>NC_143560.1:44762500-45362500 GCF_054136105.1 Typopeltis vanoorti | reverse complement strand
TTTACCCTAATGTAAAACTCATCCCCTAGGAGATGTATATTGTTTTACATTAAGGGAGATAGGTCATTGTGGTTGAAAGGTTGAAATAAAGGTTGAAACCCAGACCGGTTTCAACCTTTATTGAGGTCTCATCAGTGAGTAGGTAGACCAAATAATACCAAGATTATAGTGATAATAGCTTTAATACTTTACAGTATGAGTTGTCAAAAAGGTGCACAGATAAATTAATGAAATAAAGAGAGCCAAAAGGCTTCACTTCAGCGATGTCAAAATTATTTAAATTAAGGGGATATTTAATCCCACATTATTTCAAAGCTGAATAAGAAAACTCTAAGATAGAAATCAAAGAGTTTCATGCCGAATATAGCAAACTATAAAAGTTCGGCGAGTTCACTATAATCTTGGTATTATTTGGTCTAGCTACTCACTGATGAGACCTCAATAAAGGTTCAAACTGGTCTGGGCAGTTAACTATCTCCCTTAATGTAAAACAACATATATCGCCTAGGGGATGAGATTTACATTAGGGCAAATACTAAGAATAGCGATCCTAGCTTTATCCACCTTTACAATGAGTTGCCCGGTACTGTACCACCCAGGTGTTTGCTCACACTTGGACTCGCCGAACTTTTATAGTTTGCTATATTCTTTGCTATATATCATAAAAGGTTTCTGAACACGCAACGACCAAAAATTAATTCAAAATCAAACGTGATGAATCCAAGGTGTTTCTGGCAGCGCTCATCCGTGTTCATCACAAGACTTCACTGCAGCCTAAGTTCTGTACAAAGTGCATATTTTCTGAAAACAAACAAAATATGCACTTTGTACTGTGCATGCTGTCATGTCATGCAACGTCAGCATACACTGCCAGAAACACCTCGGTTCCAATTCTAGACTATTGTATTGTAATTCTTTATGCAAAAAGAAACAAGCACATCAATCTGCAAATTTGCTTTCATCTTTAATAAATGGTAAAATTATATGTATACCAAAGAATTGTTTTTGAATAAATGTATTCAAAAAATAAATTTTTGAATACATTTACTGATAATAAATTTCTTATGATTTATTATCAGCAAATGTTTGATTTGTGTACCTATTTTATATACCTATATACCCGAAGTCATGTAAAAATTTCTTGGGCAAGAAGGGGTTGCGAGCAGAAAAAGTTTAAGAAGCCCTGTTCTGCAGTGCATACATGCATACTTTTGAATTTCTTATTTAATATATAACTTCAAAAGTTTCTTAAGTGAATTTTCATTAATAAGAAATATCCATAATTGTAATAAATTGTATTAGTTTTTGTTCTTCAGCAATATAAATGTATTATAGTTATTTGCATATTTGTAGCTACATATTTCTTTAACAACTTTATATTTTTATATAGTTTTTTTTTTTAAGTAATGCGTTACTGTTTCTTTTAACCTTAGGGAAGAGAGAAAGAAATTTTTATGAGAGATATAAGAAATTTCTCAAAGCCATTAAGTACTTATTCTGGAGAATCTTCTCTTGGGTAAATATATATATATATATATATACAGGGTGTTCGGGATAAATTTGACATATTTATAATTAATTATATTTTTCCGTAAGTTACATGTATTAACACACACTTCTCTTCATTTAAAAGTTTGGACCCTTCTTCATTCATATACAAGATGTCAGAAAGGATGGATAGCTGGAACCCACCTGAATCATGGAAGAGAATAACTTGTATCATGATGATTCGTGCCCGCCATCAAAATAAGGATATTACGACTGCTGCCCAATGCTCCCTGAATACAGTAAAAACAATCAGGCATGAACTAGAGACTTGCAATGGTGACTACGAGGATGTAGCAAGAAGAAAGATCCCTAGCAGACGATCTGATTGCGTTCGTACAGCAGAATTCCTCGCAAATCTGCAGGAACAGGTGTTGAAGAACCCTGGCATTGGAATTCGGGCTTTGTTCGTGGAGTTGCTAACTGTAGTCAAGCCCTGGATAACAAGGGTAGCCAATGGTAGGCCGTATGTATGGCAGCAGGATTCGGCCCCTTGCCACACCTCTGGGAAAAGTCAAAAATGGTTGTCTGAAAATTTCTACGACTTCACCAGTCCAAATGTTTGGCCTCCAAACTCCCCAGACCTTAACCCCATGGATTATTTTGTATGGGGCGCAGTTGAAAAAGACACCAATCGCACTTCCAGTAATACAAAAGCCCAGTTAATGGATAAAATTAAAACAGTTTTTGCGGCCCTTCCCAGGGAGACCGTAGCATCAGCTTGTTCGAGGTTCCGAAGCAGAATTGAAGCTGTGATCGATGCTAATGGTGGTTATTTTGAGTAAATCTTGTTGATAGTATTGTAATTAACTCTGCCTGTAATGTTTTTTTGTCAATTCATTAAATTTAATAGATACAAAGAAGATTTTCTTTTTCCTTACGAAACTGTCAAATTTATCCCGAACACCCTGTATATATTGGTTAATTTTTATAAAATTAGTTTCAGAATTTATAGTTACTTATATGAAATTAAGAACATAATTTGAAAATTTTTTTTTAAAAATTAAACTTAACTAAAACCATATCTCTTTGAGTAGATTGTGTAAAAATATTTTATCATAATCAAGCAATTTTACATCATCATGTATAAATTGCTCTTGTGGGAGCAATTTATACATGATGGTCATACCTCTAGTTGACACATTCATCATAATGACTACAGTGTATATACATTTTAGTTATATTTTTGTATTCTGGTCTACATTACAAGAAGCTGTAATATTTTGTATGATGTGAGATTGCTGGTCATGTCGCCTTTAGATGATGACTGTCTTTGAGTCTTAGTTTTATATATATATATTTCATTCACATTGCATTATTAACCAAAGAGCTTAAAAATTGCAAAATTTTTAAGCTCTTTGGTTAATAATGCAAAGGTTTTGTGTTAAATTAATCATTATATGGTATTGGCAAACATTCGTTAACCAAAATGGCTAATAATGTGGAAAATGACTGTCAACTGAGTTACAAAATTTCTTCATTACAAGACCCCTATACTAGGCAACAACATCAGAAATATACTGATTTAGAAACCATACATGAATCAAATGACATAAAAGAGGAATGAGAAAACAAATCCTGATGAAAGCTATTCCAATAGAAACTTTAGGAATAAAGAGTTTATGAAATAAAAAAAGAGGAATACAAAACTGGAACAAATAAATAGAAAAGATAAAGATAATAAAAACAAAAAGAGAGTTACCAGAAATGGTTCAATTGCAAAATGAAACGTAAGGAGAAAACACAGAGAGAGAGAGAGAGAACAATTTTGTAATAGAACTAGAAAGGATATCTCTAAGACTCGATACTTTTTAAATAATAAAATATATGAGCAAAGAAATAAAAGGTAAAATTACAAGCACTAGATTTAGAAAAATGGGTGACTAATTTTCAAAATTTCTGAATTAATGATAAAAAAATAAATGATGAAAATAGGAAAACACCAGGAGAAGGCAGTATAAACATGGAACTCTACATAAATGCAGGTGAAAAATTTAATGAAAGATTCTTGAAATTCTTTGCCATGGTCTGGATTTCTGGAACAACCCCAAACTCTTCGAAAATAAGCGCTGACTATTCCAATTTATAAAAAAAGTGAATAAAGATGACTGTAATAACTATAGGTGAATTAGCCTTCCACTGTATCTGCAGGGTACAAAATATATGCAGGAATTTTAAAAGAGAAACTAGAAACTTGTAGAGGGTTCTTGTAGATAAGCTTATACATTGATTACACATAGCTTTTAATTTTTCAGGAAATAATGTGTGCTAGAATATTAATTATAAAAAAAACCTTTAATTAATACCTTCCTATATTTCAGCAATGTTACATTTCCGTCATCAGGGATCACAAAAACAATGGTATGTGCATGCAGGCACTAACATCCTAATACAGCCAAACAGGCGGGATAGCTAATATCAGGATATTAGAACACAAGGATTACATCCAGTTCCACGAATGCAGTCATTGGGACTTGCTGATCATGCTTTGGACACCCACCACAGGATATGCTACAAGAAGGCCACTCTATTACACTGCTGGAAATACAAGTATCAGACTATTCCTTGAATCTGCTAAATCTTTGTAAACCTTTCCAAACCTGAACAAATTTGGGTTGCATGAGACTGCCCCAAATTTGGGAAACGAACATTTTAAGGTCGTCAGCCCAACGGCCAAGACAACCCAATTTAGCCCACTAGGGGGCACTGTTTAGACTCTAGACCCAACTTCTGTTGTCTTTCTTTGGCCTCATTTGACCAGTGTTAGTGTACATATCATTGTTTTTTTGATCCCTGATGATGGCAATTTAACATTGCCGAAATATAGGAAGGTATTAATTAAAGTTTTTTATAATTGATATTCTAGCATACGTTGTTATTTCCTGAAAAATTACAAGCTAAGTATTGTAAAGGTCAAACTACTAGAAGAGAAGGATGGATTCTTAAAAGGGCAATCTTGCATAGACTCAATTTTTACTCTAAAATTATTAATTGAAAAGAGAAGAGAATTTCAAAAAAAGGAACATATGTGGCCTTTATGATTATGAAAAAGCCCTTTGATAAAATTAATAGGCAAACATTATATAAAATATTCTTCTTTATTTTTCTTTCTCATCTATCAGATGTCAAGTTGAGTTCCCTATAACAAATCTTTGTCATTTGACTCTATCTCTTGCCATATCTGTCCTTCAAAGACAGTATCCAAGTTCATTTTGATCTGCCTCTTGACCATCTTCCTCCATTGATTCCATTCAAGACTATATTTGGTAATCTCTTAGAGGACTCGAGGTATCCAAACTATCTTAATTGCTGTTTAAAAATTATAGATGTGATTTCTTCTGTATAGAAGAAATCACAGCTTCTCTACAGAAAATCAGCATTTGAAATGATCAAATGTGCTGATTTTCTGTATATTTCTTTCGGACAGAGTCTCCATGTCTTGGCTCCATGTGGTCCTGTAGGTTAAATAATGATTTTTAAGAGTTTCAGTTTGAGCCTTTTTGGAATGATGTTAATTTTTCATATTTTATTTAAATTTATTCATATTAGACCATCCTTTGTTAAGTCTGTATTTTACTGTTCCAGTGTTAACAAGGTTGTTGTGAGTATGAGCCTGCCAAGTTATGTAAATTGCTTTAATTGTTCAAGTATATGATTTTCTAAGTTATTAAAATTTTTCCTCATCTCTTCCTATTTTCATTCTTTTAGTTTTACTTAGATTGATTTTCATTTGAAAAGTTTTGCACTATTCATTTAAAATTTTTGTCTTTTCCAGTTGTACTCTATATTCTGCAAGAATAATAATATCACCTGCATATGTGATTGATATTTGTGCCATTTAGCAGTATATATATATATATATATATATATATATATATATATATAACAATCAGAAACAGCATAATCCAGTTGGTATACAAGCAAACCTACAAATAAAGATAGTAACACTATTATTTGCAGATGATCAAATAATATTAGCTGCATCAGAAGATGACTTACAGGGATCAATCAAATCATTAAATGAAATTTCAAAACAATAATATACAAAAATAAAGTCATCATCATCATCATCAAATTCCTGCCATGTACCCTCAAGGGGTGTACAGGATATGATAGTACTACATGAAAAATATTACATCATTATTAATTTCCTATCTACAATTTTCCTCCAAATCAGTCTGTTACTTGTCAAGACTCCAATATTATCAGATCTTATATTTCTATCGTCTAAGGCACTTAAAAACACAAAAATAAAGTTAAATACAAAAATCATAGCTTCCAAATGAGAAAACCCAATAAGAAGTAAAATAGCAATAGATAATAAAAATATTAGAACCAGTAAGTACTTTCAAATACCTGGGATGTGACTTATCATATGTAGAGAAAAAGATATAGATATTAAAATATCAAACTTTGTTAAAGTAAATGGCATAACAAATAATATATTTAAGCCATCCCTGGTACAAAAACACACCATTATCAAACTATATAAAGTCCTATCTAAACCAACTTTTTTATATGGAAGTGAAACATGGACTATAAAAAAAAAGATGAGAAATGGATTCATACAGTAGAGATGAAATTTCTAAGAAAAATAGCTGGATATACTAGGTGATCCCATAAAACACAATCCCAGCACTATTATCCCGTCCCTGTAGTGGTTCTCAGTAAGATCTGCAAAATGTCCCTCTACAGCTGCAATCACCTCTTGATTCGAAGAAAAATGCTGACCAGCGATGAAGAGTTTTAGTTTTGGGAAGAGATAGAAGTCAGAGGGAGGCTAAATCTAGGGAATAGGGTGGATGTTCCAACAAGTGCAGATCCCTTAAAAAGATGATTTTTTTCTTCTGCAAACCAGGTCTTTTCTCACGAATTTTTTCGTCTCTTCTGGTTAAAAGATCGGAATAATATTCCCCGGTTATTGTTTTAAACTCTTCAAGATAATTAATAAACAAAATGCCTTTAGCATCCCAAAACACTGATGCCATGACCTTTTCTGCTGATGGAACCGACTTTGTCTTCTTTGGCACTGAACAACTGGCTTCTGTCCACTGTTTCGACTGCTGTTTGGATTCTGGTGTGCAATGGTGAATCCAAGTCTCATCCATGGTAATAAATCAACCCACAAAATCAGTTTTATTCTTGTTAAAATGCTCCAAGCACTGTTCAGCGAGTTTCATGCAAGTGCATTTTTGATCTGCTGTGAGCACCGTGGCACCCATCTTGTGCAAAGCTTTATCGTTTGCAATTCTTCATGCAAAATATATCCTACATTTTCTTTTGAAACACCTATAGTCTCAGCAATTTCATGCACTTTGACTCACCAGTCATCCAATACCATATCGTGCACTTGGAGACGATATGGTATTGGATGACTGGCGAGTCAAAGTGCGAGTCAAAGTGCATATCCATAGTAATAAATCGATGTACAGAATCAGTCTTATTCTTGTTAAAATGCTCCAAGCACTGTTCAGAGATTTTCATGAAAGTGTATTTTTGATCTGCTGTGAGCAAGCTCGGCATACTCATCTTGCACAAAGCTTTTTCACTTGCAATTCTTCATGCAAAATATATATTACACATTCTTTTGAAATGCCTATAGTTTCAGCAGTTTTACTCGCTTTGACTTGCCGGTCATCCAATACCATATCATGCACTTGATCAATGATTTCTGGTGTTGTTACACTTTTTTTGACGTCCTTCACATGGATCATCTTCATGGCTGGTACGGCCACGTTTAAACTCGGCAGCCCATTTCTTAATTATCGAAAACAAAGGAGAAGAGTGCCCATAAACTTTTATGAACTTCAAATGAATTTCTTTTGGTGTTAAACCTTCTTTTACAAAGAATTTTATAACCACACGGTCCTCCATTTTATCCATTTCAAAGGATACAGACAATACTTTTGCTTCAGACAGCTGTATAAAATAAACTACTTGATAGAATGACGTGCAATTTTACAATGGATGCTTATGACAGATGTACTAACTTAGATAAAAAAGGTTTTGCCGATTGTGTTGCCATCTATGGTCGAGGCCAAGAAATTTTCAGACCACCCTCGTAGTTACAGGAATTGAATATGATGGGTTTAGTATTTTCAGGGAAGATAGAAAAGATAGGATGGGGGGAGAAGTACAGCTGATGATAGTAGATGAATTGCAACTAATAAGAATAGGAGACAGGTGGGAGAGTGGCTGTTCATTTTAAGCAATCTGGTGTGAGATTAAGACCACTAAGACAAGATTTACAGTTGGTTGTTGCTATAGGTTAGGGAGTTCCATGGATGATCTGAAAACATGCATTGCCAAATTTCTACAATGAGTACACTCTAAGTGATTATTCTGGAGGACTTCAACTATGGAGATATAGACTGGAAGGAAGAAAGATCACATGGCAGGAAGGAAATAGAATTTATACACCTGATTAGAGATGGTTATTTTTGGCAGCATGTGTTGGAGAGGGCTAGGGGGTGCAAGAGTATTGGTCCTGGGCATAGGATCAGAAGAGCTATCCATAACCAAGTTGACAACATTACCTGCAGTTGGTGAAAGTGCCCATGCAGTCTTGACTTGGAGATTGTAAAATGTGAGGAAATATTCTATCAAGAAGGGGTATTTGAAGAACTACAAGTCAAGTGATTATGACATGCTTGGGAAGAAGCTTAAATCTGTGCCATGGCATAAAACACTGCAGGGCAAGGATGTACATGGGAGATAATTAAGCATCATCAATATTAAATTGTATACTTAAGTTAAGGAGAGTTAATCAGGTAGGAGTTAGATGGATGAGTAATATCATTATAATAAATTTAGTTTAATCCTTTATCCAAGTGTGAGCAAACAAAGTTTGCACCTGAAAATATCTTCAGAACTGAGAAAAGGTAGTGCAACATCAGGCAACTCGGTGCAAAGGTGGACCAAGCTGTCATCACTCCTATCTCAGTATCTCCCATAATGCAAAACAACATCTCCTTGCAGATATGTATAATGTTATGCATTAAGAGAAGGGCTACTACCCAGAGCGGTTTCGACCTTTATTGAGGTCTCGTCAGTGGGAGCCAGGCCCAGAAGTGGAGATACCAAGGCAGAAGCAATGGAGAGATCATCTTTACCTATAGGAATTGCCAAAAGGTGTGCCACCTTATTATTAAATTACTCTGGATTTAGAGAAAGATGTTGATAGTTTATTTTCCACTTGGTTAGACTATAATAAATTTAGTTTAATCCTTTATCCAAGTGCGAGCAAACAAAGTTTGCACCTGAAAATATCTTCAGGACTGAGGAAAGGTAGTGCAACACCAGGCAACTCGGAGCAAAGGTGGACCAAGCTATCCTCACTCCTCAGTATCTCCTATAATGCAAAACACATCTCCTTGCAGATATGTATAATGTTATGCATTAAGGGAAGGGCCACTACTCAGAGTAATATCATTAAGTATGAGCTGCAGAAGAAGCAAATGCCGTGGAATGTATATAAAGAGAAAGGTAACCAGCAACCTCATGAACAGTACAAGGCTCAGACAAGAAAGGTGACCAGCATGGCATGGAAGGCAAAATCAGATTATGAGAAGAGGTTGGATGTTGATAATAATACTCATAAATCTTGCCAGGAGTACTCAGTAGGGAAATATCTCTGTAATCCTTGCATTCAGTTTTATTTCCCTTTTAACAGATTGAAACTCTGAGAACTGTACTCCAGTCATCTGGTATTCGGTCCTCTGATCAAGCCTTCTGAATTATGCTCTGCAGTCAGTGTAAAACTTTTATACCTCCAGATTTGAGCAATTAGACCACTCCAGCTGTCTTTCCACATTTTTGATGGCTGTCTCCACTTGAAGTATTCATATGTATTCCTAATTACATTCCTATTTATATTTATAGTATAACTAAGTGAAACTTCCAACAACTATCTCTAATCCAGAGTATTTTAATAAGGTGTGATATATGACTTCTTCATTACTTCAACCTTGGTATCACCTCTGGGTCTGTCTCCCGCTGATGAGACCTCGGTAAAGGTCGAAACCGGTCTGGGTAATGACCCTTCCCATAATGCATAGCATTATACATACCTGTAAGAATATGTGCTTTGCATTATGAGATACTAAGGCAAGTGATGTGAAGTCATAAGCTTCTATATACAAGTTGCCCCAGTCCTGAAAATAGTTCACGTGCAAACTTGTTTGCTTACGCTTGGATAAAGGATTAAACCAAGTATGTAATTTCTTGGTATCTATCTTTAATTTATAGTAAAATTAGTATTATATCACAGATGTTGGTTAAAATTTTATTATGAATTAAAATATTTGACTGCATTGAATTTGCTATTGTATACTTCTGTTTCTTATAGTCATAATATAGTCACATCAGTCATACAATGATATTATTATGAACTAAGTACAATGAAACAGCCAAATGTAAATAAACTGGTTTCCATAAATCAAGGAACAAAAAAAAATTGTGATAATCTGGGGTGAGGGGGGAATTGGAGAGAGAGGAAGGTGAGTCTAGTTATCCGAACTTCGATTGTGTAATAAAGAAATCTCATGAGAAGGATGAAACCGAATTTAGTGAGTTGTTGTGAGACAACTACCTCAAGTAGCATGTGAAGGAAAGAACTTAGATTAAAGAGTGTTAGATCTGATTATAGTATTGGGAGTTTCACTTAAAGATGTAATTATTCTGCCTCTGATTGATAACAGTGATCATGCAGTAATCACTTGGAAAGTGGCACTAAGTTTGACTGTTCCATTCAGAAAAGGTTATATACTGAACTACAAAACAGGAAATTATGACTGACTAAGGAGTATGCTGGGTTCTGTGCCATAGTACCAATTGTTGGATGGGTAAGATATCATTATTATCTTTATTATCCTAAGACCCCACATTTTTATCTTTATTATTATCTTTATTATCCTAAGACAGACACATCTCATCATACAGTGCCTTAAACACATTCAGATTCTCTACAGACACCACACTCTCAGGCAATGCACACCTATCATTCACAGCTCTCCCTTCAAAAACTTGCTTCTCACTCTCTTGCTTACATCTTTCTTATATAGCTTCCAGGGATGAAATCTTGTTCTCCACAATCTCCCACCATTTTGTGAAAAACTTCTTCAATGTTAATCCTATAATAATCCCTTACCTTGTACATCTCTATCATATCACCCTGCTTCCTCATATCCACTAGACTGCAGATTACATTGTCTAACTTTTCTTCATATTTAGCATTTCAGATATCGGAAACTATTTTGGTTAGTTGCCTCTGGACCCCTCTCCAATATCTTTTCATCCTTTTGAAAACCAGGTGACCAAATATCTCCATAGTGGTCCATATCTGACCTAATTAGAGCCTTATACAATGGAACTAGAATATCCTTCTATAAACCAGTGTCCTCTGTATCATTGCTAGAATTCATTGTTTTCCTCACAATTTTGGCAACATATCCTCTAAATTTTAGATACTTATCCACTATCACCCCAAGATCTCTTATTTTCTCCACCTTCAACAATATATCCCCACCAAGAGTAAATTCTACATCCCATCTTTGTTTTCCAGATTTTAAAACCTTTTATTTTGTGACATTGAACTGGTATCTGCACTCCCATGCCCCATCCACCCAGTCTGTTCTAGTCTTCTTGTAAGGCCACAGCATCAGCTCTACTCCTCACAGTTTGTCCCAACCTAGTATCATCTGTAAGCAACACTTATTTTTCAAACAGTTGAAACATAGGTGAAAATAGCTGAAAAATAAATATGGGAACATGGGATTTTTTAAATGCTTCCCATGGGTACATAGAAACATTTACATTTAAAAAAATACTTAAATGATGCAGTATCAGAATATGCCCCTAGAGCACAAAGAATAAATAAGATAGGAGTGAAATGGATATGTAGTTTTATTAAGCAAGGGATTCAGAAGAAAAAGATGAAGTAGAAGGAATACTGTGAGCATAAGGATGATGTCAATTATAAAAATTATAAAGAACAAGCCAGAAGAGTTACACTGTTATATAGAATCCTAAGTATGAAAGTTTCTTTTCTAAGTATGAAAAGAAACTGGCTCTGCAAGCTAAGGATAACTCAAAAGAATTCAACTACCATTATAACAAACTTTCAAAAAAGTCCACACAAGGTGACACATGTCCCTATGTCATAAACTTTGCTGAAAAATAAGTCACTTTATCAAAAACTTAATTATTAATATGAAGTTAATTCATGGCAGTTTTTTTGTTTTAATGATCATAGGCTAGTTGAGAGCAAGAATAAAAATAAACATCAAGAACGAGAGGTTGAAATTGTTAATGAAAAAAACCATATTAGAAGGTGAAGATATAGTAAACCATAAAGAAAAATTTGAGGAAATAACGGAAGGAAAGTTGAAAGAAAAAAATATGAATGAGTCAAGTTTATCCAATAGAATGGAGGAAATAGCATCAGCAGTAATAGAAGTTACTAAACGTTTAAGAAAATCATTATCTGCAAATAGAACTTCTAGAGAAAAATATACTTTATGAACACTTGATTTAATAAAAGAAGAGAAGAATTAAGGAAAAGGAGACACAGAAGTAGTAAAGACAATATAGAATTTATGGAAATACAAAAGTTAAAAAAAAATACCAAAAGCAACATTAGAAAATGATCAAACAAGAATTACATGAAAGGGGAAAAAAAGATGGATTCCAAAATTGAAAAATAAGCAAGGAATACTACAATACAATAGAGAAGAAATAATGAAAATATGTAATGAGTTTTATAGGGACTTATACACAGGCAAGGAAACATACAAATCTTCTATTATATATATTTAGATGAGGCTGATACAGAATGACTCATCATGATGAAATCATTATGGAAAAGTTTTTAGTCAGTGAAGAATAATAAAAGTCCTGGAGAAGATGCCATATCAGCATACACATAAAATCAGGGGGTTCAGTGATATTTTAATTACAAAAAAAATCCTTGATTATCTTGTTACATAAAAAGTGCAGAAGAGATGATACCTATAACTATAGGGCAATCACTTTGCTATGACTGTTGTTAAAATATTTATATCCATTATATTGAATAGGATTACAAGGTTTTTGGATGATGTACAGCAGTGTTTCTCAACGTGGGGAGTATGCCACAGGGGAGAAATTTGAATATTTTGGGGAACAATTAGAAAATAATGTTGCATTCGTCACCTCATCACTGATATACTCAAAACACCATTGTCGGCGAGGGGGAACATCAAAATCTTTGAGGCGTCGAGGTGGGGCATGATCCAAAAAACGTTGGGAAATACTGATGTACAGCCATATGAACAAGCAGGATTCAGAGCAACATTTTCTACAATAGATCTTATCCACACTATTAACCCCCATTGGTCCCATCTGCTCATTGAACAAGATCAAATACCATATGGTCACTTCATTCCTTGATGATGCTCCACACTAGTCCTTGCCATGTTGTCCTGTCGTGTGCTTTTCTGAAGGCTTCAACTTCCTGAAGACCAGTCACTCCAGATGCACCATCTATCCGTCCATCTCACTGAAAGTCTACCCCTTCCTCTATTTATGTTTTGAGAAGTCATCTGTTCAATTTGTCCATAGTATTTCAGCTTTTTTCTGTCAATATCTCAACTTTGTTCTTGTGGAGATAGATCCATCCTTCCAGATTTTAGATGTCTCTGAATGTTGTTTTAGTCATTCCTAGTCTTCTTCTAATCGATCCCAAATATTTAAACTTGCTGACTTCCTTATTTCTTTCTCTGTTAAGGTGCACATGTTTCTCAGGAGCCTTCCTGTTTATATTTCCTTTTGAGAACCCTAATCTTTGTCTTGCTAGAATTGAGCTGAAGTCCTCTGTTAAAGATTCATCCTAGTTCTTCCTTCTCCTCTACAAAGGAGTATTTTATCATCAGCATGCCTCAGATTATTGATCAGTCTGTCACCTATTCTAATTCCTGTGTTAAGCTCATCCAATATTACATGCATGATCTCCTCAGCATAGATACTGAATAGATGAGGAGAAAGTAGGCATCCCTGCCTAACTCTCTTTGGCACTGTGGTCTTGAATTGGGCATTTCAAGAAGCTCTCTACAGCATATTCTCACAAAAGATTTGCATCTTTATGCTTACAAAGTTCAATTGACTCAAGAACTGAAGCCTACTGACCACACACAGCGAAGAGAGTTCGTTGAATGGATTATGGAACAACAACAAGTGGATGCTTATTTTTCGAACAAAATCATCTTCAGCGATGAGGCTCATTTTCATCTTGATGGCTTTGTTAATTGACAAAATTGTCTCATTTGGGGTTCAAAAAATCCACGAGTGATTGTTGAGAAACAAATGCATCCACAACGTGTCACTGTTTGGTGCAGATTTTGGGCTGGAGGCATCATCGGTCCATTCTTCTTCGAAAATGTGGCTAGTAAGGCAATAACAGTTAATGATGCTCGCTATCGTGACATGATAATCCAGTTTTTTGTGCCTAAATTGCAAGATATGGATGTGGACGACATGTTTCAACAAGACGGTGCCACATGCCATACAGCCCGAGAAACAATTCAATTACTGCATGAGTCATTTCCTGGTCGTGTAATTTCCCTTTTTGGTTATCAGAATTGGCCGCTCAGATCATGTGACTTAACGGCGTTGACTTTTTTCTTTGGGGTTTTTTGAAGTCTAAGGTTTATGCCAACAAGCCCATGATCACCCACACCTTGAAGGAGGAAATTGAGTGCTGTATCAACGAAATTCAGCCACATTTATGCAAAAGAGTCATGGAAAATTTCGACAAAAGAGTGCGTATGTGCCAGCAAAGCCGTGGAGGCCATTTATCTGATATGCATAACCGTATACTGTATACTTTATGAATCAATAAGAAATGACAATTTTTAATTAAAAACCTGTGTTTTCTATCAAAATTACTTCTTGTGTGAATTTTGGGACACCCTGTATAAAGGTTTTATATGAGATGGTGAACATTGGAACAGAACTTAGACAGAACTGGAAAGTTAAGCAGTAGGCCAATATCCAGCAGTGGATGAAAAGAGGCTAAAGAAGAAGTTATATGGATGTGTGATAGACTGAGTTACTTGGATGTGAGTAAAAGTATATTTGCTTAAAGTGAATATTATCGGTAGAGTGCCAGTGCATAGTAGAACAATGACTGCTAAGACATCCTTGTTGGTTCAATTCAATTTATGTGATTTTGTTCAGTGCAGAAACTCACATTATCAGTCTCTCTCTCTAACTGGGTTCAAGGCACTATCTGGTAAAAAGATGTACTGTTAGAAAGCTGCTGAAAGATCTATGATTTTTGTTGATTTATTAAGTGTTTTCTTAGATTTAATGGTGTATTTTTAGTATATTATTGTAGTTTTTTAGTGTAATTATTGTACTACAACATTTTATAACATAATTGCAGAAATATTATTAGTTTTTACTACTCTAAAGAATGGCACCAAAAACTAATAATATTTCTGCAATTCTGTTATAAAATGCTGTAGTACCATAATTACACTAAAAAAACTACAATAATATACTAAAAATATACCATTAAATCTAAGAAAATACTTAATAACTTAACAAAAACCATAGATCTTTCAGGAGTTCTAACAGCACATCTTTTCACCAGATAGCTCCTCAAACCCAATTAAAGAAAGAGTGATAACGTGAGTTTCTCCAGATCTTTCCATGACCTGTGTCCAAAGGTGGGTAAGATTAGCTAGGAGTTTGGCTGTAGAGCAAGAATGGTGGAATCCATATTGATAATCACTAATTAATTTTGAGTCTCCAGGTAATGAAGAAGCAGGTAATTGATAATGTCTCCATTATTTTTGAAAGTACTTTGTGATACTTTGTGAGAGCAATGGGTTGGTAGTCTCATGACAGTTGGCTGACTGTTGTTTCTCTTTTTGAGTAGAAGCTGGATGTAGGCTTGCTTCCATGTTGATGGGTAGATGCCAGTAGAATATGATAGTTTATATAGGTGATACAAGATGGGTGTTGATTCTGGAAAATAAGTCTTGAGTACAACTGGAGAAATACCATCTGGACCAGGAGCCTTGTTAGTATCAAGATTAATTACGGTTTTTCTGATGTCCTTTTGGTGAAAGTTCAGAGGAGGTATGTAGTGGGGAGTTTGTGGAAGTACAGAAGGTGATTTGCTTTGATCGTTAAGGCAAGAAATGGAGGGAAAAACTGATTCCAAGAGGCCCACCTTTTCTTTGGATGAGGTTGCCATAGTGCCATCAGGATGCAAGAGATGTGGCAACAGGGAAGGGCCAAAGTTATGCCCAACAGCTTTAGCAAGTTGGGCCTTAATTACGGTTTTTCTGATGTCCTTTTGGTGAAAGTTCAGAGGAGGTATGCAGTGGGGAGTTTGTGGAAGTACAGAAGGTGATTTGCTTTGATCGTTAAGGCAAGAAATGGAGGGAAAAACTGATTCCAAGAGGCCCACCTTTTCTTTGGATGAGGTTGCCATAGTGCCATCAGGATGCAAGAGATGTGGCAACAGGGAAGGGCCAAAGTTATGCCCAACAGCTTTAGCAAGGGATCAGAAGGCTTGACTGCCAGTTGAGCAGGAGGCAAGTTTATTACATTTCATTTTTATGAAATGCAGTGATTTGCCTTTAAGCATTATGTTGTTGGCCCTTACATTAATCAGCATGAAATTTTAAGTAAATGTACTGCACTAGTCTTTCCTTTCTTTTTACGTTATTGAAGTATTGTGAAGTAATGGAGCAATCATCTTTCAAAAGCTAAGTGATTGAGATAATTTTAGCATGCTCTGCCATGATAACCTCATCTAATGTAATTTTATAAGGAAGTTTCCTTTAACATACCAAGCTTTCAATATGAATATATTTTTCATTATCTTTTTTTCTTTCTTTATTTTCTCCAGCTTCCATTTCAAGTGTTGTACTGCAGAAATATTCAAGTGAAACCAGAATGTTGTATAGTAAATTTGAATTATTTTATCCTTGATTTCCTAATTTTTCATTGTGTGCATTGGTAATCATTCTCATTAGTGAAAATAAATCTTCTGTGAATTGGTGTGAATGTCTTCCTGTCACACTTTCAACTTTGGATTCATGTTTTGTGCCTAAATGTAATTTGTTTGTAATTTGCCTAAGAATTGCTTACACAGCTAAAACCAGCATAATTGTCCTATTACAATGAACATATCCAAAACACTGTTAGCTGTAGCATTTATATTGAATAGCAGTGTATTCCCTGCTGTTCATCTTATTGTATTAATTTTATTATCCAGTATAATAACCATTCCGCCTTACCTCAAAACTGCAGTGCTACTGTGGTCATGTCACATGATTCTATTTTTATTCTTAAAATCATGTGATTTATATATTTTGTCAAACAGCAAAAAGAGTATCAGCTTAATTATTATTATTATTAAGAGAGACTTCCAGGGAATCAGGGACTCATAGAAGGAGGCCACATACTGTACGCACTAGCTATCTTACTTATTCTTGAATTCATTCATGCTGCTTGCACACACACAACATCTAATGGCAATCCATTCCAATCACTCGCCCTATGAAAGAAAAATTTAGCCTGATGTGAGACCATCACCCTGCTTATTGGAAGCCAGAGACTTTTCAAGACTGTTGGCTTGAAAAAGTCCCCTATTTCTTTGTGTCTGTATCATTTATGCAATATAAATTTGGCATATATTGCAGCTGTTTGTGCCACTACTTAAGATGCTTTTCACTGGAAACTCTTTTTAAAATTGTGAATGCAAGAATGCTATTTCATTTTTACATGAAGTTAATTTAAAAGTTTCTTGGTGCAATAGTTTCCTTTCTTTTAAGTAGTACCAAGATAAAATCTTTAATGCTCTCTTCAAAATAACCATTATGATTTCCAAGTGATGAACAAAACTTTCAACATGAGCTTTTGCAGGTAATCATACTTTCTGTCTGATCTTGAAAAGAATAAATAAATTTGAAATACAAAGAAAATTTATGTTGAAAGTTGTGAATGTTTGATAAACCAATCATTTTGCTGTTACATTCAGAAATTTCTTCAGAAGGTAGCTCAAATGTGAGTTTGCCTACATGATGAAAAATTGATACTTTGTCTTTTAAATAATTATTCACTTATATGAAGCTTTTTGAAGCTGTCTTAAAAATATAGCATATCAAATATACAGCCATTGTGCACAAGTTTTATCTTGTCTTTAAATTTTAAACCATACCATACCTATTATTATGCAGCTTTATTGTCTGATATAGAAATTAAATCCTTTTGAAAATGCATAATTATTCATGAAAGTATGAATTTTCTTACAGAATTTTAATTCCAGTTTTTGATCCTGATACAAATATGCTATTTCTGGCAGCAAAGGTAATAGAGATGTTTCAATTTTGTAAATGTTTTGTAAAATGTAACATTGCTATTTACTTGAGATATTTGAAATAGAATAAATGAATACTTTTGATGAATGAATAGATGTTTGCATTTAACTAAAGTTTGATATATTCAGATATTTTTCAAACTTGTGATAAAAGCAATGCTATGAAAGGATCAAACATTTGAACATACTGTCATGTCTAGAGCAGTTAAAGAAATTAATAGGTGGAGCAAGTTACCATAATAAGGAAAACACTGTGTACTTTCAAACAAATATATTGTTTATGAATGCTTTCTGAGAGAGAAGCAGGACATTGCAAATTGCAATTTATTTTGCTTTTGTTGATACCTCCATTGAGCATTAAGGACAGTATGCTCTTCAGTTGGAAAAACATGCACTGAGATCCCATCTAAGATGTAAGCCCCATTCATTTTAGAAATTTGGAGTAAAAACACTAATGCAGCAGCAGCTCCTCCCCTTCAAAACAGAAATACAGCTAGAAAATACATGCAACTAGTAAACATAGATATCATCTTCCCTTTTATGTGACGCTTAGTGGCCTGTCATGGCCAAGTAACTCAGCTTCTAGAAACCTGATACTGCTTATGATAAGGTGATTAATCTGATCTGCATTATCTGCCGATCTTGTGCTAACTTGTGAAGGCAAGTTAGCTGGTGTCATATGGAGGTGGAAAGCCACCTTTGTATGAGTGTTTGTCACCCTCAGTTGAAAAGCCTTGATAAAATGGTTCTTTGCATCCTAGACTGGATTGAACCCAGGTCTTTCCAATCAAAGGGCATCATCTATACCAACTGAGCTACAGAGACCTTGCATAAACTACGTACATAAATACTGTGGTAGATGAATTCTGTCTTGTTCTGCTAAAAAAAGGCTCATGATAGTTGCTATTAATGTGCCATTCAGTTCTAATCGCAGATGGATGGTGAGATGATTTTATTCACCCATCTAGATGGTTCAGACAGGAAATTCAGTACATTTAACCTGATTAGAAGATAAACGTGACACAGATTTTAACAGCAGCTGAAAAAATTTGCAAGTGCAACTAAATGGATGAACGTAAAATCCATTGTTATGAAGTGAAAGACTTAAAAAACATCAAGCTTGGTATTATTTTGTAATTAACTGGTCAAAAAGATTAAAATATCCATATCAAGCTTTATGCTAAAAAATCAAAGATTCTTATCACATTGTATTGAGTACTAATGAAAACACCAAAATCCATTGCTTTATAAATTAACCACCTTACTGGCCATTATGTATCAAATACACATCCTCATATGCTTTGTATCCATCATTTATTTCAATATAATATCAATGGTATTACAATTTTAATATGCACTTTGCATCCATGATAACCTTGACTTCTATAGACATCTTGGCTCGTTAATTAGCATTTTACTAAGTGAATTCTTCATTGATTTGCACAATTAATTTATTTTACAAATGTTGACTGTATTTAACACTTTTATCAGTGTTGTTTATTGTAGATTCATTTTTGAATCTTTGCATTTTTGGGGATATTAACGCAAGTGATGAGAACTTATACCACCTTTACCACGAGTTGCTCCATTTTTGTTATTTCTGGTGCCTGTAAATTTAATGAGAGCTTTATCCTAAGTAAGAGTATGTAAAATATGTTGGAAGTTTTTTTCACTTGGTTAGACTCTAAATTATATATTTAGTTTAATCCTTTATACAAGTGTAAGCAAACAAAGTTTGTGCATGAAGTATCTGTATCTTCAGGACTGGGCAACTTGTGGTAAAGGTGGTATAAGTTCTCATCACTTACCTTAGTATCTCCAATAATGCAAAGCGCATCTCCTTCCCAACATGTATAATGCTATGAATTAAGGGAAGAGACACTACCCAGATGGGTTTCGGCCTTTATTGAGGTCTCATCAGTGGGAGCCACACCCAGTGGCAATGATACCAAAGTGGAAGTAATGGTGAAGTCATATTTACCTATACGAGTTGCCAAAAGGTGTCACACCTTATTATTAAATTACTCTGGATTAGAGAAAGATGTTAGAAGTTTTTTTTCACTTGGTTAGAATATAAATTATATATTTAGTTTAATACTTTATCCAAGTGTAAGCAAACAAAGTTTGCGCCTGAAGTATCTTCAGGACTGGGACAACTCGTGGTAAAGGTGGTATAAGTTCTCACCACTTGCCTTAGTATCTCCCATAATGCAAAGCACATCTCCTTGTGGATATGTATAATGCTATGCATTAAAGGAAGGGCCACTACCCAGAGAGGTTTCGACCTTTATTGAGGTCTCAGTGGGAGCCAGATCCAGTGATGTTGATACCAATCCTGAAGATACTTCAGGTGCAAACTTTGGATAAAAGATTAAACTAAATATATAATTTATAGTCTAACCAAGTGAAAAAAAACTTCCAACATCTTTCTCTAATCCAGAGTAATTTAATAATAAGGTGTGACACCTTTTGGCAACTCGTATATGTAAAAGTGACTTCTCCATTACTTCCACCTTGGTATCACCACCACTGGGTCTGGCTCCCACTGATGAGACCTCAATAAAGGTTGAAAGAGGGGTAATGGATGGCAATGCTGTAGCCCATGAAGTTAACTGAGGCATGGCTGTTGCTGTTACCCCTCAGATAAAATATGACCTGTTCTGCTTGGTGGTGGGGTGAGCCTACCACTGGATAGAGCCAAACGTGACAGGGTGAGCCTGTTACTGAGGGGACCAATGCTGAGTTTCGATCCTTCAGGTTCCTCATTGTTGGGTGATCTGGGAGGATCTCACAAGTTTTTGTAGAGGTAACCCCACACTTAAACAGGGAAAATGGCCACTATCCGGTTGGGGTAGTGGCCCCTTCTCTTAATTTATAGCATTATACATGCCGGCAAGGAGATGTGCTTTGCCTTATTGGAGATACTAACACAAGTGATGAGAACGTATACTACCTTTACCATGAGTTTCCCCAGTCCTGAAGATACTTCAAGTGCAAGCTTCGTTTGCATACACTTGGATAATGGATTAAACTAAATATATAATTTATGTAAAATATCTAACATGCACAGGGTCATCTGATAAATTTCCATTAATTCAGTAGTGAACAATTACAATTATTTTCCTTACTCCTCTATTATGGAGTTTTGCATTATAGTAATTACGTTAGTGCATTAATTTTTTTCTCCATTCACAAAAATAAGTAAAAAAAGAAGTGAGTTTAACTGCCATTTACAACTAGAATAGGTGTTTGACTTTGTTTCTGCCAGGTAATATCTGCTATAAATTTTCCTTATGAAATAATCTATTTTTATATAAATTCAGTAAAATAAAATAAAGCAAGTTGCATTAAACATCCAACCAACCATCTATCATCATTATCAGCCATTATCAATCCACTGCTGGATGAAGGCCTTTCCAAGATTACTCCAAAACTGTCTGTCCATGGCTCTCCTCTTCCATGTCACTGCTACAAATCTGATAATATGATCAGTCCACTGTGAATTAGGTTGGTGTTGTGGTCGCTTTTCTTCTTGTGGTATCCAATCCAGTACTTCTTTTATCCATCATTGATTTTGTCTTTGAGCAATGTCCAACCCATTTACACTCTTCAGTAAATAACTTTACCAAATAAGAAACCAAACCAAAGAGATTTTGGTTGCGTTTCTTATCCACGTCTTCCTTTTGTGATACCAAACATGCCTTATTAATTATATTTGTCTAAACTCTCTTTTTATTAATTACTTCCTTAATTCTAGCCTTTATTGTATTCTATCCTTCTTAAGCCCCTCAACTACTACAGTCTGCTTTAGCTAAATTTTATCCTTTCTGTGTCCGCTCCTTCTATTGGATATGTGTGCAAATCTCAGCAAACAAACAGAATGACTCGGGTTTGAGCCATATTTCTTCAGATGCAAATCTGGAATTAACTCCTTTTTAAAATTAAGAAATTAAGTTTTAAAATTAAAACTCTAACAAAATTTGTTTGATAAAGCTGCTCTATCTTATTTCCTATACAAGAGAAGTCTCCTTGTCACACAGTTAACGACCAGACTAACTTATGACCCTGGAATTTAGCTATTATACCCAATTTCAAACCCTTAATGAACTTGTTCTAAATACAGTTGGCTAATCCCCCTGCATTTGAATTCGTACAGGTCCTAATCTTAATGAGCGGTGCATTGATTTCAGAGATCAGGCAATTTTATAAGGTAAAGAAAACAGGAATGTTTATTCATTCTTTAGTACGTTAGACAATTATCACAATTACACTTAACTATTCTGTCAGTTTCTTCATTACAGCATCCAATCGGTCCAGCATGGGCTGTTGCAGCCTTTCTACTTCTGATCGTACTATTTCAACAGTCCTATCAGCTTGAGGAACAGGGCGCTCCGAAGTTCTCATGGACACCACTGATAGTTGGCTCAGAACAGCATCAAGGCGGTCCATGACAGGCTGTTGTAGATGCTCGACTTCTTGCTTAATCATCAACTGAACTTCCTTCAAGTCAGTCATATCATCTACCATCCGGTTAATGTTGACCGATCCAACTCAATCTCCTTCACTTTTATCAAGGTTCTTGGTTCTTTCTTTCTTCTCATGAGATTCCTTCTCTGGCTTAGGGTTATTAACTGAATCATTCTCCTTTTTGATGATAATCACATAGCTAGAAGCAGATGTGTCTCCGAGCATTAGCTCCTTTTCTCTCACGGCATTTAAGCATTCTTCGACATTAGTCACTTTTTTCTTGTAGGCCGTCTCCCGGAGCTCTTGTTTCACTCCCAGCCTGAATTGGTGAAAAACCGCCCAATCCAGGGGGGGTTTATTCTCGTTTGATACATTCAGTGTATTAGCAAGGGTCAACAGCCTATTGTAGAAATCTGTTATGCTCTCTCTGTCCTTTTGTATAATCCTCTGTACTTTCCACAAATTTGGTCCTAAGCTTCTTAATTTAGAAAACTGGGAAATGAGGATTTCCTTAAATTTTGTATAGTCTAAGGTCTCTTTCAAGATGGGGGGGGAAATAGAGGAAGTTCTTTGCCTTCCCTACTAGTTTACTGTGCAGAAGGATGAGGAGCTGGAAATCAGTCCATCTGCCTGTTCTCCTGAACTCTTCGATGTAGCTAAAAAAAAGGCTAAAACATCGTCAGTTTCCTCCCCAGAGAATTGCAGAAAAACTTGCTGAGGGTTAATGGTCCTGAAAAATTCGGAATCATCCATCCCAGAACTTGATGGTTGATTCATACTTGCATATAGGTTTACACAATTTTTATCCTTTCTCATAGAAGATTTTGTTATCTAAACTTCTTGTACCTAGATTGCCCGATCTCAAATCAAAACCAACTCACCTTGATTTACATAAATTTATATTCCTTTTTCCCTTTCGTTTCTGTTTAATCAAGTAAATAAAAATCCTGTCGGCTGCGCTATTTTGTCATATATGTATCTTATGTTAATTATATTTAATAACAAATATAATTAATATCTCTTTATTATATATTAATTATATTAATATATAATTTAATAACAAATATAATTAATATCTTATTAATTATATTTGTCTAAACTCTTTTTATTAATTACTTCCTTAATTCTAGCCTTTATAGTATTCTGTCTTTCTCAATTACTACAATCTGCTTTAGCTAAATTCTATCCTTTCTATGGCCGCTCCTTCTATTGGATATGTCTGCAAATCTCAGCAAACAAAGAGAACGACTTGGGTTTGAGCCAGATTTCTTCAGATGCAAATCTGGAATTAACTCGTTTTTAGAATTAAGAAAAATTTGTTTGTTAAAGCTGCGCCATCTTATTTCCATTACAAGAGAAGTCTCCTTGTCAGAGAGTTAACAACCAGACTAACCTATGACCGTGGAATTTAGCTATTAATATATCCAATTTCAAACACTTAATGAACTTGTTCTAAATACAGTTGGCTAATCCCCCTGCATTTGAATTCGTACAGGTCCTAATCTTAATGAGCGGTGCATTGATTTCAGAGATCAGGTAATTTCATAGGAAAAGAAACAGGTAAAAAAAAGTCACAGGTAAAGAAAACAGGAATGTTTATTCATTCTTTAGTACGTTACACAATTTTCACAATTACACTTAACTAAGCTGAGTTACACTTGCTTGTAATGCTATTTAACCAGACAAAAGTCTTACCACAATCAATACCTTGCATCAAAAGACAATATCAATTCAAGATGTCCTACTCTCATTGATTTAACTCATTATGCAAGAGATTATCACATTCATTCTAAGGCTATTAGACTCTGACATGCCTCAACAATTCAATATCAAACTCTACTACAACACACGTCCAGAATTACAACAATTAGCAAGTGGATTACATACTAGAGTCCTGCTACCAGTTAATAAGTTCTATTACATAATATACCAGCACTTTTCTACACTCTAGCTTTGTTCAGAATACAATGGAACTAGAACGGTTTTACATTACCAACCATTTAGATCACGCTGGTGTCTCCTCTCAATCAATTTGCTGAATTCACGTAGCTAGTCTTTTCATTCTCAGGTCCATTGTCTTCGAATATGACCAACCAATGATTACGTTCATGAATTGCCTTCTTGCCGATGTGGACAAAACTGCTCTGCCTGAATAGGTCCTCGTGGTTCGGCATGGAACTTCGGTCCTCACTGACAGTCTAGCTACGCTGTTGTTATGCCTGGACTGGAACACTACCTCGCTGCATAGCCGCCACTGACCATCGTTTTTCCCGACCGCATGAACGACTTCCACCGGTGCCCAAAAATCAAAAGGAGAAGCAAAAAAAAAAGCCCAGAGTTTGCGCTGCCCAACTTCTTATATCATTTCGTAACTGCTCTCCCTACTGCATCACCAATTCCTCATGGCACCTAAGCCTTTTGCACTTGGTACTATCTTCTCCTCGTTTCATTTTCACCGTGGATATCTTGCACGGACCTCGCACACACTACTGCCTCGGATTACATCTTTAAGTCGATTATTTCACTGTGAACTTTGATCTAACCTTTCCCCTTTCCATTACAATTCTCACTAAATTTTAATTTTTGTCTTTCATTTACAGGACAGTTAAGAATATAAAAAAATTTTGGAGAATTTACAAAACAAAGGACTAATACGTTATTTACAGTTTTATTTATACCCATATACAAGTACTTCTTTGGGAAATTTTGGTATCCTTGTTAAATCCCAAATGAAATGCTTTTTGACAAATTAAACCTTTCATTTAAGATTTAGCAGTAACTCCCATAATGCAAAGCACATCTCCTTGTGGACATGTATAATACTATTCATTAAGGGAAGAGCCACTACCCAGACAGGTTTAGACCTTTATTGTGGTCTCATCAGTGGAGCCAGATCCAGTGGTGTTGATACCAATCCTGAAAATACTTCAGGTGGAAACTTTGTTTGCTTACACTTGGATAAAGGATTAAACTAAATGTATAATTTATAGTCTAACCAAGTGAAAAAAACTTCCAACATCTTTCTCTAATCCAGAGTAATTTAATAATAAGGTGTGACACCTTTTGGCAACTTGTATATGTAAAAGTGACTTCTTCATAACTTGTACCTTGGTATCACCACCACTAGGTCTGGCTCCCACTGATGAGACCTCAATAAAGGTAGAAACAGGGGTAATGGATGGCAATGCTGTAGCCCATGAAGTTAACTGAGGCATGGCTGTTGCTGTTACCCCTCAGATGATATATGAGCTGTCTGCTTGGTGGTGGGGTGAGCCTACCACTGGGTAGAGTCAAGCGTGACAGGGTGAGCCTGTTACTGAGGGAACCAATGCTCAGTTTCGATCCTTCGGATTGCTCATTGTTGGGTGATCTGGGGGGGGATCTCACGAGTTTTTGTAGAGCTAACCCCCCACTTAAATGGAAAATGGCCACTACCCGGTATAGCATTATACATGCCAGCAAGGAGATGTGCTTTGCATTATTGGAGATACTAATGCAAGTGATGAGAACTTATTTTACCTTTACCACGAGTTGCCCCAGTCCTGAAGATACTTCAAGTGCAAGCTTCGTTTGCTTACACTTGGATAATGGATTAAACTAAATATATAATTTATGTAAAATATCTAACATGCACAGGATCATCTGATAAATTTCCATTAATTCAGCAGGACAATTACAATTATTTTCCTTACTCCTCTATTATGGAGTTTTGCATTATAGTAATTACGTTAGTGCATTAATTTTTTTTCTCCATTCACAAAAATAAATAAAAAAAAAAGTGAGTTTAACTGCCATTTACAATCAGAATAGCTGTTTGACTTTGTTCCTGCCAGGTAATATCTGCTATAAATTTTCCTTATGCAGAAATTTTCATTTTATGCAAATAGTCTATTTTTATATAAACTCAGTAAAATAAAATAAAGCAAGTTGCATTAAACACCCAACCAACCATACATCATCATTATCAGCCATTATCAGTCCACTGCTGGATGAGGCCTTTCCAAGATTACTCCAAAACTGTCTGTCCATGGCTCTCCTCTTCCATGTCACTGCTACAAATCTGATAATATGATCAGTCCACTGCGATTTAGGTTGTAGTCGTGGTCGCTTTTCCTCTTGTAGAAACCAATCCAGTACTTCTTTTGTCCATCGTTGAATTTGTCTTCAATCAATATGTCCAGCCCATTTACACTCTTCAGATGTTTCACTTTTCCTCTGATGTCAGAGACTTTGGTTTGGTTTCTTATCCACGTCTTCCTTTTATGTTCCAGTCTTGTGATACCAAGCATACTTCTTTCCGTACTAAATTGTGTTGTTCTTAATTTCCTTTGCACTTAGTGTCCATGTTTCACAGCCATTTGTCAATATAAAAAGAATACATAGCTTAAAAAGTTTTCTCTTCAGGTGTAACAGTGGTTGACTTTTGAATATTGAATGTAATTTTCCAAATGCTTTCCATCATGCGTCTTTTAATTTCATCTATGATATTTTGTTCCATCAATATCTGTTGTCCTAAGTATATGTAATGGTCTACTTGTTTAATTTCCTCGTTATTGATTTTTATTATTTCTGGTTGGACATAGCTATTGAACATATCTTGGGTCTTCTTTAGGTTTATCTTTAGGCCAGCTTTTTTGTTAGCAATTTGGAGTTCATGAATATGAGTCTGTAATTCATGTGCAGTTAAAGTAAAGATGACTGTCATCTGCAAAGCATAAATGGCTTAAATATCTTCCATTTATTTTCAGACCTTTTCCTTCCCACTCAAGAAGTTTGAATATTTCTTCTAGGCATACTGTGAATAATTTTGGAGATATTGTGTCACCCTGTCTTACACCTCTCTGTATTTCCACAGTAGAGATGTTTCCATTGATATGAATTGCTGCTGTGGTATTGGTGTATGCAACAGCAACAGTTTGATGATTTGATATGATGGTTCTGATGCATGTGTCCTCCACTTGTTGGTTTTGTAATGCTTTAAGTATTGCACAAGTTTTTAGTGAATTAAAGGCCTTCTCATAATCAATAAAACCAAGTCATAGGTGGTAACTGATATTCATTACACCATTCAATAATCTGCTGTACAACTTGAATATGGTCCATTGTACTAAAGCCTGCCTGTTCTTTTGGTTGTGCTAGGTCTAGGGTCGTACAACGCCCATGAGCTATGATCTTTCTAAATACTTTGTAAACCACTGATAGCAGACTGATGGATCGGTAGTTCATCAAGTCTTCTACCTCACCTCTTTTTTATGTGTCAGAAATAGGGTAGCCTTCCATGTTCTTCGTACATCATTTTTCTTCAGGTATAAAGTAAATAGTTTTGCTAAGAGTTTGTAGATTACCACCTGCTTTTAGAAGTTCAGCTATAACTCCATCCTCACCTGCAGATTTCCCATTTTGCAAGCTTTGGATGCTCCACATAACTTCTTCTGGTAGAATTTGTAGTACTTCAGCTGTTTCGTAGTTGTCTTCATTTAATTCATCATTCTGATATAATATTGAGTAAAATTCTTCAATTCTTTTTGTTATAGCATATTTGTCTCTTATTATGGTCCCATCTTGTAGTTTGCCTGCAAGCATCTGTTTATTGCTGTTCATCAATTGCTGTTTGGCTTTTTTGAGACTACGATTGTTTTCAATTGTTTGTTGTATGAATTTACAGTTGAATTTTCTTATTTCTTCTGTGATACATTTTGATCGTTTTGCACAATTCAGTGTATTCAATTTTATTCTGTAGGTTATTTGATTGTTTCATTTTCTTCATTTCTTCATAAGCTGTTTTGTTTTTTCAGATATTTTGTCTTGTTTCTGTTCTGTGATACCAGCTATTTCAAGTGAGCATTGTGAAAGGTTTTGGGTAATAATGTCATAACTTTCTGATAGGTAAGCATTTTCATCTATAATAAGATGTTTAAATCTATTATTTAGTTCATGTTGGAATATATCTTTTTTAATGTTGAGTTTGTGTACATCTATGTTTTGCTTTGATCTTCGAAACATCTTTCTTTCTTTCTGGCAGATTATTTGGATTTTACTATGCACCATACTATGATAACATCCAATGTTGAAGGTGTTTATAACAGACAATCTTGAAAGATGTTTTTCTTATTGCTGAGGATAGTCACTTTCATTAGTTTTTTCATTTGGACTTTTCCGTTTCCACTTCCTATGTGTTTTTTTCTTGGAAAAGGAATTCATGATGTACAGGTTTTCTTTTTCTGCAAATTCTGTTAATCTTGCTCCTCTATTGTTTCTCATGCCATATCCAAAATTTCCCATTGAGCTTTCATCTGAATGTTGTATACCAATTTTAGCATTGAAGTCTTCCATTACAATTCTGATGGTGTTCCTTTATTGTAGAGTTGGGATACATCATGATAGAAGACTTCAATTTCTTCATCAGTATAACTTAGACTTGGATGATCTTAAGAGTGTATTATCTTTTTGAGATTTGAACAACAATACTTGCTATTCGATCAGATATACTGTCAAATTCTATTATGCTGTTCTTCAATTTTTTGTTGATCATGAATCCAACTCCACTAATTCTTTCCTTATCTTGACCTCTATAATACATGGTGCCTCGCAATTCAACAGTTGCATTTTGCAGGCCAGTGCATGCACGTCCATGGAATTGTGCAATGTCATTTGTTATTTGTCATTTCTTGTTGGGCTGTGTTTGTGTTTGCTCATGTTGTTTGATCTAATTTTCAATTCTGCATTTTTCAGAAAGTAAAATTTTTGTGCAACTGCAATTATTATTATTATTATTTTTTTTTTTGCGTGAAATTTAAGAATGGGTGCAAAGAAAAGTGAACAGAGGAATAATTCAGGAAAGAAGCACACTGGGTTGAGCATAGAGAAAAAGAAAGAAATTGTAGATTAAGCGCAGAAAGATAGAATAATTACAGATAGCTCAAGAGTATGGTGTTCCTAGGTCAACTGTGGCAACTTTTTTGGCAACAGAGGAAGAAGATTATGGGTGCTAGGGTGTGTGTGCTGATGCAATGAAGATTTCTGACAAGAATAGATCTTCAATCACTGAAGAGATGGAAAAGCTGCTTATCACCTGGATTAGAGAAAGACAGATAAAGGGAGATCCAGTAACTCAGGCAAAGATCTGTGAGAAGACTAAGTTAATTTTTGAAGAATTGCAGAGGAAAACTCCAGGATGTACCTCAGATCAAACTGAGGAATTCAAGGCTGGTTTCACAGACTCCAAGGTAGAACAGGCATCCGTAGTGTTTTCATACAGAGGGGAACCTGCTAGTGCAGATAAAGAGGCTGCAGAAAAGTTTATGAAAAAATTTGAAGATTTAATCAGGAAGGAAAGCTACCTGCTACAGTAAATTTTTAACAGGGATAAAACTGGGTTATTTTGGAAGCGCTTGCCAAATCGAATTTACATCATGCAAGAAGAAGTGAAGCTCCCAGGACATATGCCTATGAAAGATAGGCTTACCTTGTTATTGGCAGCAAATGCAAGCAGAGACTTTAAACTAAAGCCACTTCTGGTATACCACTAAGAAAATCCTTGGTACTTTGGAAAGAAAATCATTAAGTCCAAACTGCCAGTGATGTGGAAATCCAATGCAAAACCCTAGGTAGACCAGCAAGTTTTCAAAGATTGGATTTTTGAGGTGTTTGCCCTGAGTGTGAAGAAGTTCCTCACTAACAACAATTTGCCTTTGAAAGCACTGCTGATCCTTGACAATGCTAGTGCCCACCCTCAAGACTTAGAGGACATTCTTGAAATTGACTTTGACTTCAAAGTCCAGTTCTTGCCTCCAGACATGACATCACTGATCCAACCCACAGATCAAGAAGTGATTGTATGTTTTAAAAAACTTTACACCAAGGCTTTGTTTTCATGGCTTTTCGACGTGACTCACTCTTCTGACAAGACATTGAAGGACTTCTGGAAGACCGAGTTCAACATTCTCCATGCCATTTCCTTTATTAAAACAGCCTGGGATGAAGTGACAAGAACCCTTCATGCATCATGGAAGAAACTCATTCCTAATTTTTCTCAGGATGATAACAGTGCAAACCGAGCAGCTGCAGCCATGCGAGAGATCATTTCGACAGTGGAGAATCTTGACATAGAAGAGGTTGATGAGGCTGATGTGGAAGAGCTTGTGGAGGATCACAATGACAAACTGACTGTGGAAGAACTCGGAGCACTTAGTGAACAACAAACAAAGGAGAGAGAAAGAGGAATTTCACCTGAAGAAGAGGATGGCAGGGAAAAAGGGCCGATGCCAACAGCTGCCATTACCATTAAAGTAGTTTTATTCATTGGGAGAAGGTGCAGTCTCTTTGTTTGGAATGGCACCCCAACACTGTAGAATGTCAGACTTGTTCAACAGCACCATCATGCATCACTTCAAAACCATCTTGAAAAAGGAGAGACAGTCCACCCTTGATCAGTTCCTCATCCCTGTTCAAGCAAAGAGGAGATGAGAAGAGGTAGAACAGGATAAAGAAGACTCTCTTCCAACATCTAAGGCTCAAAGGATTGTGTATATTGTGTATGCAATGGTGTATTTTATAATTTAGTGTGTTATACAGTAGTAAAATATGTAAAGTAAATAATATGGTGTATTTCTCTCCTACTCCCCTGTTAGGGGGAGTGGGATGAGGGTCCAACAGCAAATTAATCTATTTTCCATAGACTTACATGGGAAATATTGTCCCACAATTCGACATTAGTTCGGCGACAAATTAGTATCGAATTGCGCGGCACCACTGTATAATATATCTCCGTTTTTTAACCAACCATACTTGATGAAATATATCAGTCATCTTAAACTTCTTTTCCATGTTATTTCAATGATATCTTAATGCTATTTCAATCTATGTTTTGTATATAACATAATTTGTTATATACATAATTATAATTTGTATACAACAAAAATAGTTTGTGGGTACACATTTAGTTATCACTGAGTTCTGTGCCTTCCTGATTAACCCAGTGAATAGCAAATATGCAGTCAAGAGGATGTCGATTCAAAGCCCACTGTCAGAATTTTATTGGAAGTATGTGAAGTGGGAAAAAAGAAAAAGAAAAGTTCCATGTCTGCTATTAGAGCAAATACATTTCTACATTATCTAACCCTTAGCCCAACCACAATAATAATATTACATATTATGGATTTACAACCTTTCATGGGTTAGATTCACATTATAAAAACGCTTTTTTGGATTGAAGATTTTAAACATGCATATCTGGTGTTAACTATAAGCATATTCTGGTAATACTACACATTAGGTTCCAGACCACTGTTGTATAGCAAATAGCTGCCTTTTTTTTCCCCCTCTCCACTTGTAGATGCATATAACGGTTTAATAACATTTTTAAGCAGTCATATATGTACAATTGATGCAAATAATTTACATCAGATTTGAAACAGAAAATTTAGAATATTTTTTGCAAACAAAAAAGTATTCTGAATAACTTGGCTTAAGGGAACATGACAACTAGTTTGGTCATCAGTCTACGCCCCATTAAAAGTTTTTACATTTTGACAATTGTTACAGTTATAGATAACTGTAGTAGTAATTAGTATGGATCACTTCACTAAGAACGTTATCATTATTTCTAACAACTAATAACAATACTAGTATTAGGAAAGTTTAGTCTCCAACCTATCTCACTGTTCAATACATTAATCATTTTAGCCTTAGTATGTAATGTAATGTAGGTGTATGCATCTTCTTCTCACTGGTGCAACAGCACCTTTACATTGAATTTTTGTAAAATAAAATAATAGTTATAAGCAGCTTATAATTCATGGTGAAACACCAAAAAACACAATGAGATGTAGTGAGCAACGGTATCATAAACAAATAGTTTTCATGAAAACTGTGCATCAGTTGATTCACTAGAGCATTGTTTCACTAAAACTGTCACACAAGTAAATGCAGCACGGTATAAATGGCCATTCATAACTGAAAAGCATCATATAATTGGGTTGTTTTAAAGCAATGCATTATGAAGTTAGTTGGAAATTAAGTTATGTGGAAATGTGTCTTTATTTGCTCTATATGATGATTTTGTAGAAAATTACTGCTTTGCATCTTCTTTCAAGGGGAAGACAAGAATATTGATTATGAGATAATGTACTGTGGAATAATAATAAAAAAAATTGTCTGTAAAAAAAGTCTTGAAAATGCTCACATGGACTGATCAAAATTAGTAAGTGTGACTACAGATGGGGCTCCTGCTATTTTTTGGTGTTAACGTCGGACTTGTTACCAAACTTCAAATGAAAACGGAAATGTTGTGCAAACAAACTTAAATTGTTTCATTGCATAATACACCAGGAGTAAATATCCCAAATATAAAATTTATTGTCCAAAAATGTTGTCAATCTTTGGAAGCACTTATGTATGTGAGCAATTATTTTCAATTATGAAATTTAATAAGTCAAAGTTCTGCTCACGGATAAAAGATTTTAGATTAAATGCAATACTTCATATTGCAACACAAAACGAAAAAGCAGATATTGACATGTTAGTACAGAGGAAAAGATGTGAGGTTTCAGAATCAAATTCAAAAAAGAACTCGTAGATAAAAAATCTTTATTTTTGTAAGTCAAAATTATGTATTTAAATAATTTTCTTAAAGTATGAATAAAATGTAATCGAACTTATATTTTCTAAACTTGTTATATTTTTAAAATTTAAAAATAAAAATGGTTATAAATTAAAAAAATTTAAACGGTGGTGTAACTGTTTACATAAGTGGTAAAGGCCGGAAACAAAAGGGCCTTTGTTGGAGCCTTTCTTTTTTTTTCTTTCTTTCTTTAATTTAATTGATACGACCTGCATCAGATATACATGCTCAAAAAAAAAAAAGTTTTTCCTTTTTGAGCATGGTTGCAGGGTTTATTCCTGCAATTCTACTGAAATCATCAGAAACATTTGAGAATGGCAGTATCAAGAGCACGTTTTTTTAAAATGCTCCATATAGAAATTCACTGGGGGGGGGGGGAGGAGCAATCCATTGCTGTACCCAGTGGCGGCTAGTGACAATAGAAACAAGTGGGGCCAGGGACCAAAAACAGCTTAATTTTTTTATATTTATATAGTGGGTTTTCTATTATTGATTTATAGTTATTATTTCTATTACAATAATGTTTAGTCAGAATCCACCAATGCATTGAGCTATTAATTTTTTTAAATTGTTAGGACGTAACATATACGGGCTCAATGTATTAATAACATGAAAACGCAAAAGATTTGCAGTTGCGGGCATAGCTCAATGAACTAGAGCAAAAAAAAAAAAAAGAAGAAGCTCAACAGACTAGAGCAATGAACCGGAAATCCAAAGAAGCTGGTTCGCCTCCAGCTGGTCACCCTGCAAAATGTTTTCATTTTTCAAGTGTTAAAACAAAAAAGTTATTATTTCTATTATTTATTTTATAAATCAATGTCGAAACTTCCAAGATTCCGAGAAATAACGAGAAACGTTTTTCCAATAAACTATCGATTTTGTTCATAGTTAAAATGTATTGTTTATGGATGTAATAAAAATTTAAACTTTAAAATAAATTATAACAAAAAACGACAACAATAAGCAAACACAATAAAACAGATAAACAATGAGAATAAATAATAAGACAATGAAAGAATCGCCCGCTATTTACGTACAAACGCAGTGACTGGGCCAGACTAAACTGGCCCCAAGATAAGTGTTGCGCCCAGTAAACAAACATGATCGCTAGTGCACGTGCTTCACAATCAAAGAATCGTGCACTATGTACGTACGTGAAAATACAGTGACTTGGCCAGACGAAACTGGTCCCAAGATAAGTGTTGTGCCCGGTAAACAAACACGATTGATAGTGCACTTGCCTCATACTTGCACTGTGTTCTACATGTGTAAAATAGGACCAGCCATGGCTGGCCCCAGAGACTGTACTAAGTCGCATTATACAATACTGCCACAAAATACTACAGTAATTTTTTTATTAAACAATAAAACATGTTGGAAATAGATCAAAAAATAATAATTACAAGAAACATATTTTTTAAAACTACAATTATTGGGCTAGTTATACAAATATAGGTGGGGCATGGCCCCTATGGCTCCTGTAGACGAGATGCCCCTGGCTGTACCCTCTATCAGTTTATAAATGTCTGTCCTTCCAAGTGGAGTAACTAGTATTAATTGCAAATCTGAAGAGACCAGTGATGATGATGGTGGGGGGGGGGGAATCATTTTTAAGTAAATGTTAAGATGTCAAAAAAAGGGATATTGAGGAATAAAGAAGTGATGTCAATACTAGTTATTGATATCAGTAATAACTGAAACTAAATTTTGGATTCAAGATTTGAAGTTGGGGGGAATTTTTTATACAAGATGAAATATGACCAGTAAAGGAGGAGGATAAAGATTTAGCTTAACTGACTGTTAACAGTTGAATCTAGTACAAGGGAAAGAGAATTATTGGGTTTATGAACAGTAAATATGTTGCAACTCTGAAGCATATTTACTGTTGTTCTTTTAGGAAGTGATGTTTTGATGCAATGACATTAGCTTGAAAGCAAGAATGAATTCTCCTCAGTATCATGAAGGATCCATTTCAAAATATGACTGTTGAATATCAGGAGAAGAAAAAAAAATGCCACAAGACATTCACCATACTGTTACACACTCTCAGTGTCATAAAGGGAACATACTAAGATCCATCACTAACCATTCACAGATATCGTCAGAGCCATAGGCTAGTGAGATTTCAGAAAATGTGCAGGAATTTGAAGTAATTATCATCATCATCATCATCAAATTCCTGATATGTTTTCTCAAGGAGTGTACAGGATATGATAGTACTACATGAAAAATTTATATCATTACTAACTTCCTATCTATAATTTTCCTCCAAATCAATCTGTTACATGCCAAGGCTCCAACATCGTCAGATCTTATATTTCTCCCTTCTCAGACACTTTTTACCATATCAATCCACCTATATCTTGTTCTTCCTCTGGGTCTTTTTCCTGCCAACCTGGCAGAGAATACTTTGTTTGCTAATCTTTCCTCTCTCATTCTGTTTAAGTGACTCTATCTATCCCAATGGCTTTAACAGGCCTTTAAGGCCCACAACCTTCCAAGCATGCTTGGATTTCGTAACCGAAATACGAGGATAGAATGGTCACTCCTATGCCTCAAGGTATTCTTGGCTGTATCCCTGTGTGTTCAAGGGCCGGTTTGCCTGCTTGCGGGATGAAAAACACCAGATAAACTGGCGGAAAAAACCCTACTGCCCGCGCCCAAGACCGGCTAACTTGGCTATGGCTGAGGAAGATCCTTCAGCTCCTCACGTCTCTGACGGGAATCGAACCTAGGACACTCCTTCCCCAGGCATATGGTTGCGAAGCGCAAAGCCACTAGGCTAACCGCGCGGACCTAAAGGTGGTAGAGTCCCTTTAAGTGACTCTACCACCTGAAATTAAGTCTGCTAACACATTCCTGGATGCTAACAATGTCAAGTTCTTTCCTAATATCCTCATTTTTTAATATGATTGTCATTGATGCCATTTGTTCATGCCCTTAATCTTTCTCAGGATTCTCCGATCTGCGGTCTCTGGTCTTTGGTCAAGTGTTTTATTTCTATCCCAGCTCTCAGATCCATAAGTTAAAATTAGTTTGAACACTGTCTTGTATACAGCCAGTTTAGTGTTTTGACTAATTTCTCTGTTATTCCATATAAATTTATTCAGTTGACTTCCTACCATACGAGCTTTGTTGATTCTGTTGTCTATTTCCATATTTATTTTACCATCTTCACTAAAAATGGTGCCTAAGTAGCTGAAATGTTTTACTTATTCTATAGGTTCTCCATTCATAATGCAGTTAACATTTTCAGTGCTTCTGCCTATTTTCATTGTCTTTGTCTTGTTATTGCTGACCTTCATACCATATCTATTACAACAGTTATTCAATTTAGTCAGGGGAATCTTGCAGACTTGTAGCAGATTTATTTAGAAGTATAACATCATCTGCATAAAGCAAAGAGCTGACATTAACATCTCCAATTTTGATATCAGGCTTAATACCACTTCCCTTTATAATGTGATCCATATAGATAATGAATAACAGAAGGATAATGTACATCCTTGTCTCACACCAAATTTAACATTAAACCATCTTCCTGTACTTCCTTCAATTCTAACTGCTGACTTACAACTCAAAGAATTACTATTGCTTGATATAATGCCCCCACTGTAGCATTTTGAATAGCTTTTCTCTTGGCAACTTGTCATATGCTTTTTGCAGATCTACAAAACTTAAATACAGATCTTTGTTATGTTCCCATGATTTCTCAATTATTTGTCTTAAAGTGAAGATCTGATTCTGACATCCTCTATTTGGCCTGAATCCAGCTTGTTCTTCACCATGCTTTTCTTCCACAATTCTTCTCAGCCGTTTCTCAAGTATACTTGCATAAATCTTACCAGGAACACTCAGTAGGGAAATACCTCTGTAATTCTCACATTCAGTTTTATTTCCCTTTTTATATGTTGAAGGTGGCACACCGTTTGGCAACTCCTATAGGTAAAGATGACCTTGCTAATGCTTCTGCCTCGTATCTCCACTTGGGCCTGGCTCCCACTGAAGAGACCTCTTCAGTGGGAGCCAGGCCCAACTGAAGGTCGAAACTAGTCTGGGTAGTGGCCCTTCCCTTAATGCATAACATTATACATATCCGCAAGGAGATGTGTTTTGCATTATGGGAGATACTGAGATAGGAGTGATGTTAGCTTGCTCCACCTTTGCAATGAGTTGCCTGGTTTGTGCCACCTTACCCCAGTCCTGAAGATACTTTCAAAAGCAAACTTTGTTTGCTCACACTTGGATAAAGGATTAAACTAAATTTATTATAATCTCTTTTTATATATGAGTACTATGAGAGCTCTACTCCATTCATCTGGAATTCGTCCCTCTGTCCAGGCCTTCGAACTATGCAGTGTAGCCACTGCAAGACTTTTATACCTCCATACTTGAACATTTCTGGTTGAATATCATATACTCCTGCTGCCTTTCCACATATCATTTTGATGGCTTTTGATGACTTTTTCTATTTCAAGTATGGATATGTATTCCTGATTGCATGCCTGGTCAGTGTTTTTTACCACTGTGCTGTCACTTTTAGCAATTTTTTTGAAGTAATTATGCCATACTTGAAGAATATCTTTTTCTCCAGTTTTCATGTCATTTCAATTCATCATTTCAATTTCCTTTTAGAGCACTCTTTCCTCTATTTCTGAGATTCTTCAACAACCTCCAGAATATTTTGCCATCTTCTTGATATTTATTTTCAATGTTCTTACAGACGTCTTCCCATGACTTTTGTTTAGCTACTTTGACACAGTGTTTAGCTTTCTTACATTTGTCTCTGTATTCTCTAAGAGCATAAGCTGACTTATTTGCCAGGAACTTTTGATATGCTTTCTTCTTTTCCTTCACTGCCTCTTTAACTTCCTGTGTCCACCATGGTATTCTGATTTTTCTATCCTTACAGACAACCTCACCACATGCTTCTATGGCTGAATCAATCAGTGCTTTTTCCAGGACTTGCCACTGAATCTCCAAGGTTTGGTTCCTGTTCACAAACTCTTTAATTTTTTCTTGAATGATGCTTGTGCATTTTAGTCTACAGTTCATATCTGAGAACTGCTCAACTTTTATTTGCTTTAAAACTTTCTTACATGTTCTTTTTTTTTTTAATATGAAATTCAGTTTTATCCTGCTCAAGATTAAATGTGGTCATCTCTTCTAATTTTAAATCCTCTGTACACTCTAGTGTCCTGCACCAGAGAAAAAAACATCATCAACAATAACATAGTCAATGAGTCTTTTCTTATTCCATGCCTCTTCTCTCTATGTGAATTTGTGTACATTTTTATGTTGGAACATGGTGTTAGTAATAACCAGTCCATGTCCTGAGCAGAAATCAAAAGGTATTTGCCATTATTATTAGCTTTGCTCTTTTCTCAAAATTTTCCCTAAACATTTTTGCATGTCTGATAATGATTTCCTACTCTGCTATTTAGATCCCAACAAGGACCATTCATTGTGTTAGTTGCTTTCTCTAAAGCTTCAAAAAATTCCTCCACTTTTACCTTAGTGTAACCTTCTGTGGGACCATTGGCCCAAATAAGTCTCATTGTCCAGTTCCTCATTCTGAGATTTGCACATATCTAGTCATGAGCTATGGAAATTTTAATAAAGGGCTCGCATCGTCGAGCAAAAAAAAAAAAAAAAAGTGTATTTCACACAAAAACTTTTATTAATGCAGCTTGTGTACAAATTCCAATCAAAAAGTATGAGAGCACAATCAACCTCTAAAGGCTATCATTTTTAAACAAATATTTCATGATCTAAACATGAAATATTTACACACAATCAACTGTGTTAATTTATCTTACATAAGAAAAACATTTTTTGACTATCAAAATATAATAAAAATGAAATCGTTTATAATATTTTATAAAACAATTGATTGGCTACTGGTTTTACCATACCATTGGCTACCAGAAGGGTGAAGGGTAAAGATAGCGCATGTGCTTATTTTATTTTCAAACTTGGGCACATTCTTTATAGAGGAGTTGAAACAATAATTCCAAATAATCTATACACTGCCGAATAGACTAATGTTTGTTAGGTTACTGTATGAGTTTGTCGCTTAATATGTTTCAAAAAAAATATTAAAAAAAATAAATAAAATAAAAAAACTAAACAAAAAGAACAAGGGGCCTGCAAATTTGAGTAAAATTTAACAAAGGGCTTTCGTGAGCCCCTTATAGCTCACCACTGCCCATATCACACTACTTGAGATTGCCTGCCATTCAAGAAGATTAGCCTTGTATTAGTGTTGAATACTATGGCTACTCCTTTTCTTTTCTTTGATTGTCATTGCCTGAATATAACATTTTGTATTTATTTCTCAGATCTCACCAGCTTTTGTCTTTTTTGTTTCAGTCACCCCTATTATGTCGATCTGGTAGTTATTTCAAGTCCTCAGCTAGCTCCATATCTTTGCCATTCAAGCTTCTTTTTTTGATTGTACTGATCTTAAGCTCTGGTGATATTGAGTTGGGGTGTGTTTTAGGATTTGTTCCAGTAGCTGACTTTGCTGTTCACCATGGTTCCCTGGCGAAAAACTACAGGGGCCTTGTTTAACCGGGCGACGTCCCAGCTGGCATGAAATTCTGTAATGTTGTAAAATCATTTAATATTGTGGTTTAAACCAGTAAGAATACAATTTGGTCGGCTAAATCCCAAATTGCCAGTCCAACCCCTGTTCGTTCAGTATCCAGGTAGATATAAAACAGGGTGCACAACGAGAGGGTGAGGATTGGACATTAGGTCAGAAGTCCCGGTCAGTTCTACACATTCCTTTGAAGGCTATATGGAAGTCTCCTCTCAGTTATATAGCTTTGACCCCTAAGCACCCCTCTACTCATAAAACTAGTTTGAATTTCTGGTATGTATTTTTTTCTCACATATATATTTTTTTCCTTGTGTAATGCACATATGTAACTAAAAACTTGATATTTTTTAACATTCCTATTTGAAAAACATCAGCTTGCTGTTTTTAATGGCATTAAAGTTAATGTCATTTGTCTTTGTTTATTTTGTAATATAAACAAACACAAATGGCTTATTTTTTTTTTTTTTGCAAAGGCATTATTAAGCAAAATAATATTTCTTTTACTGTAATTTTTAGACCAGTTCAATTTTTCATTGTTTCCGTAAGGTGTATAATTAACAAGGAATGGCATTAATGAAGTGTAAGGAATTAGCATGTAAAACTTTATCATTTAAGAAAATATGTTTGCTACTAATAATGTTAAATGGCACTTATCTGGAATTTTTCATGGTTATTTAAATAAGATCTGCAAAATTTCAGTTAATAAATTAATTAAATTGCAAATATAGTGATATTTTGAGCACTGTTGGAGAAGCAGTCACAGAGAAATTCATCTACTTTGCTGATATGACAGTCTTTTGTTTAATCTTGATGTGTTTGCTATGATAATATATCATCTAAAATAAACTATTATCTCTAATATATTGTTACCATATTTATTCAGGCAGATACCATTTTGTCATACTGGGAGATCACAGAAAAAGAACCCTATTTCAGTGAAGGTAAGGATTTTACATAATTATTAAAAAGTATTAGTGGCCATATTTCTACAACATTGACTTCCTGCCATAAATTCATAAATTTCTACACATACACAGATTGTAGTTAGCTTTTTTTAAAATTTTTTACAATATTATTCAATTCTAATAATGTTACTGTATTGGTAAATTTATTGGGATATTTGTGCCATATTAGATTATGTCTAAAATACTTTCTAAAGAATCATGGAACAGGAGGGGTAAAGTCACAGAATAGAGTGACCAAAAGATTGAAATTCACTCTTTTTGTCACTCATCAGTCTTCAAAAGTTTGTTGAATTTTGATATACACTGGAATTGGGAAAAGGGTTAGTTATTATCAAAGAAAGAGCCATATTATCTATATTTCGGTGATGTATATTGGTATAGAATTTACATCACCAAAAATGGAATAGAATAGTTATAATTGCATTCAAGATCCAATAACATCAGATCTGATATTATTTCAAAGCTGAATATATTATAGAAACTTTGAAAGTTTCGACTAGAGAGCTTATGAGAATATAATCCTCAGCATCGGAGTTGCCTTAGCTTGCACTACTTAAGACACAAGTGCTTCCCAGGCATCCATATATTTGCTTTTCATTAATGCATTTGATATTGTTGTCTTGTCCTTTGAAGAGTCTTAGATGTTTCCATGTGCTCCTTGAACTGCTTTGGCTATGTTGATGATTTTGTTTGTATAGAGCTGTTGTTCAGGATTAGGATCTATTTCTTGCAAGGCTGCTGTAATTGCTGGAGAGGTAAAGATGTGAGTGGGTGTCAGTTCAGTATTGGGGCAGTTGTTGCAGTTTCTATATGTTCTTGTTTCATCTATATTGATCTTCATTCCTCTATAATGTCCTTTTCATAGTCTTGCTATCGTGGTGGTGGTCTTTCTGCCAGCATTGATTTCGGGAATTTGATGTTGTATCGTCGCTGATTTCAGTGGAATTAGTTTAGCTTTTGCTACTGAGTTAGCATCAGCAAGAGTTATCATGTGAATTTCTTGGTTGAGTTCTCTGGCCTCTTTTGCTAATTTATCAGCTGCTTCATTGTAATCAATGCCTACATGAGCAGAAATCCATTGTAAAATGCAACTTTTTCCTAAACACTTTAGTTGATTTAAGAGTTTACGGGTGTCTTGTGTGAGCTTGGTATTGCCATTTTTGATTGCCTGCATAGCTGATCTTGAGCCACTGTAAATTATAATTCCCTCAGATTGTTGAGATGATGACAATTTTAAGTAGGCTTCCAGTGCTTTATTTATTGTGTAAAGTTTGCTGGTAAAATCGGAAGCTATTCTCCCAGATCCAACTTTTATTGAAAGTTTTTCACCTTTCGGGAGTAGAAGGAGAACACTAACACCTCCATTAATCATATTGGTGTCTGACGATCCATTGGTATAACAAATAACCTGTTTGGAGGATGAAAGAAGGTTGATAGTAGTTAGACCTTTTTTTTTTGTACAGAGTTTGGTAAGGTTTAGATTTATGGAGGTATTTGGAGGTAATGGACTGGAAAATAGAGTTTCTTTGTTTATGTGGGCATTTAGCTGATCAAGACCTATTCCCTTCCTGATAGTATCATCATATTGTAAAGTTGATGATTTGTGAAGTCTGCATTTTTTATTCCAATGTTCATAAGTTTTTAGGGAGATATGATTGCTTTGGTAGCTTCTGATATTTATGAATTTTATGGTGGCAAATTTTCATCTGTTCTCCAGCAGGTCGAGCCCACATTCCTGTTGGGCTCTGATGTTGTTAGTGGATGAGACTGCACCAATGATAATCTTGGATGTTTTGCTTGTATTTTGTCTAATTTTTCCTTTACTGATGAGTCCGAAGGTGACAGATAGGTGCTGTATATTCCATTATCGGCCTTATTAGTGTAGTGTAAGTAGTTTTGAGGATTTTTGGCTTTGCACCCCAATTTGTTCCACAAAGCCATTTCAGTATATTTAATCTATGTGCATTTGATACCTTTATCAAATGCACACAGGCTGAGCAGTCTAATTAGTTTGCATGTATTGTATTATATTATGGTATTGAGTCTAAAAGAGGGATGATGACCGCCTTCTTGAGATAGTGAAGATGATTGCATGGTCGCAAGTGTGTCTAGAGCTAGCCTAACCTCCAGCTAAATTTCGGATATCTGAAAAATGTTGATGAAACATGTTCAGGCCATCACAATGTGTATTATGGTAGACTTCAGTAAAATTCAGGAGGCATCTTGCTTACACCACATTGGTAGACTTGGTTGTATTCCCCAGGCAACAATTGATTGGCATTTCATTGATTGAGTCAGTATGTCCAAAGATAATGATAGTGAAACTTGGTTGTCTGAGGAGAGTGTGATGTCAAAAATAAAAAAATGGGAGGGTATGTAGTTTTTTGGAAGGATAGGAAGGTGAAAAGAGGAGAGGTAATGCTGTTAATGATTGCAGAGGAATTGTCTATAAAGTGTGGAAGTTTGATAGTATATTCACAGATTTGAATCTGTGTGATGTGAAGTTGAAATTAATGGCTAGTATATCTGATATGATACTGTTATAGGTCAGGAAATGTAGAGAATACTGATTGCGTAATATTTCGGCAAATTGGTTGGGCATAATAAAGAATGTGATTCTGATGGGAGACTTTAATTATGGGAATATAGACTGGAAGGAGGAGCAGATAGTGTATGGGAACAAGGAGATTGAGTTTGTTAATTTCTGAGAGAAAAATATCTTAAGTGTGACTGAATTAACTGGAGGCTTTAATGTTTTGGATTTGGTGATAACTTCATAGGATGTAGTTGTTAATGAGATATTAACACTGCTGCTGGTTGGTGAAAGTGATCATGAGGTACTTGTTTGGGAGTGGCAAAACAAGAAAAGGTTACTGTCAAAAATTGATATATGTGTGGAAGTATAAGATGGGGATGATTAAGGGAATCTCTGTAGTCAGTTAGCATCAGTATGTTGGGTAGATGAGCTGGACAGAAAAGATGTTGGCAGTGCATGGAAATTCATAAGGCATTATCTGATACAAGCATTGTATAATTGCATACCAAGGGTTAAGCAAGTAAATAGAGTAGGAGTGAAATGGACGAACAGTGAAATTAAGCAAGCTATATTAAAAAAGAAAAGAAAATGCTATGGAGAAGGTACAAGACATTTGGTGGTGATTGTACTCATGAAAGGTATATAGTGCATGCTAGGAAGGTTACAAGCATGGTAAAAAAAAAAAAGAAAAGGGATTGGCTGGTCAGGCCAAGGATAATTTAAGGGAATTTTTCTGCTATATGGCAGGCAAGAGAAAAAATAAATATGGTAGGTTGACACTGGTGGAATTATTGAATGAGCACTTTATCAGTGTATATCATACTGGTGTAAATGAAGCTGTGCAGTATATAGAAGGAAGGTAAGTATTAGAAGAATTGGAAGTGATATATCAGGTGTTGATTGGGTTAGATGTTAATAAGGTTTTGGGAATAGATGACATATCACCACATATTCTCAAGGCATGTGCACAACAGTTAACTATATCCTTGACCTGGTTGTTTAATGAAAGTCTTGCAGTGGGTAGAGTTCCTGAGAAGTGTAAAGAAGGCAAAATAGTACTTCTCCATAAGCATGGTTCTAGGACAGAAGTTTCTAATTATAGATCAGTCTGTGTAACTGCAGTTGTAGTCGAGGTGTTGGAGAGATTGGTTAGGAATAGAATGCAAAATAGGATTGATGGACATAGCATTCTTTATGATGGTTAGCATGGATTTGTAAAGGGTTTTAGCAATTTACTTGCATTTTATTTTAAGGTAACTAGTGCGTTAGATAAGGGTCTGCACAGTTAGCCTAGTGGCTTTGCGCTTTGCAACCATATGCCTGGGGAAGGAGTGTCCCAGGTTTGATTCCTGTCGAAGACGTGAGGAACTTGAGGATCTTCCTCAGGCATAGCCAAGTTGGCCAGTCTTGGGCACGGGCAGTAGGATTTTTTCAGCCAGTTTATCTGGCATTTATCCCACAAGCATGCAAACCGGCCCCTGTGAACATATGCTTCTACAGCCAAAAATATATCCCCTCCCCCCAGCGGCAGACTAGGCAACAGGTCAGTTGGGAGTGGTATTAACAAGTAGTCGCATCTAAGTAACACCAGCGAACCCTGCATATGAAGCGGGAATAATGCGTAGTGAAAGAAGAAGTGTGTTAGATAAGGTAGAATCATGTACAGTGATATTTTAGGATTTTGCAAAAGTTTTTGATACATTACCACGTGATAAATTGGTGTACAAGCTGCAGAGGATGAGAATAGATAATATATTGGTTAAATGAATCAGAGATTGGCTCTCTGAACGATACCAGCATGTTGTGTATGATGGAGCAGAGTCTCAATAAAGGATAACTAATGGCATGACCCAGGGTTGTGTTCTTGGGCTCCTGCAGTTTAACTTGTTTGTAAATGATATATCATATGGACTGACTGGAGATCTTTAGTTGTTTGCTGATGATGCAAAGTTGGAGAGAATTATAAGTAGCACTGCTGATGTTAATTCCTTCAGGAACATTTGAATAGACTTTTGACTTGGACTAAGGAATGGGGTTGTAGTTTCGATATTAATAAGTGCAAGGTGTTGCAGTCTGGAGTACAGAAATACACTGGTGTCCAAAACCTAAGGGTTAACACTATTTCTGAAGATTACAACCCAAATTCAGACAAATCAGCTTGTGGCAATTTGTATAACTGATGATTTCGAGTTGAAAGCAGGTAAATATTAAAATTTTCGCATAGTGCACAGAGGGATCATGTGGTGGCTCTCAACAGAATGAAAGACAAATGGCTGCACTAAGCAAGCTTGAAGGAAGCTCTTTTCATGAAGGAATAAAGTTGCAACCTTGGATGTCTCGTAATGTCTCAAGGACATTATTTTGATGATTTCACAAGCAGAAAATTATTGGAATTTTGGAAATAAAAAAATTATAATGGCTAATATAGCCTACTTTTGTTTAGGAGTGCCCCTTTTCTTCAATGTCATTGGCTCTTTACCCAAGAACTTAGGGCATTACTGAAGTGGTATAGAACTAATATATGAAGAATAAAAAAAGGAGGAAAAATTTGGACAAACCATTTGGATGTTGTTTTCTGTCTCCTTATCCTAGCAATGTACCTTCATCTTCTGTTAAAGGAAGGGGGATTTTTTTGGGAAAGTGGGAAAGTAATGTGGTGGAATTATTTGAAATAAACTGGGTTTCTTATTATAATATTATTACTATTAAGGGTGGGCAGAGAGTGTTTGGGGGGGGGTGAGAGAAGGATCTGAAGATAGAAGTTATTTTTTTGGGGAAGAGGAGGGATTTAAGGGAAAAAGTCAGGGGGTGGGAGAAACGGGGTGTGAGCCATTTTGACAGGCATCGTTTTTGAAACTCATGGGTGAAGTGGATGCTATGTCATGTTGTTTAGGTGTTTCTGTCTTTGGTGTACTTGTGTTGTCTCCTATTGGTCGGAGTCGTGACCTAATTTTTATGTTATGGAGCTTCTGACTCTCAGCAATTATGTAGAGTCAGTGGGTGGACGTTTATTGAGTTTTCATTTTTTATGGTTAATAAGAATGCTTAGAATATCGTTTCCGATATTCTAAGCATTGTTTTGTTGTCTTGTATATCTAATATTATGGCCTTGTCGATTTGCGGGATATGTTTTTGTTCAAGAACGTGGACTGCTATTTCTGTTTTTCCTGTACTTTGTATCCTGTTTTTCTTTTTGTTGTTGCATTTTTTATTGTTTAAATGTTCTGGAATAGGTTTCAGAAGTGTTGCCAATTTTTGTCACCACAAACCAAAAATTAGCAACACGATAAACATCCACCGACCCTACATAATCTCCGAAAGTTGGAAGCTCCATAACATAAAAATTAGGTCACGACTCCGACCAATAGGAGACAACACAAGTGCACCAAAGACGGAAACACCTAAACGACATAACATAGCATCCACTTCCCCCACGAGTTGCGAAAATGACGCCTGTCGAAATGACTTGCACCCCATTACTCCCACCCCTGACTTTTTCTCTTAAATCCCTCCTTTTTCCTCCCCAAAAAATAACTTCTATCTTCGAATCCTTCTCTCCCCCCCCCTCAAACACTCTCTACCCATCCTTAATATAAATAATATTATACATATAAAAAACCCAGGTTTTTTTCATATAATTTCCTTGCATTACTTTACCCCTACTTCCCCACTTTCCCAAAAAACTCCCCCTTCCTTTAACAGCAGATGAAGGCATATTGCCAGGATAAGGAGACAGAAAACAACATCCAAAATTTTTACAAATGTCCAAATTTTTCCTCCTTTTTTTATTCTTCATACATTAGTTTTATAACACTTCAGTTATGCCCTAAGTTCTTGGATAAAGAGCCAATGACATTGAAAAAAAGGGGCACTCGTAAATGAAGTAGGCTATATTAGCCATTAATAAATTTAGTTTAATCCTTTATCCAAGTGTAAGCAAACCAAGTTTGCGCCTGAAGTATCTTCACGACAGAGGCAACTCGTAGTAAAGGTGGACCAAGTTCTCATCACTCCTTGTCTCAGTATCTCTCATAAAGCAAAGCACATCTCCTTGCAGACATGTATAATGCTATGCATTAAATGAAGGGCCACTACCCAGTTTTGACCTTAATTGAGGTCTCATCAGTGGGAGCCAGACCCAGTAGCAATGGAGAGGTCATATTTACCTCTACGAGTCGCCAAAAGGTGTACCACCTTATTATTAAATTACTCTGGATTTAGAGAAAGATGTTGGGAGTTCATTTTCCACTTGGTTAGACTATAATAAATTTAGTTTAATCCTTGATCCAAGTGGGAGATGTGCTTTGCATTATGAGAGATAGTGAGACAAGGAGTGATGAGGATTTACTACGAGTTTCCTGTCCTGAAGATACTTCAGGCGTAAACTTTGTTTGCTTACACTTGGATAAAGGATTAAACTAAATTTATTATAGTCTAACCAAGTGGAAAATAAACTTCTAGTAAATTATTAGCCATTAAAATAATAGTTTATTTTAGATGGGAATTTTCTCAGAAATAATACCTATAAAATTATAAGAATTATTGCTGATATTTGCCAGAGAATTGGGAATTTCATATGGCATTGTATCAAGGTTGTTGGCAGCCTTTCAAACCAGTGGAACGTGTTTCAGATCTTTGCTGAGAGGTCACCCTCACTCTGTCACAGAGCATGAAGACAGATTTTTGGTTCTATCAGCAAAACATAATCGATGCACCACTGCAAGTTAGCTTGATTCAAGCACAGGTAAGTGGATATCTTGACAAACTGTGGCAACACATCTGCAACAAGTAGGCCTATATGCCTAAAGGCATGTAGTGTGTATCTCTTTATCAACAGCTCATCATAGAGCACATTTTCAGTGGTGTGTTGTGTCCATAAAAATTGGACAAGATGCCTGTGGGCCGATATACTCTTTACAGATGAAAGTCATTTTAGTCTTTCTTCCAATTCTAGACAACACTTGATCTGTTGTGAAAGTGGTACTGTTTACCATCACTAGAATGTTCTTGAACAGGATAAATATGGCATTGCTGAGGTCATGGTGTTGGGAGATATTATGCTTAATGGACGCACTGAGCTACAAGTTCTGAAAGAAGAAACTATGATATTGCAACGAAGTTTCTCGATGACATTGGAATTGTTCCATGGTGCTGTAGGCAAAGAATTTGTTTTTATGGATGACAATGCCACACCCCATTGTACATAAGCAGTGGAGATACTTCTGGAGATGGAGGATATTAATCGAATCGAGTGGGGAACACGCTCCTCAGATCTCAACCTCATAGAATACATTTGAGGCACAGTAGGGACATGCATTACTGCTCGAAATTCCCCTCCAGAAAACAAACAAGGCATTATTTTTGCTCTGAAGGAATAGTGAGCCAGTTTGCCTCAAAAACTTCTGAATCGTTTTGGTGCTAATCATGGTATGACTTTGTGAGAGCCAAATTGCAGTTTGGGGTGGACATATTCCATACTGAAATGTCTCTCCACATAGTTTTCTGTAAGCACTGTACATTAATTTTTATGTCCACATTTGGCTGTAGTAATGAAAATTTTTTCATGTACAGGTTAAAAATGTAGTTCATCCTTTGCTTTTGGGCACCAGTATATAAGGTCTGTACTATATTGCCCATGCTGTACTGCAGGAAGTGGATGAGATTTGAGAGTGATCGTTGACAGTAGACTGAAGTTTAGAATGCATATTGCAAGTGTTGCAAAGACTACACATTGTAGTGCTGCTATGATAAGAAGTAGTCTGGCATGTAAGGATAAGAAGGTGCTCAGATTTGGTCACCTGGTTTTCAATGTGATGTGGAAACATTGGAGAGGATCCAGAGATGAGTGATTAAGACAATATCAGGAATTTGGAATGCTGGCTATAGAGAGAGAATGAAGAAATAAGGATTGCAGAGTTTGGTAGATAGGAAAAGAGGTGATATAATAGAGACATTTATTCATTTATTTATGAATGGAACACATTACCAGAATATCTTGTTAATGCATAGAGTGTTAAGGATTTTAAGATTCGGTATGATAAATATGTTGTCAGTTGAATGAACCTCCCACGATGAGTCTGCTGATTCCATGGAGGGTGTAATAATAATTAGTGTTCTTTGTGGTCTGAGGGTGATATGTTGAAATCCTGCAAAATATCAGCAGCTTAATAAATTTTCACATTTATTTATGCTTTCATTAATACTGCTAAATTAATGAAATTAATAGTAGCCAACACCTAAGTATAATATTTGAAACATTTTTACGTTAAACAGTATTTACTGTCGTATACTGTTTCAAAATCTGCAGGTCAAGACCAGTAGTCTTTTAACCTCTCTACCGGTCTTGGTGGATGAAATAGTGAGACCAAATTGCACTTCTTATCCATGTTATTCAGTAGGTGTTACAGAATCGTATCCAGATTTTGATGGACGTCTATAGACACCATGGCCGGTTGGGTGTTAATGAAATAGAATAGAAAATATCAGAGTGGATCTCACAGATTTTAGCTGTAAAGCACTCTGATTTGATTTTATACAAGTATTCAAATCTAACTATAAAACACAATTGTATACCACACTTATGAAAATGTTTACACATTCTAATGGGAGCGTAAAAAAGAATCATTTAAATGCTAATAAAATCATATTTGATATTAACTTTGTTTTTTTGTTAATATATCTAGTAAGGGTATATACTGTTTTGTGAAACTCTTGTTTCAGTTTTGTGTGTGTGTGTGTATTGGATTGTGATGTGAAATGTATTTCTCTTTGTAGGTCATAGTCAGAAAAATTTTTGAAAAACACAGCTCTAGTGAAAATTAATATGAATGTGTAATACATTTCTTATAAATTTATTGAAATGGATAATAGTCATTTAATGACTATTATCCATTTACTGACAACATAATGATAACAGGTTGTCATTTCTTCAAACAGTTATTTATTTATTTATTTTTTTAAATGAGACCTTGTTTCACTGTTACAACTATCAGGAATGGAAAAGTTGCTTCATCAATATTTCCTTTCCAGGGGGAGGGGGATGCAAAATAAAAAAAAGAGTTTATTTATAATGATTTCAAGGCCACTAATGGGAAGGTGATGCTCTGTGTTTAGTCTTCACCTCAATTGTTGACCCTACCTTCTCATGATGGGGTTGACAATTGAGCATGAGTGAAAAAAGGACTCTGGCATATACCAGATGTGCATTCTTGCTGGAAAAGAATGTCTTCCTCCTCTTCATCATCATTCTCATTTATTCAGGATGAGTTGAGTGTTCCATAGATTATTTTCCTCCATTGGGTTCTGTCCTCTGCCAGTGTTGCCATCTGTTGGAAGGTTTGGAAGGTCAAGCCTGCAGAAGAACTATCATCAAATCCAAATCTGACTTTGTGTAAGGATAAACAGCAGAAAAGAAAAAAAAAATTCCTCCTATCCAAATGGCTGCTTCTTTGCAGATGGATCTTCAAGGTTTCAGGCTATCTTCTTCTTCTGTCTTCCTTCTTCAGTTGCCCCTAACCCTTCTGTAAAGAAGGACACAAGGCAGTCTTTCTTGGCAAATTCTGGCCTAACTGTCTTGTGTAACTACTTTGTGCCATTGAATCTTCTTAAGCACTTTGATTAAAAGCCTTTTAATCTGTCTTCTTATTTATCAGCAGTCCAGCTCTCTGCTCTGCACAGTACCACCGGATTTACGCCGCAATCGTTAATAGGCTATTTTTTTGTTTTTCTCCATGTTTTTTTAACTTGCTCATTGTTGATCCCCGATGTATTCTCTGCTTTCTAGTTTTTAAATAACTTAGTTCTCCAGTGATTAATGATCCCAGATAATTGACACTGTCTACTTGTTCTGTTCTTTTTATTATTTATTATAACATTGACATTTTTTAATCTGCCTATGATCATAATTTTTGTTTTAGGAAGATTTATCTCCAAGTTGTATTCATTGATGATTAGATTTAGATTAGAAATCTTTGATTTTAGGTTATTTAAATTATCGACTATCAGAACAGTATCATCTGCATATTTTAATATCTTCTTATTTTACTTCTAATTATCACCTGATGAAACACCATCACTACCCTACTTATTGGAGTCTTGAAGGTGGTGAATGCCATGTTTGGCCTCCAGAGCAGGGATTCCAGTTTGTTTCCCCCCTTCTCCCCTTTTCTCCATGCAGTATGAGTTTGAAGATCACTTTAATACTTTTTGAGGATAAGTATTGTACGCCCACAGTTCATAGAACTTGGTCTGGCAGATTGCCAAGAATAGTCAATTAGTCAATTCATGCTGAAGGGGAGAAAGAAATAAAGGACATATGAATTGTTCACCAACACACGAAATCAAGTTCTTTATACGTAAAATTTACTGCTTTAAAAAGTACAATGTTCATAAAAAAAAAAAAAAGATAATTTTCCAACGTGTAATAATAAACAACATCCCACAAGACAAATTGATTACCCTATTATCGGAATGGATTGTCCTCCTGACATGCACACAAGTGTCGAAGGGTCTTGCATTTGTGGGCGTACAGTATGTTTGGCAAGCATGCATCCATTTCACCAATATCTGTGGCATAAATGCTAACATACATGACATACACCATCACTTACATCCAAATCAACCTTTTGCTCTTTATAGGAAACCCAAATTGCAGCAGTTCCATCAACCATAGCTTGCCTTCACTTTCCAAAGTACATGCTACATAATTTCTTTTGCCACAAGGTTGGCACTGTGCCCAAAGGTTTGATATTGCTTGCCAGAGAATGTCAAATTTAGAATTATTTGCATTTAACCTCTGGCTCAAGGTTTCCTTTCCCCATTCAGTAACATTCATCTGCTGTATTTACCACTCTCCAAATTCCAAAGGGCACTCAATCTTCTTCACTTTGTTATCCCTGAAGTTCAACTTTCTGCAGTGCAGCTATCCAAATGGTGAAGTCATCTTCCTAGGTGACCTCAATCTTAACACTGCCAATGGACTTCCCTTTTCCAACACTACTGACAAACTGGATTTGATGTTGAAGCATTTGGTGTAGGCAGTGGCTTAATACTGATTGTACATCTACCAACCTGAATTCTTGATAACACTTCTCAATACTGTTAATCTTTTTACTTTCTATCAAGTTTTTCATCAAGATATACTTTTGAGGTAAGAATAGAGATATACTTGACTTTCTTACTTTCACTCACACTCTGTAATTTAACAACTTTATTTGATTTACGATTGCACCAGTTAAACTACTCATTGAGTGTGAATTTGTAAGAATCTTAATGAAGACAAAGTAGATATTATTCCCCCTTTCACTTTGACCTTTACCTTATATCAGTCATGGCTTAAACTTATTACTTAGCATATTAAAAATATCTTTAATAAATTTAGTTTAATCCTTTATCCAAGTATAAGCAAACAAAGTTTGCACCTGAAGTATCTTTAGGACTGAGGCAACTCGTAGTAAAGGTGGACCAAGCTCTCATCACTCCCTGTCTCAGTATCTCCCATAATGCAAAGCACATCTCCTTGCAGACATGTATAATGCTATGCATTAAGGGAAGGGCCACTACCCAGATCAGTTTCGACATTTATTGAGGTCTCGTCAGTGGGAGTCAGACCCAGAAGTGGTGATACCAAGGCAGAAGCAATGGAGAGATCATATTTACCTATACGAGTTGCCAAAAGGTGTACCACCTTATTATTAAATTACTCCGGATTTAGAGAAAGATGTCAGAAGTTTATTTTCCACTTGGTTAGACTATAATAAATTTAGTTTAATCCTTTATCCAAGTGTAAGCAAACAAAGTTTGCACCTGAAGTATCTTTAGGACTGAGGCAACTCGTAGTAAAGGTGGACCAAGATCTCATCACTCCCTGTCTCAGTATCTCCCATAATGCAAAGCACATCTCCTTGCAGACATGTATAATGCTATGCATTAAGGGAAGGGCCACTACCCAGATCAGTTTCGACATTTATTGAGGTCTCGTCAGTGGGAGTCAGACCCAGAAGTGGTGATACCAAGGCAGAAGCAATGGAGAGATCATATTTACCTATACGAGTTGCCAAAAGGTGTACCACCTTATTATTAAATTACTCCGGATTTAGAGAAAGATGTCAGAAGTTTATTTTCCACTTGGTTAGACTATAATAAATTTAGTTTAATCCTTTATCCAAGTGTAAGCAAACAAAGTTTGTGCCTGAAGTATCTTCAGGACTAAGGCAACTCATAGTAAACGTGGACAAGCTCTCATCACTCCTTGTCTCAGTATCTCCCATAATGCAAAGCACATCTCCTTTTGGACATGTATAATACTATGCATTAAGGGCCACTACCCAGACCAGTTTCGACCTTTATTGAGGTCTCGTCAGTGGGAGCCAGACCCAGAAGTGGTGATCTCAGTCCTGAAGATACTTCAGGTGTAAACTTTGTTTGATTAAACTTGGATAAAGGATTAAACTAAATTTATTATAGTCCAACCAAGTGGAAAATAAACTTCCAATAAAAATATCTTTCTCCGTCTTTTGTCAGATACATGCAGGTTCATAGTTTTGTGACAGTGCATTGACACATCGGTCTTAATTTGTTGTTCACAAACTAATTTAATTAAACTGAGAAATCTATTACACTTTTCAATCCACATATGAACAAGAATGTAATGAAATTACAAGTCATAGATAATTACAAGTGATCCTATCTTATGCTTAGTTCTCCTACAGTTCTATCTTATAACCTAAGCACAACACTAGGACAATTTACTAGTCATTCCTATTCACCAAACATTTAACTTGCACATACTCGTTAAACAATAACTTGCAGTGAATAACAATAACTAAAGTGAATTATCCCCATCTGAAATATTTGGATTTAATGGTGGCAAAACAGTTTCTGGACATTTTCTTTTTCTGTGAAAAGAAACAGCATTAAAAGGTAAAATAACCTTTGTTCTTTGCTTATAACAACAGTAGCAGATAATCACCCAGACAGTAAATGTAGTAGCAATGTTAACTGGAAGCAACATTATCAGAAAACACAATTTTCCCACTCATCTCCATCTCAGCAAAAAAACAACATTTGGAAAATGATACTCGGCTGTTTATAAATCAAGAAAACACAATAACAATAACTTTGATACACTTGCTAGATCGGAAAAAAAAAAAAAGGCAATGCTTCTCTTTCATTTTCTTGCTCCTTCTTATCACAGTGAACAGAGTGGCCCATCTGTTGGCAAAAACATGAATCAAAAAAGTGCCTAACTGTGCATCATCCATGAAGCCGAATGTTGCCTGCAAGTGACAATGACAACAATTGGAAATCCTTATTAGCACGGGAATAGAACAACTGTAAAGTCATGTTGCCCGAGAGCAACACTATCAATAAAAGATTAAAGAGGGATATGATAGGTATTGTGTGAATGATGGCTAGTGTGTGAATAATGGATCTCCCATGATGAGTCTTCTGACTCCATGGAGATACCTTTATAATAATAATGTCATTCATGATCATTGCTCTTCTCATCAGCTCTTTACTATCATACCTTGGTAACTCAGTTCTCCTTCTCACACTCTTATGCTCTATTGTCTCTAGCAGTTACAAATCCTATGCTACCTCATTCACACTTCCTCACAAATGATTTGTTTCTACCAGCAGAGTCAACTCCTCTGCGTTTTTTCCTCTCCTCTCCATCAGTACACTCTTCTTATCATTGCTCCTCTCAGCACTATTGATACCTGTTCTGTTCTCATATCTTTCACCAGAGTTTCCCATACAGAACTACACTATTTTCCACCATTCTACTGCAGCAGTCATTCATCTTTGATTCTTCTGCCACTGGCACCTTTCTTCTTACACCTTCAACCACCAATCTCTTATCTCACTGGGATGTCCTATTAGTATTACTACCCCAAGACCTCATGGAGTCAAAGACTCATCTGGGAGGTCCTTTTACCACACACACACACACAGCACATCATACAGTGTCTTAAACACACTCAAACTCCTTGCAGACACCACACTCTCAGGCAAGGCATTCCAATCATTTACAACTCTACACAAAAAAAACCTGCCTCTCACTCCCCTACTCACACCCTCTTTATACAGTTTCCAGGGATGACCTCTGGTTCTCTCCTGATCTCATGGGACTGTCCTCTACTCAATCTCATGGAAATAGATGGACGGTTATATAATCAGACTTTATCATTTGTTGTATGGTGTTGTTCGGCATGCCTCTCTGTTGAAAGGAAAAAAATATCCATTGTTGTTGTTGCTTGGTCTTTTGAATTGTTAGTTTGCTGACGATGATCTGCTATTTTCATAATTAAATTTCTTGTATCTATGTGTTTTCAGACATCGTCTTAGTCCTAGCTCTACCCTTGTATGCCAGAATCATCTTGCTCTCTTTACATTTATTAGGAATCATATATGTGCTCTGACTCCACACATATATGAACATCCAGGTCAGGTGCATTACTCTTTCCTGGCCATTCCTATAGTACCCATGCTATCTCATCTGGTCTGGCTGCACTGTTTAACTCAAATCATCACAACAGCTTTAATGCCTCCTGTCGATCCTCTCCTATTCTTTCTTCCACTCTCGTCCTCCATATCCAGAGAGCTAATGGATTTTCCCATAATACAAGGGTGGTCTGAAAAGTTCTTGGCCTAACAATGAAAAAGCGAATTTATCATTTCAAAATTATTTTTATTTTTTAACGTAATCTCCTTTAAGACTAATACATTTATTCCAGCGATGCTCCAGTACTATTATCCCATCCCTGTAGTGGTTCTCAGTAAGATCCGCAAAATACCCCTCTACAGCTGCAATCGCCTCTTGATTCAAAGAAAAACACTGACCAGTGAGGAAGAGTTTTAGTTTTGGGAAGAGATAGAAGTCAGAGGGAGCCAAATCTGTGGAATAGGGTGGATGTTCCAACAATTCATAGTGCAGATCCCTTAATTTCCCCATTGCCAAAACACCTTTGTGGGCAGGTGCATCGTCCTAATGAAAGATGATTTTTTTTTCTTCTGCAAACCGGGTATTTTCTCATGAATTTTTTCGTCCAGTCTGAAATCTATCTAAACAATAACCGTGGAATAATATTCCCCGGTTATTGTTTTGTTCTTTCCAAGATAATCAATAAACAAAATGCTTTCAGCATCCCAAAACACCGATGCCATGACCTTTCCTGCTGATGGAACCAACTTTGTCTTCTTTGGCGCTGAACAACCGGCTTCTGTCCACTGTTTTGACTCTGTTTGGATTCTGGTGTGTAATAGTGACTCCAAGTCTTATCCATAGTAATAAATCGATGTACAGAATCAGTCTTATTCTTGTTAAAATGCTCCAAGCACTGTTCAGAGATTTTCATGAAAGTGTATTTTTGATCTGCTGTGAGCAAGCTCGGCATACTCATCTTGCACAAAGCTTTTTCACTTGCAATTCTTCATGCAAAATATATATTACACGTTCTTTTGAAATGCCTATAGTTTCAGCAGTTTTACTCACTTTGACTTGCCGGTCATCCAATACCATATCATGCACTTGATCAATGATTTCTGGTGTTGTTACACTTTTTAGATGTACTTCACTTGGATCATCTTCAAGGTTGGTACGGCCACGTTTAAACTCGGCAGCCCATTTCTTAATTCAGAAATGTAGGAGAAGAGTGCCCATAAACTTTTATGAACTTCGAATGAATTTCTTTTGCTGTTAAAACTTCTTTTACAAAGAATTTTATAACCGCACGATAATCAATTTTATCCATTTCAAGGGATATAGACAACACTTTTGCTTCAGACAGCTGTATAAAACAAACTACTTGATAGAATGACTTGCAATTTCACATGGATGCTTATGATAGATATACCAACTTAGAAAAAAAAAACGTTTTGCCGATAGTGTTGCCATCTATGATCAAGGCCAAGAACTTTTCTGGCCACCCTCATATATACCCTGTGGAAGTGAACACTAAACAAATCAGCTATTTGTAGAAGGTCTGTTACTTTCCTTCCATCTACATTTACTAAGGATGTTCTTCAATGGTCATAATAGTGATAAAAATCTCTTGGATTTCCAGTAGTCATTACCTCATCATGCCATTGCTTTCTTGGCATGTTTTTTATACTGCTCTGAGCCTTTTTGTATGGCTCTTACTTCAAAATGTTATTTGTCCATTTAACTATATCAAAAGTAAATCATGAAGTTTATTTAATGCTCAAGAAATTATTTTTTACTTTCCAGAGTAAAATTACACATGGCAACAAGAATATAAATTGTATGATATACATAACTGTATAATAAGTATAATAATTGTCAAGATTGGCTATGTAATATCAGTAATATAAAATAATTTTCTTTAGATGTACTGGCAGCTAGCTGGGCTTCATTAGCTGGTAAAACACCACTACATCTTATTGGAAGCCAGAAGTGGCTAGTGGACCATGAAGTGTTTAGTTTCAGATGCAACCGCTGTAGCTTTTACTCCACCCCTTCCCTATCCTCACTCTTCTGACATGCAGTGTGAATGCATTGTGTCTAATGGTATCAATCGCACTAAATGTTGAAGGGTGGGGGGAGAGGGACAGTTACCAACCAAACTGGAGAAACAGAACCTCCTCCATTTGAGAATGCAGTTAAAGAGCAATTCTTCAAGCCAGTTGCTAGATGGTACATACAACTAAACCTAATGGCAACACATCCGGTTTGGAAGATTAAATGGTGCATAATCCTGCTGCCATCTTTGTGAATGTCTCTAGAGGATTTTAGTATCTGGTGGATTTACAGTCACCATGATTATTTGATAACTTGAACATGTTTGGTCTTCAAGGTTCTTAGATCATGTAACTCAGCACTTTTCTTTAGCAGCTTAAGGACCATTTAGCTCTAATACTACCACTATCAAGTCTCTCCGTCTGTCTAAAAATCTATCACTTTTCACTGCAAACCAGTGCCTTGAGCTCTTTCCAACATCACAAAAACAAAACAACAAAAAATAATAATAATACAGTAACACTGAAATTTGAAAAAAAAAAGAAGAAAAAACAGTTGGAAGTTTTTCCACTTGGTTATACTATAAATTACCAAGAAATTATATACTTGGTTTAATTCTTTATCCAAGTGTAAGCAAACAAGTTTGCACCTAAACTATTTTCAGGACTGGGGCAACTCGTATAAGGAAGCTAATGACTTCACATCACTTGCCTTAGTATTGCATAATGCAAAGCACATTTCCTTGCAGACATGTATAATGCTATGCATTATGGGAAGTTTTTTTGGATTAGGATCACTACCCAGACTGGTTTCTACCATCATTAAGGTCTCATCAGTGGGAGCCAGACTCAGAGGTGATACTGTGGTTGAAGTAATGCAGAAGTCATATTTCTTGGTATTTTTAATTTATAATATAACCTTGTGGAAAAACTTCCAACAACTTTCTGTAATCCAGAGTATTTTAATAATAAGGTGAGACACCTTTTGGCTACTTGTATATTAAAATATGACTTCTGCATTATACCATAGTATCACTTCTGGGTCTGACTCCCACTAATGAGGCCTCAATGAAGGTAGAAACCAGTCTGGGTAGTGACCATTCCCACAATGCATAGCATTATACATGTCCACAAGGGGATGTGCTTTGCATTATGGGATACTAAAGCAAGTGATGTGAAGTCATTAGCTTCTATATACGAGTTGCCCTAGTCCTGAAAATACATCAGGTGCAAACACACAAACCTGTTTGCTTACACTTGGATAAAGGATTGAACCAAGTATATAATTTATTGGTATCTTTAATTTATAACAAAAAACAGTAACAAAAATGTAAGAGAACAGAAATTCAACTTAATCCATCCACTTCACAAATGTACATATTTGCAAATGGATGTATTCCACACATTCAGACTAATCTATTTTTAAACTGAATCTCATCTTGCAGTTCTAACAGTCACATTCTATCTTAACTTTCTGAACTGTGTATACTGCATTTGCATGTACGTGTTATCTCACTCTATACTAGAGACTTCAAATTCAGAATCTGTCCTTTTTTATCTTTACTGGGTCAAAATATCCTTATCCTCATTATGTACTATTCACTTTTGCTATCTGTAGCTCTCCAAATTTTGAAAATCACTTTAATCTCTTCTACTTTTTTTTATCCCTCTAGCTTGATTTTTCTTCTCTCTGACTAGCCAGATGATGGCATCATATTTCCTGACGACTTTAAATTCTACAAAACCAACTAGTTTTTTGTTTTTCCAGTTTCACTGACCAGACTGAAAGAGATACTGAATTGCTTATGGCAAACAGTGATCTAATGATTTAGCATTAAATCCACAATGTTCTGATGCAAATTGTCATACGAGGTGTGACAATTGAATTCCTGGAATGCACCTGTAAAAAACCTATGTTTGGAACCAGTGGCGGCTGGTGAAAATTTTAAGTGGGTGTGCTGCATATACAAAAAAAAAAAAAAAAAAAATCTAATCAGGAATGAATTTATTAATAAATAAATTTACATATTAAAAATTGCTTTATTAAAAATATTTCATCCTCACCATGAACAAACACCAATAATAAAAGTTTCCTATCAATAGCAATGGCAAGCGCAAACGAATATTGACGTTAGATCGTAGTGCATTTGTTTCGTAACGATATTGAAAAAATATAATTCTTTTCATATTTTCAACAGTGACACGCATCATAATTCAGCCTTGTATCTATAATAAATAAATAAATATGTTATTTTAACAGAATAAAATAAGATTTACAAAAAATAATTCACCACGCACACGCACCAATAATAAACGTTTCCTATCTCACAGAAAGGCGCGTAAGCATACTAAAAATACACTGCCATTTGAGCAGTTACAGTTGGGAATGACGTAACGTGCAATGACAAGAGCAAATTAATATTGGCATTAGATCGCAGTGCATCTATTTCGTAATGTAAAGCGTTAATTGAACAATTCCAATTATTAACTATTCAATCAATGTCAAAACATAAGCTGTAACCTTTAACATGTTGTATTGCATTTATATAATGTTGTAAGCATTGTTATTATTTATAAACACAAACAAAATTAAAATTTTTCATTTTTTCCTTGGGGGTGCTGCAGTGTTGCAGTGCTTATGTACGGGCTGCCACTGTTTGGAACTATACATTAGTGGCTACTGTTGCCTTCAAAGTAGTCCCCCTTGTGCATTTATACACTGGTTTAGATGGTGTTCCCATTTTTGGAAACAGGCCTGGAACTTTTTTTTTTCCTGGAATACTCAAGAGTATTCCAGGAAAAAAAAGATTTTCTGAGATCGCTGATATCCAGCATAATGTGATGAAGGATATCAGCGATCTCAGAAAATCTTCATGCTATTAACGCAGTCTTTAATTTTGGAAACAGCTAGAAATCACAGGCAGCTAAGTCGGGTGAATAAGCAGGATGGCCTAATTTGGTAATCTATTTTTTGGCCAGAAACTCTCTCATGAGGAGCTCACTATGGCTTGGTGCATTGTCCTGATTTCTTTCAAAATCTTTTGCATACCCAATTCTTCAGTTAAAATTACTCTGACTGTTTCTTGGTTCATCAGCCATTAATTGTATACTTAATTGTCTATCAGACGATACCAAATCTCGCACGCTGTTCATATTTGTGTCTGTCATTTTTGTTTTTGGCTGCCCATTTCTGGGATCATCATTCACATCTTCTCACTCACCTTTGAATCTCTTATGCTACTCAAAGACACTTGACGTTTTTCAGAGCAGCCACACCATATGTCACTTTCAACAGCTCCAATATTTCAGTAGCAGTTTTGCTGATTTTCACACAAAATTTGATATTAACACAGTGCTCCAAATTTCGATCACACATTTTTATGCCAAAGTTTACATGCAGATCTCTCTCTCTCTTGTTTTTGCAATAGCTGACTAGCAAATGGGTCTATCGGCTTGAGGTTTATGCACACATAAGTTAAAAGATGTACAGACACAGTTACTCATGTGAATCCAACTAAAACACCAAATGGGCAACACTACATAGCCATTCTATGAATTTAATTGTCACTCCTCGTATGCTTATCATAATACTAGTTAACGTTCAGTACTCGTGATCCTTTCATAACCTGATTCTCCTTCCAGGTTACCATGAAGAGAGGTTATATTCTATCATTCTAGACTTATGGTAGGTATTCTTGAATACATCACTCACTTCTAGAATAAAAGAATCCACAGTGGTGGTGGTCATTGATTAACTAATGGTCCTCCAGATGGTGAAGAAGTTGACTGTTGATGACCTCTGTTATTTTAGAGAAAACTGAAGTTGCAGAGATTATTTAGAATGCATGTTAGTTTCAGAGCGGGTTTTGAGCACAGCTTGGGGAAGAAGAGGTACCAACCACAAGACTTGAGATCAGATGTTCAAGATTCTTCCTTTATTTTTCTATAGAAAGCTATGAGAGGCATAATAAAGCCTTTATTTGTGTGCATGTATTGGAAAATAATAATGCTGATTTTGTCTCTAGACAATCTGAGTGGTGTCATCGACTTTTGAGAGGTGAAATTATATGATGGATAGAATTTGTGCTCAGTAGCTTTTACGTGGGCCCAAATAAGGCATTTTCTTTTTTTTAAGTTAGATTTTTTTAAAATTTTAGTTTCATTTATTTTTTAGTTATTTTTTATATTATTTTTTTATATTTTTTCAGCTGTTGCAAGCATCAGTGTGAAACTGTGAGCAAAGATGGATTTTTCTGTCATTGCACTTGTGATATGCTATTTTTTTTAATTATGTATTTATTTATTTTTTAGATAACATTAGTATATTTAGAATACCAAGGTGAGAAAACCACTGCTGGTACTTATTCACCTATTCTATGATTTGATTATTGTTTCTGTTCCATTCAGACATAGGTTCTGATTGAGTTACCAAAATAATTTTTGCTATAATAAAATGAAGAATTTCATTTCTTCTGTTAAAATCACTCACTATTCAAATTTCGGTTTTCCACTAAATGCTCTCCGAGTACAAAATTTAGCATATATATTATTGTTATCATAATAACAATTTTGTCAAGAGACTTATTGTGGGAGATCCCACTCTCTCGCTCTCTCTCACACACACACACACACACACACAGTTCATCATATCTGGACTTAAATTCATCACTATCTCTGCACTCACCACACTTTCAGTCAATGCATTACAATCACTCATCACTCTCCATGCAAAACATCTACTCCTCACCCTCTTGCTCACACCCTCTTTATACAGCTTCCAGATATGACCTAATTTTCTCCCTGTCTCCAGACATTCTATCAGAAAGCTCATCCATGTTAATCTGGTAATTACCAACTTATATGTCTCAATCATGTTCCCTTCCCTCCTGCCTTCTATCCATTAGGCATTGCAATTTGTATTCTCACAATTTGTCCTCATGCTCTTCATTCCAGAGACCAGAAACTAACCTAATCAGTCATCTCTGAACCCTCTCCAACATTATCTGCACATATCTTTGCACAGTAATCAATATGTGGCCTGATCAAAACCTTGTACAATGGAACAATAACATTCTTAGTTTTTTACATGTCTATGCTCTCTTCATCATTCCCTTAATCTACTGTGTTGTTCTCATAATTTTAGCAAAATGTCTACAAAATTTCTAGTCCCTATCCACCATATCCACCCCACCAATCCTATGGCCTGATCAAAACCTTGTACAATGGAACAATAACATTCTTAGTTTTTTACATGTCTATGCTCTCTTCATCATTCCCTTAATCTACTGTGTTGTTCTCATAATTTTAGCAAAATGTCTACAAAATTTCTAGTCCCTATCCACCATATCCACCCCACCAATCCTATACTCTGCATTCTATCTTTGCTTCCCAAATTTTAAAACCTTACACTTTGCTACATTAAACTGATATCCCCACATGCATGCCTATTCAAACAGTCTATTCAAGTTGTTTTGCAAGGCTACAACATCTGCTGTACTTTTCATAACTCTCTCCAACTTTGCATCATTACAAAAAACTGTGTATCACTCTTTAAGCCCCTTCCAATGTCATTTACTTCCCGATTGAACACCAGTGGCTCCAAAACAGAACCCCATGGCACACCACTAGTGACTGGGATATCACCTCCATATACAACCTGCTGATACCTATCAGACAGCCAATCTCCAATCCAACACACTAATCTACCATCCAACTCCATTTGTTCCAATTTAACTACTAGCTTGTCATGTGGTAATCTATCGGAGGCATTTGCAAAATCTAAATATGCTACTGTATATGCATGCCCCTTGTCCAACGTATTCCTCACCTTGTTATAATAAGTAAGCAGATTGCTAAAACATGATCTTCCTTTAGCAAACCCATGCTGCCATTAAATAGAATTCTACTGCTATCAACTCAGTTCTGAATCCATGTCCTCACTAGCTTCTCCAACACCTTGATCACAACTCCACTCAAGCTGATTGACCAATAATTCGAAGCCTTAGTCTTATCACATCCTTTATGAAGTGGAACGATTTTGTCCTCTTTCCACTCCTTTGGAACTTGGGCCAATCTAAGACTTATGTTAAAAAGGTAAGTTAAAGCTGTTAACTCCCTGGAACATTTCCTCAAGACATGCAGTGATACACTATCAAGTCCCATGGCCTTTTAATATCACGTTTAATCAGTTCCTCACATACCTCCTGCTCACTCACCATCAGTGGTTCCTCCCCATTCCTATTGCTCTCAAGTTCTGCACTATGCTACAATCACAATGATGGAATACTTTAATGAACTACTCATTTACACCTCTACTATATCCTCCTCAGTGTTTATCATTCTCCCATTATTGCCAACTAACATCATCCAATCATAATCATTCTTCTTTTTGCTGGCTACATATTCAGTTAAACTCCCTAGGATTTATTTATCCTCATTTGCTAACTACTGCTCATACTGCACTTTCACTACTCTTACCAATTGGGTCATCTCCCTTGCTTGCTCTTTGTACTCCTCATGTAACTGATTATTGCCACTCATCTTGTGCTGCCTCCACAATGCCTTTTTCTTTCAGATTGCATGCTTCACCTCTTCAGTCATCCATTTTACACCTACTTTATTTAATCTCCTGATCTTTGGAATACACTCAGTCATTGCCTCTGCCAAATAGTTCCTGAGTAGGAACAAAGAGGCATTGATTTCCTTACTGTTCATTTTCTCATTCCATGATATCACTGCAAGCCGCCTCCTGAGTTTTTCATAATCACCTGCCTTATAGTTTCACATATAACTCTTTCTCACAAAAGTCCTGATATTGCTGGACTTTTGTCCACCACAAAAGTGATCACTTCATGATCACTTTCACCAACTGGAGGAGGACGTGGCACTTCATTTACAATAATATCTTCTGATGAAAATCAAATCCAAGACCCTCAATCCATGTGTAGACTCTGTTATGTACTGCTTAAGATAGTTGTCCCTCAGAAACTCAAGAAATTCATTCTCTTTGGTTCCAAACACTCTTTTCATTCCAGTCTATATATTCCCATAATGATTACCCTTTTCTTATTAGCCAGAGTAATTTGTGTAAGCATTTCCATCTCACTGACTTTTACATTACTAGGTCTATAGCAGCACCCTACTAAATATTTCATTCTGTCCACTTACACAACACATCATACTTCTTTAAAACTACTGTCACTGTTTGCTCCTTGCATGTCCACCCTAGATCACCACAACTTCTCTGTTATCATCATCATTACCACTCCTCCTTTTTTGCTTTGTCTGTCTTCATGAAAGATTCCATCCCTCCAAATGACAAGTACATTAAGATATGTTTTTCTTTTCAGTTTTACAGTGATGCTTGCAATAACTGGAGGGGGAAAAAAATTGAAAAAAAGGCAAATGAAGAAAACACATCTCTTGCATACATGATAAATATGCTTTCTAGTTCCTCCCTTGTAAAAGTCAATGGGTGAAAATTCTGTCCATCTCTACTTTCATCTCCTTCATATTTCATTTATACCACTCATTACCTAGAGACAAAATTAGCATCACTTCTCCAACTCCCATATGGATGAAGTTTTTTTTTTTTATGCTTCTCCATCACCATCAAATTCCTGACATGTACCCTCAAGGGGGTGTACAGGATGGTATGATAGTACTATATGAAAAAGCTTACATCGTTACCAACTTCCTATCAAAATTTTCCTCCAATTCAATCTGTTATTTGTCAAGGCTCCAACATTATCAGATCTTATATTTTTGTCTTTTAAAGCTCTTTTTACTGTATCAATCTACTTATATCTTGGTCTTCCTGTGGGTCTTTTTCCTACAAACCTGGCAGAGAACACTTGTTTTGCTAATCTTTCCTCTCTCTCATTCTGTTTAAGTGAACATACCACCTGAAATTAACTCTGCTAACACATTCCTGGATGCTAACAATGTCAAGTTCTTTCCTAATATTCTCATTTTTTTAATATGATTGCCATTGATGCCATTTGTTCACACCCCTAATCTTTCTCAAGACTCTCATATCTGTGGTCTCTAGTCTTTGGTCAAGTGTTTTGTTTCTAACCCCAGTCTCAGATCCATAAGTTAAAATTGGTTTGAACACTGTCTTGTATACAGCTAGTTAAGTGTTTTAACTAATTTCTCTCTTATTCCATATAAATTATTCATTTGACTTCCTACTAATGGCTTTGTTGATTTTGTTGCCTATTTCCATATTTAATTACCATCTTCACTAAAAAATTGTGCCTAAGTAGCTGAAATGTTTTACTTGTTCTATAGGTTCTCCATTTACGATGTGGTTGATATTTTCAATGTTTCTGCCTGTTTTCATTTCTTTGTCTTATTGCTTCTTATATCGCTTCCTTATGATCCTTTATTAGAAAAAAAAAGCAGAAGAATCTTTGAAGAGATTAGATATCAAGCCTTGTAGTGTGAAATCCCCCCCCCACCCAAGTATGAATCCTGTTGAATCCAGTTTCAACCTACTGTTTGCTTGTGACTCATCAAACAACATGCTGTTTGCAGAGTCACAGACACTAATGTTTAAATTTGCCTGTATTGCTACAAGTTCTGCAGCCTCCACAATTCTTATAGGTTTGGACATAAACATTTTACTGTATATAATTCCTGTCTGTATCCTACTCTCTCCTTAATTAAATTATTATTATATCTAATTTTAAAACCAGACAAGGGCCATATAACCCTCAATGATGATATTATTCTATCACTTTAATTATTAAAATGCTGTTCTTTCTTGAAAATGAAATGGATTGAATTTTAAAAAAAAAGTTGATTACAGATTAAATTAGTTTCTCCAGTTAAACCTTTGACACTTTATGTACCTGTACATAAATGTTAATTTTCTTTTTAAGCAGTCATTCATTTATTTTTTACTCTCTCATTTGCTGTTGTCACAGCATACTACTCATGATTCTAAAAAAATTAAGTCTTGTTAATTATCTTGATAAATAGATGTACTGCAGGGGGGGGGAGTGAGAAGTTGTGATAATCATGAAGGAATTGTGATAGAACGATGTAACTTGCACATTATTCTACATATTCTCCACGAAGTCTTGTTAATTATCAACCAGTCGGCCAACCTTTGCCAGCAAAGGTTGGTCAATTGGTAGAGCCTCTGCTACTAATGGTTCACAAAAAGTTAAGCAAGTTTGAGCGCAGTTAGTAGTTGGAAGGGGTTCAATTGTTTGATGCTGTTGGCACACTCTGCCTTGATGAGTCTTTGGACTCCCTGGAGGTGTCACATAATAATAATAATAATAATAAAGTCTTATACACTTGTTACAGCACTGCTGTGTCATTTGCAATCCTCCGAGAAAAAATGTCTTTCCCTTGTTGCACAAACCATCATTTTTGTTATGGGTGTTTATCAGAACTTTTCACCCCCCCCCCCTCATTGTGCTGAATGAATGCAACAAAAAATTTAGTGTTCTTCATTTTCAAAATACTGTCTAGGCCTAAGGATTGAAATAACAGAATAGGACTAGTTTTTCTTTATAGCCACCTATTAAAAGTATTTCTCATAAAAATTTCAAATTTTTATGTACTTCACCCTACCCCACATAACACACAATTTTTTTCAGCATCATAATCTTTTTTCTTTTTTTTTTTTTTTTTGCAAACTGTGACAATTTTTTCTATAGAAGAAACACTTCAAACAACATGATTTGGTGCACAATACAATATATTTCAGTTATCTGAAATATGTATAAATGAAATACACACACACAAAAATAGACTTATAGATTCAATCTCTGGCTTATAGAGTACAGTATCAAATGGGTACCAAGAGCACTTAAAACATATGAAGCAGGTGACTGCCGTCTTGAAAAAAATTGGTTTGTCTGAAAATACAAATAAATCAAAAAGTATACACCTTGAGCATTAAATTGGCAGTTAAAAAAAAATCAGAAATTGGACAATCTGGAAATGAGCTGTGATTCATTTTTAAACCCTCTAAAATTTTTGGAAGTTGGAAGTTTATTTTGCACTTGGTTAGACTATAATTAAACTAAATTTATTATACCCTCTAAAATTGTAAAAATTTTGTGGATCTGCTAAATAAAAATGGCTATCATAAATAGGATGTCAAGAAAAATAAAAAAATTAAAAAAAATATCAAAAATTTAATTTGATTAATTTTTAATTTGATGTTTTCACATGGAATGACCCTACCAAAATAGGCTCAATTCATCATTGAGTCTTGAGCCTATTTTGGTAGGGTCATTCCATGTGCAAATCTCCTTCAATCAAGGTCATGTAAGAATCCTATTTGCTGTTCACTGGAAGAGATAAAAAAAAATCATGAATTTGAACTTGTTTTTCAATGTAAAATATTGTTTAAAGAGATGCTTCAACATTTTTTTTTTTTTCATATGGCATTTGTTTATATTTGTTTGCTAATTATCTGAATATGAACAAAGATATATATATATATATATATAGGTAGGTCTTGACTTATGACGGGTTACGTTCCAACCTCTCCGTCGTAAGTCGAGGACGTTTGTTAATTCTTGATTTGTTTGATTTCTGTTATAATATTTTCATAAATTAAGTTTCTATATAACTTAAAACAGTGAAAAATGTATAAACTTACATAAACATTTATAAATTATTTATTAGCACTTATAAATACAAAATTTAGAAAGAAAAATTTAAGAAAAAAATACATAAATGTATATCAAAAACGGTGCACTTACTTTGAAATACCTTTAAATATTAGTTAACATAAACAAAAAAACTTATTAACAGTGTCTTTAATTAAACAGGTGAGTAACTGTTACTTATTTGGACGATATGGTTATTTCTCGTGATTGGGAGTAGAAATAAGAAAATTGGTTAATGTTGTCTATTGGGTTTTTTTCTTTCTTTCTTCATATATTTCATGATAACACCTGACTGCTTCTCGAATTTGCTTTTTGACTTTGGTGAAGCGATCAGTGTCTTGATCCATATTTTTGAGTAGTCCTTAATTTAGTTTAGAAAATAATTCAGCTAATCCTTTTACAGTAAATTTTTTTAACGATTTCTCTTCTTCATCTTCCTCATTATTCCTTTAGTCTCCTACAACTCTTTCATTTTGGAAAATCAAGTCTTGATCTAGAATATAGATCAAGAATATAGAAGAATTAGCAGATCACGAAGAAGGTGAACTGACAATTCTTCTATATCGGTAATATTGATTTCTAAATCCAGTTTTCTTGCAATTTCAACGGTTTCTTCATCAGTTTGTTCTAACATACTATGCTAATTGTACTCTTCGAGTGTCTCCTGCGGTAGTAACTTCTTCCAAATTCCTCGCATACATTGTTCTGATACTTCCTTCCATGAAGGTCCAATGTTCTGGATACATTGTTTAATATTGTAATTTTTCCAAAACTCGCGTAATGCTATAGCATCATTGTCCATTGCTGTTATTGCTTGAGAAAATGTAATTTTCAGGTAATATGTCTTGAATGTAGCAATCGAACCTTGATCCATAAGCTGAATCATAGCTGTTGTATTGGGCGGTAGATACATCACATTTATATTTTCATTCAAATTGGCAATGTGAAGAGGATGTCCTGGAGCATTGTCAAGCAGCAATAGAATTTTAAAAGGAATGTTTTTTTCAAGACAGTAGGCACGTACTTCTGGAATAAAACAATTTAAGAACCAGTCTTCGGATAAAATAATTGTCATCCAAGCCTTAGGATTACTCAGGATTACTCTGTGTACTATAGGAGTAATCCTATAGTACACAGGCAATTTATTCTTGTCAATATTTTTCAAAGCTCTGGGGTTTTGTGAACGGTAAACAAGAAATGTTTTAATTTAAAACCAGCAGCATTTCCTCCAAGAGGAAGCATAATCCTATCTTTAAATGCCTTAAAACCAGGCCCCGATGTGGCTTCTCTGTGAATAAGTTTGTTCTGGCATTCTTTTCCAGAACAGTTCGGTTTCATCTACGTTAAAAATCTGCTCTAGCAAATATCCTTCATCTTTTATCATCTCTTTCAGATTTTTCTTGAAAATTTTGGTACTTTCAAAATCAGAACTAGCAGCTTCTCCCATTATTCGTATGTTATGTAAGTTAAATCGGCTTTTGAATCGATAAAACCAACCTTTACTAGCGTTAAACGTATTCTTGTTGTATTTATCTTCTGGTTGTTTCCTTAAATTGTCAAATAGGCTGCGTGCTTTTGTTTGAATCATAAACAAACTGAGAGGAATATTCTTGTTGACTTGATCATCTATCCATATCATCAAAAGCTTCTCCATTTCATGAATTGGCCCTTCTCTTTTTTTTCATTAAAATTGTACATTTCATATTAATTGCCCCCTTTAGCTGCCTCTATTATTCTCGATTTATCTTTATGATTGTTGAAACATAGGAATGCGATAGTTTTTCTTCTTGTGCTATTTCACCGACTTTCTTTCCTTTGTCATATGCTTTAATCACCTTCATTTTAACATCTAAACTTAAAACTTTCCTCACCTTTTTTATGTTGGAATTTTCATCAGTAGTTTTACTTCTTTTACTGGACATGATAGGATTATGACAAGATACAAAAATTGCAACGAGAGAAAAACGAACACTTAGACTGGCAGATTAGCAACTAATGTGCCAAATGCTGTGATAAGTTAGAAGTGGATGAATCATAGCTGCGGCTGTTGCTTATTGGTGATAGACTTTGCTTGTCGACTAACGGCGACGTGCAATGCGTATACAAAAGCAATGTGATATACTGTGTGTATGTATATATATGCTGGCGGCAAAGTTAAATTAGAGAATTTTTAATAATAATAATTGCTGACGGCAAAGTTAAATTAAAGAATTTTTAATAATAATAATTACTGGTGGCAAAGTTAAATTAGAGAATTTTTAATAATAATAATTTCTGGTGACAAAGTTAAATTAGAGAATTTTTAATAATAATAATTTTGGCTGTCGTAAGTGCAAATCATCGTAAGTTGAGTCATAAGTCAAGGACTACCTATATATCTTTACAGATGAGTTGTAGTTAATATATCAATGTATAAATTAGTTTGTCTGAAAATGCAAATAAGAAATCAAAAAATATATGCCTCAACATTAAGAATAAGCATAAATACTATGAAATAAGCAAGGTTTAATTTATAGCAGGGGTTATCATTGATCCAAAGATCTATATAAATAGTTCACTGCATCAGAGAATGGAAATTATTTTCTTTTAATGAGAGAGTGGAGTGATTTTGGTGTTTATGTTGCATAATATCTCTCCAAGGTAATATAAACAATTGAAAATGTTGACTTTTGAAAAGACATTATATAATCTCTTGGTGGATTTCCAAAATGTTAATATGTTAAGGCATAAGGCTGAGGATGCTTTTATAGAAAAATTCACATCATTTATATATTTTATGCTTCTTTGGATTATGTATCAATAGTGAATTAAATACATCTAAATTATGCTTCAGCTGCTCGCTATATAGGTGATGTGCAGACTAAAGGTATTGCCCTTGTGCCTAAAAGAGCAATGCATGTCATGCAAGGTGAAGTTAACAGGGTTTTATTGCTTGGCTCTGACTGTGTAGTTCCTGTGTCATATCAGGTACCTCGTAAGGTAAGTGCTTCAAGATAGTTATATGTTTTAATATACATATTTTCAGCTATTTGATATTTCATTATATTCTGACTACTTATCACATAAGTATGGTATGATGGACAGTTTATAAATAGAAATCTATTTATAAACTGTCCATCATATAAAAATTTAAATAAAATTTTTATATAAAATAAATTTAAATAAAAATAAAAATAAAAAGTTTTCTTAATTTAAAGTGTTGCAGATACTAAAATAAAGAGCCAAAAGGCTTCAGCTCTGCGATGTAAAATTATATAAGTCAGGTGGATATTAGATCCAGCATTATTTCAAAGCCGAATGTAGAAACTATGAAAGTTTCATAAAGTAAGTTGACCAGAGAGCTTATGGGATTACATTCATGAGTTGCCTTACTATGGATCACATAGAAGACATAGGTAGTGCCCAATTCACCGCACCAGCTGTCAGGTCAGTGAAACCTTATCAAAATGGACTAATAAAAGGCGAATATATATATATATGTGTATATACACACACACACACCCAGTCAATTGAATTAGAGATACCTGCCGTGTTTGCAAAATGGTGCTGTGGTTGCCCCGGTGAATAGAATAGTGCCATGTGACAGGGATGTCGTCAGACCTTGTACTGACCATTTGAGTAATAATCGAGCACAGAATGGGGAAGACTCGAGCGAATTCTATCGCGACCAGACATATGGGGCACTCCATCTCCGAAGTTGTGCAGGTACTGGGCTTTTCAAGGGCCACTGTGTCAAGAGTGTACCGTGAGTACATGGAATCGGGTAAAACCACAGCCACCAGGGAAAACTTCCGTGGTGTACAACATGTCGATGACAGGGAATGGCATCTGCTGGCTTGGATGGTAGCAGCGGACAGACAGGCCACAGTGCTGCAAATCACTTGCCAATTCAATTCTGGACAACAACTACGTGTGAGCAGCCACACCATCCAGAACAATCTCCTCGCTATGGGGGTACAGAAGCCACCGCCCTACTAGGGTACCTCTGCTTACTGCACGTCACAAGGCACAACGATTAGCATGGACCCTCGATGCATGGGAAAAGGTCACCTGGACTAATGAGTCATGGTATACACATTGGTACACGCTGATGGCAGGGTATTAGTGCATCGCCAAGCACATGAAGCAGTGAATCCCTCGTGCCAGCAGTGTACAGTTCAGGCCGGTGGTGGTGTTGGTGGTATTCTCGTATAGGGACTGTTTACGTGGGATGAAATGGGTCCCCTGGTACATCTACCATCGCCCCTCACCAGCGAACGATACAGGGACCTGCTGTCAGATCATGTGCACCCTGCAGGAGACCCACCTACAGCAAGACAATGCACCAGCCCACCACTCCCAAATTGTGGCCTAGTGGGTGGATGAACACTCCATGGACATGAGGATGCTTGGCTTGACCCTGAGGTCCCCTGACCTCAAACCTATTGAACACATTTGGAATACTGTCAAGAGAGAGATATGTGCCCTTGCCCCTACTCCGACCAATTTCCATGCATTGTGGGAGGCTGTGCAGCGGTCATGGATTAGTTTGGCTCCCCAACGTTTGCGGTGCCTCGTGGAGTCTATGTCACGCCGCATCGTTGCCGTCATCGAGGCGAAAGAGGGTGCTACCTGCTGCTAGGCAGGTATCACCTGCCTAGCAGCAGGTGATACCTGCTATATATGCGTATAGCAGTATATATGCTTGGGTGGTGCCTACATCTTCAATGTGACCCATACTAAGGCAACTCGTGAATGCCAGGGAATGTATTCCCATAAGCTTTCTGGTCAACTTACCTTTCGAAACTTTAAAAGTTTCTACATTCGGCTTGAAAAAATTACATTAATGCCAAAAATATGGATATTAATTATCATTTCGTCATTATCATCATTTTCTAGAGAAATAATCTCACAGTTCTGATGAACAACTTTTTCCAAGATTAACCTGTTATTTAGCCAAAGTATTCACACAATATACTGGCAACGCACCTTCACACATAAAGTAGAAGGCTCAGGCAAGAAAGGTGACCAGCATGGCAAGGAAGGCAAAATCAGATTATGAGAAGAATCTAGTTGAGCAGGCCAAAGGAAATCCCAAAGAGTTCTTTTGTTATATGACAGGTAAGAGGAAGAATGAGTATGGAAGATTAACCTTAATGAGTGACGATGATCACGAAGACACAGAAGCGGATAAAATAGTTGACTTACTTGAGTGACCACTTTGCAAGGGTATAATATCCAAATGGTGAGGTTACTGCTTTAACATATGAGACAGACACTGGGAACAGAGGTTGATGAATTGGAGGTTCTTATGATATTCAGAATCTCAATGTAAATACAGCTGTGGGATTAGATGAGATATCAGCTAGGGTTTTGTAAGAATGTGCAAGGTAACTGAAAATGCCTTTGATTTGGCCCTTTAATTGAAGTCTCAACTGGTAGAGTTCCAAGGGAATGAAAAGAGGGCAAAATAATTTCCTTTCATAGGGGAGTTCTAAGACTGCAGTAGCAAATTATAGGCCAGTCAGTATCTCGGGCATTGTGGTAAAAGTACTAGATAAGTTGGTAAAAAAGAGAATTCTAGAATTCTAGATAAAAATACTGTATGAGGGTCAACACTTTGTGAAGGATCAATCATGCCTTAGTAATTTACTAACTTTTTATAATAGAGTAACAGCTGAGTTGGATAAAAGAAATTTCTACATGGTGATTTTGCTGAATTTTGCAAAAGCATTTCACAGAATACCATATGGAAATCTGTTATGCAAATTAGAACAAATAGAGATGGATATGAGTTAAGTGGATAAGAGGGTGGCTGCTGGACAGATATCAGAAAATGCTATATGAATGATCAGAATCGAGGCAAAAAACAGGTGACTAGTGGTGTACTGCAAGGTTCAGTGCTGGGAGCATTCTTGTTTAATTCATGCATAAATAATATGACCCGAAAGGAAATATTTATTTGTTTGCTGATGAAGTTCATGGTGGGACTTAAAAGCTGTATTGAGGTTGTACTTTTTTAATGATCTGGCTATTTTTTCTGAAGTATCATGGATGTAAGGAATGGTGATGGCATTTCTGAAGTCCTTCTGAAGAGATGGACGGGGAATGGGGAAGAACACTTGATTATTTTTTTAATTATGTATTCATAGCCATTGGAAAGGAAGGTGTTGTATGTGTTTGAGTTCGGTTGAAAGAGTAGTTTTACTGAAAGGATTGTGGGCCCTATTGGTCAGAGTTTTAATAATGCCATATTGCTGGGAGGGGTGGTGGTGGGAGAGTTTGTGAATGTATCTGCCTGTATGAGTAGGTTTTCTATATACAGAGAAAGAAAGGTTACCATTAGGAAGGTGTGTTACTAAGGTGTGTAGGAAGGGTAAACTATTGTTATTTTACTTTTCCATCGTAAACTGGATTCTGAATGTAGAGACTATTGAGGTGACTGAGGAAGGAATCTAATGTGTCTGGGCCATAAGGCCAAATAGAGAACACATCATCTACATATCTTAGCCAGATAGAAGGTTTTAGGGGGGAAGAGTCAATGGCTCGTTTTTCAAAATTTTCCATGTAATAATTGGCAAGAGGGGGGAACCCATGGCAGTTCCCTCTATCTGTTTGTAGATTTTGTTCTTCCAAGAGAAATAACCAGAGTTGATGGCAAAGGAAAAGAGCTCTAAAATATCAGAAGGAAAAACGTTTTTTAAGAGTGTTAAGGTGTCAATTAGGGGAATATTTGTAAACAAAGAGATTATGTCAAAGCTGACCAATATATCTGTATTATTTAAAGTAAGATTTTTAATTAAGTTTTTAAAATGGGTGGAGTTTTTTACATAAGATGAGGTAAGACCAGTGAGGGAGAGGGGTCAAAGAGTTAGCTAGCTTTTTGATAATTTGTAGCAAGGTGCATTGGTGGCATCTACTATAGGTCTTAGGGGAGAATTAGGCTTGTGGATTTTGGGTAAACCGTATATCCGGGAGCGACGAGAACAGAATGGTTTTATTTTTTTTGCAATGTCAGGAGGCCAGGAAGAAACTTTTTTAAGTAGTTTTTTAATTTTTTAACTCGAGTTTTTGTGGGATTGTGTTCCAGTGGTATGTAGGTAGCGCGATCACGGAGAATAATATCCATTTCCCGATTATATTCTGAGGAGTTGAGAACAACAGTGGCATTACCCTTATCAGTTCTGGTGATGACTATACTTTTTTTCTTTCCGTAATTTTTTGAGGGTAGAGAATTGATTGGAAGATAAATTAACTTTAGGAGGTGAAGAACGGGAGAGAATGTTAGCTACGTCAAGTCTGATGTTATCAGCTGTTTCCGGAGCTAAGTGACAGATTCCACGTTTGATGTTGTACATGATATCCAATACAGGAACTTCAATAGGTGTGATGCCAAAATTGTGTCCAAGGCTTAGTGCACTAACAGCGTCTTCACTAAGTCTTTTAGAAGACAGGTTGACTACTGTATGGAGCGGTTGAACTTCAGGTAGCGGTTTAGATTTGCAAAGATTATTGAACTTTTTGATGTGCTTATTTTTTATTTTCTGGAATTCTTTTTGAGAGGAAGCTTCTGAGATGCTAAGGAGAATCGACCAGAGTTAAGGATTGAGTATAATGGAGAGCTCTGTCTGTAATGAGACAATGGCGGCGTTTGTCGTAGCGAAGCTGGCACGAGTTTCAGTAATCTGCTCTCGTAATAGTGCCAGACTAGCATGTTTGTATATCCGGAGGGCTTTATTAGATTTAAATTTGGTTTTAAGCCTAACACAGTTAGGAATAACTCGAGTCCTGACATCTTTTTAAAAAGGCCAGCCGATTTAATAGCCTCGATAAGCGTAGTTTTGACTTATCATATTGTTTTGCTTTGCGTGCTATTTCATCAACATGAATGATCAGAATACATGTGTCGAGGCTTAAGTGCTGTGAAGAATTCATGTTAGAGGTTTAATGGAATATTGACAGCACTGAGAAAGGATTAAAACTAATTTTAATTCTTCCAATATTTCGTCTCCGTCACAGAAACATCTTCGGGGATTACAAAACCTTTTTGTCACAACACACACACAAATACAATAAAAAGTGAAACTAAAGTGCTATCTAGGTGGTGTGCCCTCTATATCTATTTGCAGGTGGCCTGGGATATCAAGAGGGATCTCTAATAATTAAAGTTTCCCAAATGTTGGGAAGTTTAATGCAACCATATTTGTTTAAATTACGTTGATTCCTGAGTGCAGATGCAGATTCAGAGAATAGTCTTTCTTTTTTGAATTTACTATGGTGGAGCATGGTAGTTTTTTTCCAGGAGATCCTGTGAGATGTATCCAAAACATGGTCTGCAAGGCCAGATTGACCATAATCGTCTTTGCAGATGTAAGAACTGTGTTCTTCTAACCGGATGGATGCTGACTTGCACGTTTGTCCGAAGTAGGCAAGTTTACAGGAACAAGGCACTCCATATACACCAGGCACTGAGGAGGGAGCTGATTTTTAGTGGAGCAGATAAGGGTAGCAAGTTTACGGTGGGGCTTAAAAGCTGTATTGAGGTTGTACTTTGTTAATGATCTGGCTATTTTTTCTGAAGTACCATGGTGTAAGGAATGGTGATGGCATTTCTGAAGTCCTTCTGAAAAGATGGACGGGGAATGGGGAAGGACTTGATTATATTTTTAATTCTGTAGTCATTATAGCCATTGGAAAGGAAGGTGTCGTGTATGTGTTTGAGTTTGGTTGAAAGGGCAGTTTTACTGGAACAAAGATTGTTGGCCCTATTGGTCCGAGTTTTACTAATGCCATATTGCTGGGAGGGATGGTGGTGGGAGAGATTTGTGAATGTATCTGCATGTATGAGTAGGTTTTCTATATTCAGAGAAAGAAAGGTTACCATTAGGAAGGCGTGTTACTAAGGTGTCTAGGAAGGGTAAACTATTGTTATTTTCCTTTTCCATCGTAAACTGCCATGGGTTCCCCCCCCCCCCTGCCAATTATTACATGAAAAAAATTTAAAAAACGAGCCATTGACTCTTCCCCTCTAAAACCTTCTATCTGGCTAAGATATGTAGATGATGTGTTCTCTATTTGGCCTCATGGCCCAGACACATTAGATTCCTTCATCAGTCACCTGAATAGTCTACATCCAAGAGTCCAGTTTATGATGGAAAAGTAAAATAACAATAGTTTACCCTTCCTAGACACCTTAGTAACACGCCTTCCTAATGCTAACCTTTCTTTCTCTGAATATAGAAAACCTACTCATACATGCAGATGCATTCACAAATCTCTCCCACCACCACCCCTCCCAGCAATATGGCATTATTAAAACTCTGACCAATAGGGCCAAAAATCGTTGTTCCAGTGAAACTGCCCTTTCAACCGAACTCAAACACATACACAACACCTTCCTTTCCAATGGCTATAATGACTACAGAATTAAAAAAATAATCAAGTTCTTCCCCATTCCCCGTCCATCTCTTCAGAAGGACTTCAGAAATGCCATCACCATTCCTTAAATCCATGGTACTTCAGAAAAAATAGCCAGATCATTAAAAAAGTACAACCTCAATGCAGCTTTTAAGCCCCTCTGTAAACTTGCTACCCTTATCCGCTCCACTAAAGACCAGCTCCCTCCTCTATCAGTGCCTGGTGTATATGGAGTACCTTGTTCCTGTAAACTTGCCTACTTCAGACAAACATGCAAACTCTGAACAATAGGGCCAACAATCTTTGTTCCAGTAAAACTGCCCTTTCAACCGAACTCAAATACATACACGACACCTTCCTTTCCAATGGCTATAATGACTACAGAATTAAAAAAATAATCAAGTTCTTCCCCATTCCCCATCCATCTCTTCAGAAGGACTTCAGAAATGCCATCGCCATTCCTTAAATCCATGGTACTTCAGAAAAAATAGCCAGATCATTAAAAAAGTACAACCTCAATGCAGCTTTTAAGCCCCTCTGTAAACTTGCTACCCTTATCTGCTCCACTAAAGACCAGCTCCCTCCTCAGTGCCTGGTGTATATGGAGTACCTTACTCCTGTAAACTTGCCTACTTCGGACAAACATGCAAGTCAGCATCCATCCAGTTAAAAGAACACAGTTCATACATCTGCACAGACGATTATGGTCAATCTGGCCTTGCAGACCATGTTTTGGATACATCTCACGGGATCTCCTGGAAAAAAACTACCATGCTCCACCATAGTAAATTCAAAAAAGAAAGACTATTCTTCGAATCTGCATCCGCACTCAGGAATTAACCTGATTAAACAAATATGGTTGCATTAAACTTTCCAAAATTTTGGAAACTTTAATTATCAGAGATCCCTCTTTGCATCCCAGGCCACCTGCAAATGCCCATAGAGGGTGCACCACCTAGATAGGACTTTAGTTTCACTTTTTATTGTATTTGTGTGTGTGTTGTTACAAAAAGTTTTTGTAATCCCCGAAGATGTCTCTGCAATGAAGACGAAATATTGGAAGAATTAAAATTAGTTTTAATCCTTTCTCATTGCTGTTAATATTCCATTACACCTCTAACATGAATTCTTCACAGCACTTAAGCCTCAACACGCATAAAGCTATAATTGGTTTTTAAGCATTGTGTGACTTGGAAGGGATCCCGTCCTAGAGGAGCTTGCATAATAAAAAAATAAAAATCATTTTAGTAATAAATAATATTAAAATATTAATAATAGCAAAATATTCTGGAGGTTGTTGAAGAACCTTAGGAATGGAGGAAAGAGTGCTGTAAAAGGAGTTAGAGATGATAAAGGTGACATGAAAACGGAAGAAAAAGATATTCTTGAAGTATGGAGTAATTACTTTGAAAAACTGCTAAATGAAACAAGCAGTTAAAAAAAAAAAAGGGAAAAAAATTGAAGGCAGATAAGGGAAATTCAACAGTGATTTTAAACACCAGTGATTACGAAGATAAGATTAACAGATTATTGTCGGATACATCAACCTACCGTGTCCTAGTCACAGACCCAACACTAAAGAACCACAATGATACCAACGATTTAATACGTCATATGGAGAACTGGTCTATAGACTTAAAACGAAAATTGAAATCCATGCATCCACTAACACCAAGACTATATGGCGCTCCTAAGGTACACAAAAATGGAACACCACTACGCCCGATTGTGGATGGAATCAATTCGCCAACTTATCTGTTATCCAAACACCTGGCAGGCCTCCTCAAACCTCACATCCATAATTTGGACACTTATATACGAAATGCGCAACATTTCATTGAGAAACCGAACAACATCTCTATCTCCAATACGGATTTACTCACCAGCCTGGATGTTACATCTCTATTCACTAACATCCCTGTGGAGGAAGTTATCAACATTTTAGGAAATTTGCTCCCACAAGACATCACTTCTCTGTTCCGTCATTGTTTAACATCAAACTTTTTCTTATGGAATAAAACCATATATCAACAATTGACTGGCCTTGCAATGGGTAGCCCCCTCTCTCCATCTTGTGCTGATCTCTTTATAGAGGATTTCATCATCATCATCATCATCATCAAATTCCTGCCGTGCACCCTCAAGGGGTGTACAGGATATGACAGTACTACATGAAAAAATTACATCATTAATAACTTCCTATCTACAATTTTCCTCCAAATCAGTCTGTTACTTGTCAAGACTCCAACATTACCAGATCTTATATTTCTATCGTCTAAGGCACTTTGTACCGTATCAATCCACCTATATCTTGGTCTTCCTCTGGGTCGTTTTCCTGCCAACCTGGCAGAGAACACTTGTTTTGCTCTTTCCTCTCCCATTCTATTTAAGTGACCATTCCACCTGAGATTAGCTCTGCTAATGCATTCATGGATGCTGACAATGTCAAGTTCTTTCCGATATCCTCATTTTTAATATGATATTGCCATTGATGCCATCTGTTCACGCCTCTAATCTTTCTCAGGACTCTCATATCTGCGGTCTCTAGTCTTTGGTCAAGTGTTTTACTTCTGACCCAGCTCTCAGATCCGTAAGTTAAAACTGGTTTGAACACTGTCTTGTATACAGCTAATTTAGTGTTCCGACTAATTTCTCTCTTATTCCATATGAATTTATTCAATTGACTTCCCACCATACCAGCTTTGCTGATTCTGTTGTCTATTTCTATATTTAATTTACCATCTTCAGTAAAAATCGTGCCTAAGTAGCTGAAATGTTTTACTTGTTCCACAGGTTCTCCATTCACAACACAGTTGACATTTTCAATGATTCTGCTTATTTTCATTGTCTTTGTCTTTTTATTGCTGACCTTCATACCATATCTATTACAACAGCAATTGAATTTAGTCAGAGAATCTTGCAGACTTGTAGCAGATTTATTTAGAAGTATAACATCATCTGCATAAAGCAAAGAGCTGAGATTAACACCTCCAATTTTTATATCAGGTTTAATACCACTTTCCTTCATAATGTGGTCCATATAGATAATGAATAACAGAGGGGATAATGTACATCCTTGTCTCACACCAGATTTAACATTAAACCATCGTCCTGTACTTATTTCAATTCTAACTGCTGACTTACAACTCAAATAAAGACTAAGTATTGCTTGATATAATGCCCCATTGACACCATATAACTGAAGCGTATTGAATAGCTTCTCTCTTGGCACCTTGTCATATGCCTTTTCCAAATCGACAAAACTTAAATATAGATCTTTGTTATATTCCCATGCTTTCTCGACTATTTGACGTAAAGTGAAGATCTGATCCTGACAGCCTCTATTTGGCCTGAATCCAGCTTGTTCTTCACCAAGATTTTCTTCCACAATTCTTCTCAACCGTTTCTCAAGTATACTTGCATAGATCTTGCCAGGAACACTCAGTAGGGAAATTCCTCTGTAATTCTTCTCACATTCAGTTTTATTTCCCTTTTTATATATGGGTACTATGAGAGCTCTACTCCAATCATTGGGAATTCGTCCCACTGTCCAGGCTTTCTGAACTATGAAGTGCAACCACTGCAACTTTTATACCACCATACTTCAGCATTTCTGGTCGAATATCATCTACTCCTGCTGCCTTTCCTCATTTCAAGCCTTTGATGGCTTTTTCTACTTCAAGTATGGATATGTATTCTTGACTGCATGCCTGGTCAGTGTTTTTTATCACTGTGCTGTCATCACTGCTTGTTTCATTTAGCAGTTTTTCAAAGTAATTACTCCATACTTCAAGGATATCTTTTTCTCCCGTTTTCATGTCACCTTTATCATCTCTAACTCCTTTTACAGCACTCTTTCCTCCATTCCTAAGCTTCTTCAACAACCTCCAGAATATTTTGCCACCTTCTTGATATTTATTTTCTATATTCTTACCAAAGTCCTCCCATGACTTTTGTTTAGCTAGTTTTACACACTGTTTAGCTTTCTTACATTTGTCTCTGTATTCTGTAAGAGTAAAAGCTGACTTATTTGCTAGGAACCTTTGATATGCTTTCTTCTTTTCCTTCACTGCCTCTTTAACTTCCTGTGTCTACCAGGGAGTTCTGATTTGTTTATCCTTGCACACAACCTTACCACATGCCTCTCTGGCAGAATCAATCAATGTTGTCTTCAGAGTTTGCCACTGAATCTCCAAGGTTTGATTCCTGTTCTCAAACTCTTTCATTTTCTTTTCAATAATCTTTCTATATTTTAGTCTACAGTTGACATCTGAGAGCTGCTCAACTTTTATTCGCTTTAAAACTTTCTTACATGTTATTCTTTTCAATATGAAATTCAATTTTATCCTGCTCAAGACTAAATAGTGATCACTTCCAATTTCAAATCCTCTGTACACTCTGGTGTCCTACACCAGGGAGAAAACATCACTATCAACAATAACATAGTCAATGAGACTTTTCTTATTCCTAGCCTCTTCTCTCCATGTGAATTTGTGCGCATTTTTATGTTGGAACATGGTGTTAGTAATAACCAGTCCATGTCCTGAGCAGAAATCCAACAGATATTTGCCATTATTATTAGCTTTGCTCTTTTCTCCAAATTTTCCCAAAATATTTTTGTATGTCTCACAATCATTTCCTACTCTGCTATTTAGATCCTTAACAAGGACCAACTTTTTCTTTTTCATTGTGTCAGTTGCTTTTTCTAAAGCCTCAAAAAATTCCTATAATTCTAACTTAGTAGAACCTTCTGTGGGACCATAGGCACAAATAAGTCTCATTGTCCAGTTCCCCATTCTCATATTTGCCCACATTACTCTACTTGAGACTGACTGCTATTCAAGAAGATTAGCTTTGCATTTAGTGTTGAATACTATGGCTACTCCCTTCTTTTCCTTGATTGTCATTGCCTGAATATAACATTTTGTATTTATTGCTCAGAAAGATCTCACCAGTTTTGGTCTTTTTTGTTTCGGTCACCCCTATTATGTCGATCTGGTACTTATCTAATTCCTCAGCTAGCTCCATTTCTTTGCCATTCAGGCTTCTTATTTGATAGTACCGATCTTTAACTCTAGTGATATTGAGTTGGGGTTTGTTTTCAGTTTTGTTCCAGTAGCTGACTTTTCGCTGTTCGCTTTATTTCTTTATGGAGGATTTTTGAAAGTAAAATCTTAACTCAAACAGACCCTAAACCCACAGTATGGTGGAGATACGTGGATGATATCTTTATCGTTTGGAACCACACAAAAAAGGATTTGTTCGACTTTCTTAACAAAATCAACTCTACATCACACAATCAAATTCACTCTACAACTTGAAGAAGATAACAAATTATCATTTGTGGACATTTTAATTAAGAAGCTTCTGAACAGTGGTATCAACCTCTCAGTTTACCGCAAATCTACCAATACAGGACGTTATTTACATTTCACTTACTCACACCACATTTCTCAGAAACTTAGTATTGTACATATGTTGAAGAACCGTGCCTCTCTCCTTACAACAGATCAACAAGACCTCCAGGAAGAACTATCCCTGATATCCACCAACCTTACCATGAATGGATTTCCTCGAACACTCGTCCACAAGATACTTTTCTCTGAACCCCGACAAAGACAACAAGATGATGTATGTTATATTTCTACCATCATCATTCCATACTTGGGGACAGTTTCCAATAAGATTGCTAGACTCCTTAGACCACATAAAATAAGAGTGGCCTTTAAACCCACAGAAACGATTAGACAATTCTTAAGATCTTCAAAAGATAGCCATCCTTTCTCCAAATATGCTGGAGTTTATAACATACCATGCTCGTGCGGCTTGAATTACATCGGCCAAACTTCAAGGAGCCTTGAAATTAGGCAAAAAGAACACATAGGTGACGTCAATAATAACAGAGAAGAAAAATCGGGATTAGCTTTTCATTTCTCAAGAACGAACCATACCATAGAGTGGGATAGAAGCACAATTCCTTACATGGAGGAGGACTTCCGCTCCCGAATTTTTAAAGAGGCCGCAACAGTTGCCCGCTGTACACAAAACCTTAACAGGAACCAAGGACTAATCTTGCCCGTGATCTGGAAGACCCTTATCAGATCCTTCAACTCGCCAGAACTGAATTATAGTGCCAACTATAGAACGTTCCTAAATAACAACAAGTGATATCATCCACGCTCTATGAATGTATTGTACGCACTCTGTTCTTTGTTTAATATAATTGGAATCGGTTGATTATAGTTTGTAACAGTTTTTTACTTTTTAGTGCCGTACATCAGTTATGTACCCTGAAGATGCCAACAGACTTAGTTGGTGAAACTAGTTGGTATAACTTAGTTGTTGTTATATGCATTTGATCAATATAATCCCAATAAAAGTATTTCCTGAAACAAGCAGTGATGACAGCACAGTGGTAAAAAACACTGACCAGGCATGCACACAGGAATACATATCCATACTTGAAGTAGAAAAAGCCATCAAAGGCTTAAAATGTGGAAAGGGAGCAGGAGTGGATGATATTTGACCAGAAATGCTGAAGTATGGTGGTATAAAAGTTGCAGTGGTTGCACTTCATAGTTCAGAAAGCCTGGACAGTGGGACGAATTCCCAATGATTGGAGTAGAGCTCTCATAGTTCCCATATATAAAAAGGGAAATAAAACTGAATGTGAGAAGAATTACAGAGGTATTTCCCTACTGAGTGTTCCTGGCAAGATCTATACAAGTATACTTGAGAAACGATTGAGAAGAATTGTGGAAGAAAAGCTGGGTGAAGAACAAGCTGGATTCAGACCAAATAGGGGCTGTCAGGATCAGATCTTCACTTAATGACAAATAGTCGAGAAAGCATGGGAATATAACAAAGATCTGGATTTAAGGTTTGTCGATTTGGAAAAGGAATATGACAAGGTGCCAAGAGAGAAGCTATTCAATACGCTACAGTTATATGGTGTCAGTGGGCATTATATCAAGCAATACTTAGTCTTTATTTGAGTTGTAAGTCAGCAGTTAGAATTGAAGGAAGTACAGGAAGATGGTTTAATGTTAAATCTGGTGTGAGACAAGGATGTACATTATTCCCTCTGTTATTCATTATCTATATGGATCACATTATGAAGGAAAGTGGTATTAAACATGACATCAAAATTGGAGATATTAATGTCAGCTCTTTGCTTTATGTGGATGATGTTATACTTCTAAATAAATCTGCTACAAGTCTGCAAGATTCTCTGACTAAATCGAATAACTGTTGTAATAGATATGGTATGAAGGTCAGCAATAAAAAGACAAAGACAATGAAAATAGGTAGAATCATTGAAAATGTCAACTGTGTTGTGAATGGAGAACTTGTGGAACAGGTGAAACATTTCAGCTACTTAGGCACAATTTTTAGTGAAGATGGTAAATTCAGTATAGAAATAGACAACAGAATCAGCAAAGCTGGTATGGTGGGAAGTCAATTGAATAAATTCATATGGAATAAGAGAGAAATTAGTCGGAACACTAAATTAGTATACAAGACAGTGTTCAAACCAGTTTTAACTTATGGATCTGAGAGTTGGGTCAGAAGTAAAACACTTGACCAAAGTCTAGAAACCGCAGATATGAGAGTCCCTGTAAAAGATTAGAGGTGTGAACAGATGGCATCAATAGCAATATCATATTAAAAACAAGGATATTAGGAAAGAACTTGACATTGTCAGCATCCAGGAATGCGTTAGCAGAGCTAATCTCAGGTGGTATGGTCACTTAAATAGAATGGGAGAGAAAAGATTAGCAAAACAAGTGTTCTCTGCCAGGTAAACTACCCAGAGGAAGACCAAGATATAGGTGGATTGATACGGTACAAAGTGCCTTAGACGATAGAAATATGAGATCTGATAATGTTGGAGTCTTGACAAGTAACAGACTGATTTGGAGGAAAATTGTAGATAGGAAGTTAGTAATGATGTAATTTTTTCATCTAGTACTATCATATCCTGTACACCCATTGAGAGTACTTGGCAGGAATTTGATGATAATGATAATATTAAAAATGAAACCACATCACCTGCTGTAGCCATGTTTTTTTTTTGTAATTAAATTTGAATGCTTATTTGAAAAGGGATAATAACATAATTGTTACAAATAATGAAGAAGGTAATATAATTTTTTTTATTTTTGATTAATATTTGGCTCTTTTTAGTACAAGATGTGACATAATTAGGAAATGACAACAAAGTTGACAAATTTGCGAATATTTCAGAAACGAGTGGATAGTAATATTTTCACTAGAAAAAACAAATACCAATATCAGAATTTAGTTCAACTGCATTTTACTAACATTCAAAGTTAAAAATTCACTTTTTTGCTGTTGAGCACTTTATGGGTCCTCCTCTTGCCTTTATTACAGCTTAGCATCAGACAAAATCAATTTCCTGATGGATGCAACTGTGAATTCATGGTTCCATACCCTTATAATGGTTTCTTGGAGCTCCTGATGTGTTTTTGTACTTTAGTATGTTATTTCGTAGTTATGTATTTCAGTCTTCATTTGGTACCACAAATTCTCAATACAAGTTGAGATCTTTGCTGTTTCCTGGCCATAGTAGTTTCTTAACCTTCAACAAAAAATAAAGATTTTTTAAGTACTAAACTTAATTTGTATGGTACATTGTAGGGTTATAACAGCATACTTACACTTTTTGACACCTATGACAAGGAGCAAAGTCATTCTGAAAGATGTTGTTTGTCGTTATGATAAAGTGGTCTCTGGTAGTAGGCAGCAATTATTTAAAAATTTTCTGGTACACTTGTGCATTCACTGAACCTTTTGTGAAATGAAAGCGACCAACACCCTGATACGACATGCAGCTGCAGATAATCAGATGGCTGAGAATTTGACTGTTGAAACCAGGCAGTCAGGGATGAATTTTTCTCCTGATCTTCTTCGAATTGTCTGTCTGCCATAGGCAGTTTGCTAATTTTTTCTTTCGAAAAAATTATTGGTGATTTTTGAGGTAGAACTGCTTTAAAACTCAATCTTGTCATGGTGTAGACAGTGGCTTTCTTCCTTTCAGCAGATCCAGTTTCCTTTATTTTTGACAGCAGCTCTACCACAGTAGATTGACTAAAGGAAGATATTTCACGAGAGGAATAGCCTTCTCTATTGAAAGCTCGAATCACACTTTTCGAGGTGTTAACTTCATGTAACCAGTCATTGTGATCTCAGCATGAAAATGCAAAACTGCTGTCTCTTTATAGCAGAAAAATGCCAACCTGTTCGCTGAGTAGTCAGCATATCTGCTCTCTGGACAAATGGCTGCAGGTTCGAATCCTGCCATAGGCATGGATGTCTGTGATTGTCTGTGAAAATATTAGTGGTGGTGGTGGGCGGTAGATGGCGGTGTAGATGATGATTGCAATTCGTTGTAGTTGGTGGATTGAGTGATGGAGAGAGAGAGAGAGAGTTGTAGAATAGATGCCCTCCCTTGATGAGTCCCTTGGACTCCCTTATTTATTTATTTATTCTTATGGCAAAAGGAATACAGAACAGATACAGGTCAATGTCCAGTCTGGAAAACTAATCCAAGGCCTTATCCGTCACCTTGTGGATGGCCTGTAGGCCACCACAAGGTGACGGATGGCACCTTGGCCAGTCATTCACAATATGAATAATTGTCTGAGCCATGTGAGAACAATCACAATAAGGGTAGTCTAACAGCCCCCATTTATGCAGTAGGTAGCCACATCTTCCCTGGCTAGTTCTGATCCTGTTGATTGATGATCAGATCTTCCTAGGAAGAGCAAAACCAGGCTGCAGAGCACAGGGATCTTGTACCAGGAAGCCATTTGTTGGGAGATTGTTGGACCAGTATTCTCTTCACATGTCAGATGTTGCTGAAGGGAGCTGAAGACAGTTAGATTTATTTGAGAGTCTGGTGCAGAGGTAGGAGTCGGTTGCTCATTGCTTTATTAAATTCTTTAATCGAGGCTTGTCTTCTCTGTATGTTTGGTGGAGCAATGTTTAGATAGGACAGGTAGCCAGGAGAGAGGGATGCTTCTCACTGTCCCACTAATTGTGCTCATAGTAGAGTTTAGCTGGGTGTCTATAATGTTAGTATGTGCACTTCTTTCTCAGACAGGGAAACAATATTCTGCTGCAGAGAATGTGAGGGCTAGTGCAGATGACCTTAGGACTTCTGCACCACAACCCCAGGTTGTTCCAGCAAGCCTTGAAATGATATTGTTTCTCATTTTAATTTTGTTGGACAGGTTGGTGATGTGTCTTTTATAGGTTAATCTTCTGTCCAGGTTTCACTCCAAGGTATTTCGGGTGAGGCTCATGTTTTACCATTTTTCCACAGAAAGAAAGGTTGAGGTGTCGATTCGTCTCTGCATTGTTCAGGTGAAATACTGTGGGCACAGTTTTTGTTGGATTTGACTTCAAGTATAACTGCCTTGTTGGACTCCCTGGAGGTGTCACATAATAATAATTCTGATGCAATAGCAGCAACCATTACATTATACAGAAACCTGTGGGAATGATAGATGATACAAAACAACGAAATATCTAATGATGAAACCTATGAAAATGATCATTTAACTACTAAAAACTATATTTATATAATGTGATGAGGTTTCTATGAACAGGAGTGTAGCTGAGCTTAAACATTAAACCTAGATATTTTGGATGTACTGGAAAAAATAAAATTATGATACTACACTACACAGTATAATTTGTTAAAAAAAACAAAAAAACTGACTCATTTATTGACAAATTTGATTGCTTACTAAACACACTCTCTTCTGCACCCCATCTACCATAACTTAAGAATCATGGTCACATGTTGCAGTTGTTTCACTGTGCTTGCTCTGGTTCAGCATAATTTTATTGTTTAACGATGAGCTGAATTTTGTCAGAATATCTAGATATGTTAACAAGCTTGACTGTATTTTCCACAAAGGATATCAGATGACTTTAATATGCTTTCTTATCAAAGTCAACCCACTAAACCTTTTAACCAAAGAAAGACAAGCAGTGAGATTATTTTAATCCTGAAATCTAATAAAGGAAATGCTACCATGTGTGGGATAAATGTGTGGGACAAATCCATGCTGTTCAGCTTCTTACACGGCATCCTTTCCTTTTTTGAGGATTAAAATTATCTCACCTGCCACAATGGCTAAAAAACTTAAACCACATTATCTCCACCATCCTTTTGCATATGTAGGTTTTTCACGTTACACAAAAATATTGTCCCATTCAGACCTTTAGTTAATAGAGTCAACAGGTCACTTATCTATTAGCTTAAAATTATCTAATACTTAAATGGCAGACTGGGATATTTCCTTCCTTCCTCTTTGTCATATGCCAAATTTTCTAAATCTTTCTAAATGAAAGGTAAACACATCCAAGACTGGTGTTAGGAAAAGTGGCAATTGTCTCAAGACTCCACTCCTGTTTAAAGGCTAGCACCTTTTAAATGGTTTGCTGCCTAAAGTGATAATTCATCTTCAGCATGACAATCCCTAGCTCCAGTTTCAAATATATCACACTAGAAAAAAATTTTTTTTATTATTATTATTCCTGACACCTCCAAAGAGTCCGAAGACTCATTGCAGGAGGACACACCTACAACTGTCTCAACCACTACACCGAACCTCTACTATGAATCATCTCCATCAATACCATCTACTGCCCACCTCCACCACCACCAACACAACTGGTATTCTATGTGTGTAAATTGCGTGTGGTTCTGAAGGGCCGATTTGTCTGTATGCGGGATGAAAAATCCGAGTTTCCGGGAGAAAAAACCCTTCTACCTCCGTATGAGATCGGCTAACTCACCTTCAATTGATAATCGTCCAGATAAAGATTCCTCCCGTCACGATGAGAATCGAACTTAGGCCTATTCCAATCGAAGGGTGCAGTGTACCGTCGTTCTTCCAATTGCACTATGGAGGCGCTTACATTTGTTTACACTTTCCTGTTCTTTTAACAGTGTTTGTGCTAAAGATTCTCTTTCTCTTGCGCTTTCTCTTCTTATGTTAAAAATTTTCTTTCTGACATAGCTAATCCTCTTTGCTCATGCACTTTTTATAAGTTATTTCAAGTGATAAAATAAAGGTAGCTTTTACCTGAAAAACAAAGATTCTTCCATGGGATAAATAATTTGTAAAACAAGTGTTTGAAACAGAAATGACAAGAAAAGTGATCCCAAGGAAAATTGAGATATTGGCTTATGTACTTTCGACACCAAAAAGATACAACAGGTGGTGCCACTAGTTTCTTCTATTTGCGAAAAGTTTGGTTTCTTTTTGGACAGAGGGAGTATTAACAAAGAGTAATCTCCTTAACATAAAATTATGGTTACATTATCCAAGGATAATGGGAAAGTCATTGGCCTTATTGGTCTGTAAGTTCCATGGACCAACTATATATATTACATTATATTATATTATATTATATTATATTTTTGTGTACCCTTTGACTTCTCTATAACACATGATTCCTAATTTCAGAATGTAAAATCATGAATAAAATAAATAAATAGTTCATCAAAAGACAAAAAACCTTAGGTGCTAAATAATTTTAAGAACATCCACTGTTAACCTTTAGCCTTCAGTGCTGCCATTAGAATCTTCAGCAAAGATGGAGTCATCCTAGCATTCCAAATGGAATCTCTACTCTGGTTAGTAATCACAATCCTTCAAACAGTAATCCTTCTGCAATAACAGTACTTTTCCACTCTTTCTGAATACCCACACACACATTCTATTCATTTATCACCTGACGGTAATGTGCTCTGCATACTCCTTGTTCTGTAATGGTTGGATTTGTTTGTTGTTAATAACTATTTCATTGAAGGGAACAGCAGGCGCTCACAATGTATAACAACGAACAAATCCACCATTACAGATTATTATTATTATTATTATTACATGACACCTCCAAGGAGTCCAAAGACTCATTGAGGGAGGGCACCTATTCCACAACTTTCCATCTCCTCTACTACTTTCATCATCTACACCAACACCATCTACCGCCGACCACCACTAGTATTTTCACAGACAGTCACGGACATCCATGCCCAAGTTGGGATTCGAATCTGCAGCCTTTTGGCTGGAGAGCAGATATGCTAACCACTTGGCCAACCAGGCTGGCTATTAATATAAATAATGTGTCTATTACTGTTAATAACTATTTCACTGGAAGGGAACAGCATGAACACTCACAGCGTATATCATTGCCATTATTATTGGCCAGTGACAAATCCAAAAATTGCAGAATATGGGAGTATGCAGAGTAAAATGACTGTATTACATATAATGGTTTCCTTTCTGGTTGTTAATAGTTGGAATCACTCAAAGTTATGTAATTTTATAGAATTCTACCAGTATTTTCTATAGTGTTGGGACATTTTTATCTGAAAGTAAACAGTAATTAGACATTATGCATTATATGCCAAATTTTATTAATGGTGGTTGCTCAGCATATATTAAATACTGTTACTGTGAGGTAGCTGTCAGTATTTGATTTACCATTTTGAAATGGTAAGTGCTCATCTTTGATGTTGGAAGTTTATTTTTCACTTGGTTAGACTATAATAAATTTGGTTTAATCCTTTATCCAAGTGTAAGCAAACAAAGTTTGCACCTGAAAATATCTTCAGGACTGAGGTAAGGTAGTGCAACACTAGGAAACTCCAAGCAAAGGTGGACCAAGCTTTCATCACTCCTTGTCTCGGTATCTCCCATAATGCAAAGCACATCTCCTTGCAATGTATACTGCTATGCATTAAGGGAAGGGCCACTACCCAGACTGGTTTTAACCTTTATTGAGGTGTATTTAAGTAAAGACCTCTCTAAAAATTAGATGATCCCGAAAGATCGCCCAACTCGGCTTTGTTCCGCTCAGTGACAGGCTCACCCCGTCACCAAGAAGAACTTCTCAGCATTGGCTCTACTCAGTGACAGGCTCGCCCCACCACCACCAGACAGAGCCATAATCTCAGCGGTGGCTCTACTCAGAGACAGGCAAAAACCTACCCCAAGCTGAGCCTCTCATATATATCCAGCATGGGAGGCAGACCCAAACATGGAGATACTAAGGCAGAAGCAATAGGAGAGGTCAGGTGTACCACCTTATTATTGAATTACTCTGGATTTAGAGAAAGATGTTGGAAGTTTATTTTTCACTTAGTTAGATTATAATAAATTTAGTTTAATCCTTTATCCAAGTGTAAGCAAACAAAGTTTTCACCTGAAAATATCTTCGGGACTGAGGTAAGGTAGTGCAACACCAGGCAACTCCTAGCAAAGGTGGACCACGCTTTCATCACTCCTTGTCTCAGTATCTCCCATAATGCAAAGCACATCTCCTTGCGGACATGTATACTATTTATTTAAGGGAAGGGCCACTACCCAGACCGGTTTCAACCTTTATTGAGGTCTTGTCAGTGGGAGGCAGACCCAAACGTGGAGATACTAAGGCAGAAGCAATAGGAGAGGTCATATTTACTTATAGGAGTTGCCAACAGGTGTACCACCTTATTATTGAATTACTCTGGATTTAGAGAAAGATGTTGGAAGTTTATTTTTCGCTTGGTTAGACTATAATAAATTTAGTTTAACCTTACCTCAGACCTGAAGATATTTTCAGGTGCAAACTTTGTTTGCTTACACTTGGATAAAGGATTAAACTAAATTTATTATAGCTTCATCTTTGATATTACTTTATTTTTGAAAAAAAAAAAAAATACACATGGTACATATAGAAACAGGATTATATATATATATACTTGGCACCTATGGCACCCAACTGTGTGAGTTCCGGGCTGGTAAGCCAGTTCTCTTTGAATTCTGATGACTCGAATTTTGAAGACTCGACACTCAGAGGGCTGGTAGGCTGGTTCTCCTTGAATTCTGATGACTCTAATTTTGAAGACTCGACATTCAGGGGGCTACCTTCGCTTGTTTACCAACCTACCCCCCAAATTCTGGGTTAGTAGGCCAGTTCTCCTTGAATTCTGATGACTCCAATTTTGAAAACTCGACTCTCAGGGGGCTACCTTTGCTTATATTGCTTATAAGTTATAAGAATCTTGCTATTGGTTAAGTGTATCTTTTGCATTTTTAAATAGCAATTTGAATATGTATTTCTATTGCCAATTTAAATACACAATGTGATGTTGTTCCACCTGGAAGCAATATTGAAGCAATACCTGTCCACGCAACAGTGATAATTTTTTTGTCTCTTCATTGTTCTAATGGTCGACAACGAGTTTGATTGTTGTAAACCTGAAACGATATATCATATAATAACAAATTGTTGGCAAACACATTATTGGACATATATATATATGACAGTTTTCTGAATAAATTCAGAAAAAATGATGCCAAACATATATATGTAGCGGATATTTTTTGTCACATCACAAAAAAACATGACATAAAAGCGTTTCAAATTTCCGCTTATCTTTATATATATACACATCACATGTGTATGTATACATGCACACACATATCTATATAAAGTAATGTTGTTATTTTCATAAAATTTATCTGCTTTCAGTCATATAGAGACTTCCATGATGATCTCTTTCCTGATACCATAGATACAGAACCAGCCATAGATGTCTGCAGTTGGTTAGCTGGTGAAAATGGAGAGGTCAGTATGATTATTTTGTTAAAAAAAAACCATTGCTTAAACCACTTACATTATTATATTATTTTATTAACCTTTAGCCTTCTCTGCTGTCATTAGAATCTTTAATAAAGGTGGAGTCATCCTTGCATTCCAAATGGATCTCTACTCTGGTTAGATTTTAATCCTTTAAGAACACAAATTGATAACGAAAGAAACTGCTTATAAGTTTGAGAATGCTGAAATCCTTTTATTAAAATCATTAATATTGCCAATCAACAGCACCCCTAAATACTATTTACAGGCCACCAAAATTACACGTGATAAAATTCTTGCACGAACTAAATTGTTGGCTTCATGCCAAGAATTATTCTCAGCTTAATACCTAATGATAATCGGTGATATAAATATTGCAAATAAAAACCATAATAACACTGTACAATACCTAGATATGCTGTCTCTGTATAACCTAATGCCAACCATAACATGGACTAGAGAAGAAATAGTTTTATAGTTGCTTAGATCATATATGAAACATATCTAAAAAGCAACAACACAAAATAATAATAGACAAAGAAATAGTCAATCATAAAATAAGAAACATCAACTGGAAAAACATGGCATCACCAAATTCAAGAAATATCCTATACAACAACATTACACTGGAGGAATTATATAAGAAAGCTACAAAGAAAGTCAGAATTCATTCAAAAACAAACAAAACTCCTTGGATAACACAAAACATAATCTTAGACATACACAGAAAGGATATATATGGAAACAATTAAATCAATATCCAAATAATGCAGCTTTAAAAACCAAATATAAGATGAAAAGGAATTGCCTTAAACACAGATAAGAAATGCAAAAGCAACTACTACACAGACAGATTAAATACATGAAATAACATGAAACAAACCTGGCATGTGATCAACGAGATGCTAGATTGTGCTCCCAATACCACTGCCTCTGAAATTATAAAACACAGCTTCATGAAAGACACTAAATGTATCCAACAAATAGCAAACGACTTTAATCAATATTTCGTAGACTCCATCCAAGAACTACAGAGAAAGAAAGAGAAAGAAGCAGAACTTCTCTCTGTAATACATCAAATCAAATCAAACAAAGGTCCAGGAATCAATGACACCAGACCTAAGGATATCAAGCAACACAGAACTAGCTTAGGCCTGATCTCACTAAAATTAATAAATAAAATATTTAAAACTGGATAAATAACAAGTACGTTAAAGATTACTAAATCACACTCATGTATAAACATGGAAAAAGAAATTTAATCAATAATTGCAGACGCATAGTAACACTTCCAATTATCAATCAAATTATGGAGCGGATTGTGCTTAAGAAACTTGCAACATACACAGTGAACTTTTATATTATCCCTAAAACATGGTATAGTTTTCAGAAAAATAAGGGAAAAATCTCTCTTTGAAGATTTTACAGACAATTAATACTGCTTTAGTATTAATTATTATCAAGTCATGTTTTTTTAAGATTTTTGGTAATTTTTTCCGAGGTGCCTCAGATATAGGGAATGGTGATGGATTTAGAGTAATCCTTGTTGTGAAGAGGATTGTGGTTTGTTGGTTTCAATATTTTTTGGATTTTTTTGGGAGGGTAGTCATTGGCTGAGAAAGTGTTGAGGATGTGATTTAGTTCAGTGTTTAGGGCCTTGTCGTTAGAACAGATTACTTTAGCTCTGTTGTATAGTGTTTTCACCACTCCATATTGTTGTGTGGCGGGGGGAATTGTTGGTGGATGTACCTGCCTGTATGGGTGGGCTTTCTATGCACTGAGAAAACCAAGGTTCAATCAGGCTGACAGGTGACTTGTGTGTCTAGGAAAGGAAGGCTGTTGTTTTCCTCTTTTTCCAGGGTGAACTTGATTCTGGTTGTTTGGTTGTTTAAGTGTGTTAAGAAGGAGAGGAGTGTATCAGAGCCATGTGGTCAAATAGCGAACACATCAATGTAACGAAGCCATATGGTTGGTTTTTGTGGGGCAGAGGTTAAGGCTTTTTCTTCAAAGGTCTCCATAAAGAAATTGGCAAGGGTGGGGAGAGTGGTGAATCCATGGCTGTCCCCTCTATTCGTTTGTAGAATTTTCCCTGCCCAAACAAAATAGTCTGAGTTCATTGTGAACTGAAATAGGGCTGAGATATCGATTTGTGAATAAGGAGGAGACGTCAAAGCTGACCATTATGTCATTATGTTGGAATGTAGGGTTTTCTATTCTGGCTTTGAAGTGGGCTGAGTTTTTTATGTGTGATGGTGTGTTACCAGTATAGTGTGTGAGCACTTTGGCCAAATGTTTAGCTAATTTGTATGGGGGGGAATCAATGCCATCCACTATGGGACATAATGGCATATTTTCTTTATGTATTTTTGGGAATCCATAAATATGGGGGGGGGGTAGAGTTAAACGATTTTAATCTGTTAATAACTTCTACAGGCCAAGAAGTGATTTTCTTAAAGAGCCTGTGAAGTTTTCTAATTTGTGAGTTGGTGGGAATTGTATTCGATAGGGAGGTAAGTAGCCCGATCTAATAGAAGATCATTAAGCTTACCCGTGTAGTCCTTTTGGTTAAGTACTACAGTTGCATTTCCCTTATCCGCTTTGGTGATAACTATTTCTTTATTATTCCTCATTTCCTGCAGAGTTTTATATTCCTTGTTGGATATGTTGATTTTTGGTGGTCTTGCTTTGGAGAGGACACAAGCTACATCCAGTCTTACACTGTTGGCGATTTGATTCGGAAGGTGGCGGATTCCACATTCAATCTGGATCATAATATCCTCACTAGGTATTTTTCTGGGAGCCTTTGGCCAAACAGGCAGGACAGCGAATATCAGAATTTCGGAACACAAGGACTATATCCGGTTTCGCAAGTACAGCCACTCTGGTCTTGCAGACCATGCTCTGGATGCACGCCACAGAATACGGTGGAAGAAAGCTAGAGTAATACACCGTAGCAAGTTCAAATTCAAAAGACTATTCATGGAATCAGCCCTAAGAAACTCTCCAAACCTCAACAAATTTGGTTGCTTGAGACTGCCCCAAATTTGGGAGGCTTACATCAGCAGACTTTCAGCCCAACAGCCAAGAACACCTACTTAGCCTGCTAGAGGGCACCATCAGGCCTTTTAGGAGAACAATAGCTTCATCTCTTCATTCTCAGTTACTGTGTTGTAGTGCCTATGTGCACTTGCCTTTTTTTGCAAGTTCCTTTTGAAGATGACAACATGACATTGTCGAAATATCGGAAATATTTATTAAAGTGTAATTTAATTTATATTCTTATATACGTTGTCAATTCCTGAAGTGATTTAGTAATGCATAATCAACGTACAAGCTTATCTATGAGAATTATCAGATCTTATATTTCTATCATCTAAGGCACTTTTTACTGTATCAATCCACCTATATCTTGGTCTTCCTCTTGGTCGTTTTCCTGCCTTCCTGACAGAGAACACTTATTTTGCTAATCTTTCCTTGCCCATTCTGTTTAAGTATCAGTGTTCAAACCACCTGAGATTAGCTCTGCTAATGTATTCCTGGATGCTGACAATGTCAAATTCTTTCATAATATCCTCATTTTTAATATGATATTGCCATTGATGCCATCTGTTCGTGCTCCTAATCTTTCTCAGGACTCTCATATCTGCAGTCTCTAGTCTTTGGTCAAGTGTTTTACTTCTGACCCAGCTCTCAGATCCATAAGCTAAAACTGGTTTGAACACTGTCTTGTATACAGCTAATTTAGTGTTCCCACTAATTTCTGTCTTATTCCATATGAATTTATTCAGTTGACTTCCTGCCATACCAGCTTTGTTGATTCTGTTGTCTATTTCCATATTTAATTTACCATCTTCACTAAAAATCATAAATATGCAGAAACTAGATTCAAAGAAAGACTCTTATTATTTTTAAATAAAATTTATTCAACTGGTATCCCCCAATAGAATGGAAAAAAGCAAATGTGATTCCTATTGTCATCTCTATTACCTTTTTTTAAAGGTAATAGAGATGACCCTAAAAACTATAGAGGTATCAGTATACTAAATTCCTGTTACAAAATATATAGCTGAATCTTAAATAGCAAACTAATGAAATATTCCAAAAACTTTATTTTAGAAATACAGAATGGATTTAGAAAAGGACAATCATGTATAGACCTGGCCTTTTGCCTAAAATTAATAATAGAGAAAAGAAGAGAATACAATTTAGAAACACATATTGCATTTATTGACTTTGAAAAAGCATTTGACAAAGTTAAAAGAAAAATATTATTTAACATATTAAAAGAAAGACAAATACCAAATAATATCCTAAAAGCTATCACAAGTATATATGAAAATAATCAAATACAAATAAGATTAAATCATGAGCTATCATATACGAGAGAGATAAACCAAGAGGTCCGACAGGGATGTCCCCTCTCAGCAACTCTTTTTAATATCTACTTAAATGAAATAATAATAAAATGGAATAAAAATTTACATCAAGGAATTAAACTTTCTCCTACAGTAAACTTAAACACTCTCCTCTTTGCCGACGACCAAATAATAATTACAAATTCTGAAGATAAACTACAGAAAGCTATTTTAGATCTAAATGAGATATCCAAAGATTATGGTATGATAATATCAACAGAAAAATCAAAAATATGGCCTTTAAAGGACAAGATCCAGTAAGAACTAAAATAGTATTAGATAACAAGATCTTAGAACAGGTGAATTCATTTAACTACCTAGGATGTACGTAAAAATTGCAAAATATTTAAAAATAACAGGTGTAATTATTTAATTCTATATTTAAACCAAACCTAGTTTCAAAAACAAACCAGACTAAAAGTATACAATACATTAGCCCTACCAGTCTTAATGTATGGAAGCGAAATCTACACAATAAAACAAAAAGACAAAAAAAATTAACAACAGCAGAAATTATGTTTATGAGAAAAATTGCAAAGTATACCCTATTTGATCACAAAAGAAATGAAGAAATTATGAAAGAATTAAACCAAGAACCAGTAATAGAAAAAAATTAAAAAATATAAACATAAATGGATGGAATACATTCAAAGAATGAAAACAGAAAGATTACCAAAACAAGTCTTAAAATACAAGCCATTAGGAAAAAGAAAATTGATAGACTATCCTAATCTTTCTCAGGATGTCCTGTTAAACGATTCAACGATGACTTCTAAGGCCGGAACAGGCCATGCTAGCCTAAATCCTTGATATGCATGATGATGATGATGATGACTAAAAATCATGCCTAAGTAGCTGAAATGTTTTACTTGTTCCACAGGTTCTCCTTCACAATGCAGTTAACATTTTCAGTGCTTCTGCCTGTTTTCATTATATTTGTCTTGTTATAGCTGACCTTCATACCATATCTATTACAACAGTTATTCAATTTAGTCAGGGAATCTTGAAGACTTGTGGTGGATTTATTTAGAAGTATGACATCGTCTGCATAAAGCAAAGAGCTGACATTGCTTTTATTGCATGCTTTGCATGATAAAAGCATTGCATGCTTTTATCTCCCTTGAAAATTGATTTATGATCAATTGATTTTATGATTTAAGATTTATGATGCTTATCTTCAGGCATCTGGAATTTCATCAGTATATAATATTTGGTTTAAAAGTTGATGCAGGAAATACTTGGCATAGTAGCCATCAATTTTTTGCTTGATCATTATGTGTTTTTGCAGTCTTATTCCCTCTGTGGAAAAGTATCTGGTAATTTCTTTCCTTTTTTTTTTTTTTTTAATCTCCTGAATTGCTCCAGTTTATATTATTTTTGTTCTTTCACTTTTAATAGTTCATTTTGGGGTGTTTTTGTTAATTCTTTTATAATTTTATATAGAGTCTTGCTATGATTCATTTTATAGGCTTCTTCACATATTTTTGCTTTTTCTTCCAACCAAGAATTTTTGGCATGTATGCATTCTATCCATTTTGTTTTTCAATCTTTTATAATGTTGTTTATTTTCCTCTGTATTTTCTAAATTCAAAATATGTTTTGCAGCTCTTTTTTCTTCTAAGGTTTCCAGAATTTCTTTGGTTATCCATTCATTATTTGATCTAATTGTTGTACTGTGTTTTTCTTACAGCATTTACCACAACTGCTCTGCCCTGTTTCCCTGTATTTTCTGCATCGTCAAGGATTATTTTCTTTAATTCTGTTTCTAAACAGAAACAGTTAAAGAAACTTTAAAGTATTTGGTTTGCTATTTTTAAATTTCATCTTTATTTTTGCAGCTAGTAAATCAGAGTTAAAATCTGGTTTCTTTAGTGTTCTTACATTTTGGATTTAGGATTTTCAGTTTTTGATTAGAATGTAATCAATACAATTTTTAATCATACCATCTGGATCTATGGAAAAATGAGGTGTTCAAGATGAATAGTTATGTTTACAGAATAACAGAAATCTTTTATTTTTTCATTTCATGAGAGAGGGAATTGCATCCACAGAGATGGGATTGTAACATTTTGTGTTGCAATTCCCTCTCTGTGGATGTTTTCATTTCTTCCTGAGTAAATGTCTACTTTGTTAAATAAATTATATGTGATAAGAAATTATATTATTGTGTAATTCTTTATACCAGGGATCGGCAGCCTTTTCTGACTCGGGGACCACATTCAGCTTTTATTTTTAATAATTGGGCCACAAGTGTTTAATTAAGAGAAAATAGTGAGTGAAAAAAATACTTAAGTTATCAATTCTTATTATATCAATCTTAAAAAAACACAGATTATTATTTTTATGACTATTTAGCCTATTTTAGCCTATTTTTGTTTAGAGGAGTAACATGGAAATTTTCCCAGAAATAATACCTACCTTATAAAACAGAAATATTTAGAGTACCAGATATGAAACAAGCATAAAATTGAAACTCAATAAAAAATTATTATCACATAAAAACAAAGCTAGATAGTTTTGCATCACAATATGTGTGTCCCTGCTTAATGTGATTGTTTTCCCTTACCTAAATTATCTATATCTACTTTATAACTTGAGGTACAAATTCGAATTAAAGCATGCAAATATTCATCAGTCAGTCAGTTGAGAAGCAAATTTATTTTTTCTAAAACTCATGGCAGAAAAGCTTGTTTGCAAATGTATATGCTTCCAAATGCTACTATCATCTTCTTTGTGAAACTGATTAATCCTTCAAAGTTTTTGGTAAGCATCGATAAAAGTTTTGGATATTTTCTAACAAAAATGCATTCTTTAATGTTTCATTGTGTTGTAATTCCAAAAATTCCATCTGTAATTCGTTTGGCACGTCATCAATGGCAACATTAAAAGGGTTCAAAAATAATCGCATTTCAATGCTATTTTTACGAAAATCCACAAATCTTGTTGAAAATTCCGTTTTAAATCTTCAATAATACCAACAAAAGTTTCCTTTTGTGTTTGCTGTCCAACTGTAGATGCAGATTTGCAACATGTATAATGATGTAGATTTTCTTCCATCATATGTTTCTTCAACAGACATAGTTAGCAGCTGCAAAAGTGTGCCAAAATCTCGGTTGTCGTCGGATGAAATCGCCTTTGTTATCTCCCACTCGTGATGATTCACACAGTTGACTTGTGCCAAGTTGCACGGTGATGTTGCGAAGTATAGGCATAAAAATTATTTTTAATTTATTATTCATATTATAAAATGTATTATTTAAATAATTCAACATACATGCCATGTAAGTATGGTTAACCTTTTATGGGCCGATAAAAAATGCACGTTTGGGCCACATGCATCCCGCAGGCCACCGGTTGCCGACCTATGCTTTATACAAGTATAAGCAAACAATCTGGATCAGAGATAGTCATAGAAAGTTTTTTCAAAGGAATTTGTGGAAAGCTCTTGTCAAATGCTCCTCTGTAGTGCAATTGGAAGAAAAAATGGAACACTGTGCCCTTTGATTTGACTTGCATTTAATCTCATCAGAGAGGAATTTTTTAAAGTTTTTTTTTTTTTTTAATCGAAGGTTAGTTAGCCAATCTCATATGGAGGTAATTGGCCATGAAAATGCATGTAATTTCCAGACCATAATTAGTGTTGTTGTTGGCAGTCAGTAGATGGCACTGATAGTAGTAGTAGTAGTGTAGTTGGAGAATTAAGTAGTAAGGAGATAGTGCAATGCGTTGCAGGAGAGTATAGTAGAGTGTCTTGGCAATGAGTCCTTGGAGGTGTCACATAATATAATTTATGAAGTAATTTATATTTGACAAATTATATTCATATTTAATCCTTTATCCAAGTGTATACAAACAAAGTTTGTGCATGAAGTATCTTCACAACTAGGCTACTTGTATATAGAGGTTGTTGACTTCGCATAAGTTGCCTCATGATACTTGTGTATGGAAAATATATGACTTCTGTATTAATTCAGTCTTGGTATCTTCCTGGGGCTAACTCCCACTGTTGAGACCTCAATAAAGGTTAAAGCTGTTGGGTAGTGGCCCTTTCCATAATGTTTATACGTTATGGCATATACTGAGGCAACTGATGTGAAGTTAACACCCTCAGTTACAGCTAGCTTAGTCATGAAAATACTTCATGCACAGACTTTGTTTGCTTATATTTGGATAAAGAATTAAACAAGAATATAATTTCTTAATTGAGCGGGAGATGGTAAATCCCATTTTATTTTATAGCCGGGTACGAAACTCGGGTCGAAATCCATCGACATCCATAGAGTTTCAATGCCGAAAAAGCTATCGGTGGAATCAATTAACAAATTCGCCGGTAAAATAGCCTTTTGGCTTATTATCTTTGTAATATAATTTCTTGTCAAATATAATTTACTTTGTGACCAAGTGAAAGAACGGTTTACAAGTGTCTACCTTCAAACTATCAGCCTATTATTCTCACATCAGCGTTGTGTAAAGTAATGGAAAAAGTCATCAGTAGTCATTTTCTATGATGCCTGAATTACTGGCATCATAGAAAATCAGTGATCAGTGACCACTGATTTTCTATGATGAACACATCAGTTAATCAGTGACCACTAGTATGGATTTCACTAATCAAGAATCACAGCAGATCTCCTCACCCACTTTTGGACATGCCATGGAAAGGTTTGGAGAAATTGCGCTGTTGCACTCAACATTTACAAGACATTTGATAGGGTTTAACATAGAGGGCTTCTCAGCAAACTGCTATCTTGCATCTTATCGTATGTATTTATCCCCTTGTAATTGGATTGTCAATTTTCTCTCAGTTCATTCTCTGTGATAATGGCAGAACATATTCTCCCCTTCAGTTATTCCTGTTAATGTAAATGTTCCTCAAGGCTTTGTTATTTCACCCACCTTCTTTCTCATATACATACATGACCTGTTCTCACTGACTTCAAACTCTATTCATAGTTTTGCTGATGATAACACTTTCTACTTATCCTACACATATGACAAACCTTGTAATGTTCAAATGTCTCAAGCTTCAAGATCATCTGTTATAAGTGCCATAATCATCAACACCTCCACACCACCTTGAAATTGGGCAATAACAACCTAGTTACTTTCATTGTTTCCAAAATACAGTTTTGTCTTTTTTCTTGCAAAAAAAAAAAAAAAAAATTTAGTTTTTCTCCCCTTACCCTTGACAATGCTTAACTTAACAGTCAAGATCACATATCTCTTCTCGGATTGATCCTTTCTCCCTGCCATAATCACATCACTTCTGTAGCATCCTCAGCTTCCAGAAAACTTTATATCCTCTTCCACACAGAAACTTCTCTGAAAATTCATAAGAAAGCAGTTTGGTGGTTTAACTATTCCTTTCACATAGACTCTCCTCAGTCAGGTTTATGCATTATATCTCTTCTGCAGATATTTCCATGGATGTTGTTCAGTAGATCTAGCATTATGTCCTCATTTCTGCTAAACCTACAGCAACATGAGTAGCAGCTATTCAAACATCGTTTTACAATTGAATTGGTAACTTGCTCCCCCATGAAGTACTCCCCCAAGAATAAACCTCCAGCATTTTAAGTTGAATATCAACTGATTACATTGCTCATCACCCCAGCTCACACATGGCATTTATTTGCTATTAGCCTTACTGCCTTTTGTGTGTGGAAGTGATGTTTATTATTATTATTATTACGTGATACCTCCAGGGAGTCCAAAGACTCATCAAGGGAGGGCACCTGCTCCACAGCTCTCTGTCTCCACACTCAGTCCACCAACTACAACTATACCAATGCCATCTACTGCCTGCCACCACCACTAGTGTTTCCACAGACAATCACAAACATCCATGCCCACAGCGGGATTCAAACCCACAGCCTCTTGGCTGGAGGGCAGATACACTAACTGCTCGGCCAACCAGGCCAGCAAATGTTAAAAAAAAATTAAAATAATTAGTTGTAGAAAGTTTATCCGCTTGGCTACAAATAAACTATAATAGACATGAAATTATTTTATTGTTTTAATCCTTTTTATCCAAACATAAACAGACAATGTTTGTGGTTGATAACATAAAATTATGTTATCATAATTTAACATACAAAAATTGTTTGTATGTTAAATAATATACAAGATAACATCCAAAAATGTTTGCTTCATATCTTGAAGATGCTTAATGTACAAACACTGTTTGTGTACTCTTGGGTAAAGGATTAAAACAAAAATATAATTGCTTGTGTATTATAATTTATCTAGTAAATGAGCAGAAAAACTTTCTACAACTTTCTCTAATCCAAAGTATTTTAATAATGTAATTTTACTATTTGTATATAAAAATATGACTTCTGTGTTAATTTAATATTGGTATCTTCCTCTTCCTGAGTCTTACTCCCATTTATGAGACCTCAGTCTTCTGGATCTGGCTGCTCCCACTAATGACATTTATTAATGCTCAGCATTGGATTTGCTTACTTACTTGGATGGGCCACTGCTGAGTTTCCTGGAGTGATTCAGGTCAGGAACAATGAGTTTAATTGCAATCCTTAGGGTCATTGATTGAAATTAAGAGTGATCTTGTAGATCCCTCAGAGTTTTTGGACAGGTATCCCCCCCCCCCTGCACTTAAACATATCTCAGTAAAGGTCAAAACCAATCTTGGTAGTGATGCTTCTCATAAACAGAGCAATATACAGGTCTGAAAGGAAGTGTGCTTTGCATTATGAAATACTGGGAGTAATTGATGCGAAGTAAATAGCTTCTTTATATAAATAGACCAGTCATAAAGATTCTTCATGCAAAAAATATAATTTGTTTATGCTTGGGTAAAGGACTAAAACAAGAATATAATTTCTTGTCCATTATAATTTGCATTATAAATTGTTATATGCATCTAATCATTTTGACATAGTGATCTTGTGAACATAGGCCCTCCATCTCACTCAGTCTCAGGTCTCATCTTTCAGCAGTTGGAATTTCATATTGGTAAGTTGCTTTGTGTTGTCCATTCAACTCCTTCATATCTTCTTCTTCTTGTACCATCAACCTTCTTCAAAATAATTGCTTTTTCTTGTGATTTATTTGCTTGCATAACACGTCCAAAGTACATTAGTCTGGTAGTAAAGCTTATATATTGGCTATTCATAACTGTGTTTTTAAGGAAATTACAACATGGACTAATATATCAAATAAATTTAATTAATACTTCCAGTATTTTGGCAAAGTCAAATTGCCTTCATCAGGAAGCAAAATATAATAAGATATGTTCACACAGGCACTATACAATAATAATTATTATTATTATATGACACCTCCAGGGAGTCCAGAGACTCATCGAGGAGGACACCTATTTTAGAACTCTCTGTCTCCACCACTCAATTCACCAACTATACAATGAACATAGATGATGATCATCATCTACATCAGAGTTGTCCAAATCACAGGCCGCATGCGGCCTGCAGTGCGATTTTGTGCTGCCCACCTGTGGGTTTTGATTTTTATGAGCGAAAAAATAAAATAACAATTTGAATCAAATGTATATTAGATATTTTAATTCTATCACTAATCAATAATCTTGATGTTGATAATTTTATTTGGTGTTTTTACATCACTATATACCCACGTGTTTTTCAAATATTAGATGTGTCAAAGAAGCATTCTTGCACTGTTGCTCTCACGAGGAACATGAGCACACAATTAGTGTTGTCCGTTTGTTCAGCTTTTGAGGTTGTGTCTCTGCTGCTCACCAAATTATTAGATATGCATTGTGATGCTGCCCTCGGATAATTTTTTGTCTAATGCAGCCCTCGGATTACCTAAGGTTGGATAGCCCTGATCTACACCAATGCTGTCTACCACCCACCACCACTAATGCCATTAGTGGTGGTTGGCAGTAGTATTTTAACTAGTATCTAACTAGTATTTTCACAGACAATCGCAAACATCCATGCCCATAGCAGGATTCGAACTCACAGCCTTTTGGCTGGAGAGCGTTGAGGTTAGGTAGTTTCTTAAGGCAGAAGTAGATTCAAGGAAAAGTCTTTCATATTTATATTTGCTGTGATGGAGGTAGAGTGGCCTTAGTGGTGAAAACAGATAGAGCCCTTATGTTCAGAAATTCTGACGTTAGCTATCCTGTCTGTTTGGCTATAGTAGTATAGTTTACAACTATATGGGACCTGGTAAACATCTGGCAGGTCTAGGGACTGTGGCTGGTCTTTGGTGAAACAGATAAGGGATGCTAATTTTTTATATGATCTGTAAGTGGTTGGAAGATTATTTTTTTAGGATTTTTGTTAGTTTTTCAGATGTACCTTGGATATATGAAATGGTGATAGCTTTAGTGTAGTTTCTGTTCTGGAGAGGAAGTGTTGGGGGATGTTATGGTTTTGTGGTTTTAATATTTTTCAGCTAAGAAGGTTTTGTAGAGAGGACACTGTTATCTAAATTAATTAACTTAGTCCTGTTATATAAAGTTTTAATAATCCCATACTGTTGGCAGGTGGGGGGGTGACTGTTTGTGAATATGTGTGTACTGGTGTGTGTGTGGGTTTTCTGTAAACAGAGAATGCCAGGGATCCATCAGGCTGGCATGTGGTTAAAGTGTCTGGGATGGGGAAGACTGTTGTTAATTTCTTTTTTTATAATGTGAATGGGAACCTGAGATGTTGATTGTTTAGATGTGTTAAAAATATGTTGAGAGCATCCAGGCATGTGTTAATATGGAAAAAACACATCATTAACAAAGAATAGTATCATCAGGAAATTTTTATTGGGAAGGGTAATTAGGCTTTTGCCCTCCCTTCCTGCTTTATCTGGGCATATAGTACTGAAAACACACAGAGCCTTAAATTTAAGCTTTGTATATTCTCAGAGAGTAGCTTTGATGTGGTGGATCCTAGAGGAAAAAGTTAAAAGGGCAAGGCCTACACTGACTTGGAAAAGAATGACAAAAAAAGAAAGAGAGAGAGAGAGAGAGATTGCTAGTTGGAAGAGTTGGAGAGAAACATAATTAGATAACTGGGGAAGATTGATCTCAGTCTTATACGCCATGAGGTGCAAAGAGGATAGGTAATCTTGCCTTCTAATAACACAACCACATATTGAAAAGGAGTGGGGCTGAAAAGGCTGAAAGGAGTGGGGGCTGTGTAGAAAAAGATCTTGCAACAATGATTTGGAAGAAGCTAATATTGAAGTGAAATAATGAAAACTTACTTTTGCTTTGTGTAACTGTGCATTCTTTTTGTGTGTTTTAAATATCTTTAAAACTCTGACTTAATTTTGGTTGTATTTTATCATTTTGGTTCCAATGTTGCATCTAATTGAAAGGCATCTTTATATGCATTTTTCAGATAGTACTAACTTAGCCTAATGCAGAAGTACATAAAAATAAAATAAATACACTAACACCTTTTATTCCCCCAAAGGAAGTAGGCAAGCCTGTTTTAGCTCTGTATAACTTTTTGGAGGCTGAGGTGGAAGTTCACTTTTTGCTGGTAGCTAATCAGAGATAGCTGGCCCAAGACTATCACTAATTATAAATGGAATCCAGTAAAGAGAAAGCTGACAAGTGTTGCCATCTCGTGGTCCCTAACACAATGTTTTATTGTCTGAAATAGTGTGTGTTCTACATTAATTTTCTTGAGTTTCTGGGATTGATAACCTGAGTTTCAAATTTAAGGTTCAAACAGAAGCAAACTTTTTTTTTTTCAGGTTATAAACAATGAGTTGTTCTCATACCATGTTATAGTTAGAAAATATGTGTGAATTTCTTGAATAATTTACATTTTTACAAAGTACAAAATATAAATTGTTATATTGATTGTATTTTGAAATCTTTTTCAAAGTAGCTGAAGAAAATAAGCTTGAATCCTCTGAAGCACAAATTAGATAAGCTGACAAAGTTCAGTCATCATTTAGGATCAGGACCATGTTTAAATTCAAAGGAATCACCTCGGATGGAAGATAATAATGTAGGACAGGAATGCCAAGAGGAAAGACCTGCCCAGAATACATCACATTTAGAACAAGATTTCTCTAGAAAAAAATTGATTGTAAAAGATACATCAGAGAAAGAACATATTAATTTTTCAAAGCCACAGGTGCCTCAAAAAGTAAGTACTTAAAATGCATTTTAAGAACTTTTAAATATTTTTAAAACTCATTGGCTTAATTCTGATTGCATTTTATCATCCAGGTTCAAATGTTACATAACTGAAAGGCATTTTTTTTTGGAGACTGAGGGAGCAATTCATTCCCTACTGGTAGCCAATCAGAGATAGCTGGCTCAAGACTATCAATAATTATAAGTTTCATCAAGTGAAGAGACAGCTGACAAGTGCTACCCTCTTGCAGGCCCTAATCCTAACAGTATATTTATTGTCTGAAAGAGTGCAGGAGTAATGCAGAAGTTTTTTTTTTTTTTTTACTCTAGAAACTCAGTTTCTGTCTTTTCTTTCCCATCCTCCCCACTTTTTTGGCATAATACAAAAAATGTCACTGACAACTGCATTCATCAAGGGTGTATAAAAATGAACCAGTTGCAAGATTGACCAGAAACACATGCTGATCCAGAGGTTGTTGTTGGAAGTCAGGGAGATTATGATGATGGTTTAATTAAACCATTAATCATTACCTTTACATTTCTTTATAGCTACATAAATGTTATCTGTAGGTATAAATAGTTTGAATAAGATGATGATATAGATTTTGCTCAGATGAGTTGAATCAGTACAAAGCTCTTCAATGTACAGGGCAAACTTCATGATATTTATCTTCTGTCAGCTTACAAAAATTTTCCCATGACTTTTGTTTAGCTTCCTTAGCTTTCTTACATTTTTTGTCTTTGTTTTTTTTTGGACATCTACTGATTTACTTTTCAGGAACTTTTGATATGATTTCTTTTTTGTTATCCTTGTCCACCACTTCACCACATTCCTGAAATAACATGTTTAGCATCTGTAGTTATGTCATTATGCATATTTATGAGCAATGTGTCTGCACTTATCATTGTACCTTTTTTTTTTCAGAGTGCATTATTAATAAGATCTATAAGGAAGTTAAAAAGGTGAGAAAGATAAGGGGAGTAGCAGCCTTGCATCACTCCCTTCTTCATACTGAAAAAAAAAAAAAAAAGTAACAAAACATAGTTTAATTAGTTCCCATAGTTGCAAGGAGAAGTTTCTATTAGAATTAATACTTTCATTGTTTCTAAATATAATGCCTTGAAGAAAGATGAAGTACTTGTGAGATTTTTAAATATTAATTTGCCTTATTAAATACATTAAATATGCATAATATACTTAATTACATTAAAATGCATAATATACTTAATTACATTAAAATGCATATATCTCTTACTGTTTCAGTTTATTGTAGCTATTCCCTTATACATATGTATTTATTTATTAGGCATAATAATTTGCATGTATAAGATCTTCTCTGAGCATTTTCTGTTGTAGTCCTTCATATTTAGGGTAACAGTATTGTTTCACTTTGTTTTTTTCTTGTTATAATGTCATGGGCGATCATTAATGTTTTAAATGCATACTAATTTTTTAAACATTATTTTTTGAAAGTCGCAGCTTTCAGATTGGTGTTTCTGTATGATCTCACTTAGTTTTAGAGCAAAAATTAATTCTATGTTTAATATAATATATACAAAGAAAAAGTAATATAATATGTAGAAGAAAGAATTTGAAAATAATGAACACTGCAGAAAACATTGACTGATTCATCCAGAAAGGCATGTGGTGAGGTGAGACTGTGTGCAAGGATAGAAAAATCAGAAATCCATGGTAAACTCAAGAAGTTAAAGTGACAGTCAAGGAAAAGAAGAAAGTGTGTAGCAAATAAGTCGGTAGATGCCCTAAAGGATACAGAGAAAAATGTGAGAGAGCTAAGCTATGTGTAAAACTAGCTAAACAAAAGTCATCGGAAGACTTTGATAAGAACATAGAAAATAAATATCAGTAAGATGGCAAAAAATTCTGGAGGCTATTGAAAAAAGCTTAGAAATTGAGGAAAGAGTACTATGAAAGGAATATTAGAGATGATAAAGATGACATCAAAACTAAAGATATTCTAGATATATGGAGTAATTACTCCACATATATAGATGAAATATGAAGTGACAGCACAGTGATAGAAAACAGTCACGAAAAATGGAATCAAGAGTACATATAAATAATTTGAGGTAGAAAAAAACCATCAAAAACCTAAAATGTTGAGAGATAGCCAGAATAGACAATGTTTGACCAGAAATATTCAAATACAGAGGTATAAAGCTTTACAGTGGCTACATTGCATAAGTACAGAAGGTCTGATCAGATGATAAAATTCCAAATAATTGAAATAGAGCTCTCATAATATCTACAGAGGAAGGTCTCTACTGAATGTTTCTGCTAAGATTTAGGCATACCTGAGAAGAGGCTAAGAAAAGTTGTCATGGAAACTTGGAGAAGACCAGTCTGTGCTCAAGGATTGGGCTCCAGAATTGACATCCATCCTGTATCATCTGTATAAACTTTCATATTCCACTTCATTTTCATATTTTACCCAACAGCATGGAAGCAAGTCCATCCACATCCAGCCTGTATCCAGAAGGGGAGACAAAAGTCATCCATCTATCGTTCCATTGCTCTTGCCTCATTTCTTTCAAAAGTGATGGAGAAGATTATCAACAACCAGCTTCTTCATTACTTGGAGAATCATCAGTTAATTAGCAATTACCAGTATGGATTCTGCTATTTTCATTCTACAGCCAAACTCCTAGTAATTTCATCCACCTTTGGACTTGAGCCATGGAAGGATTTGAAAAAACTAATGTTATCGTTCTCGATATTTCTAGGGCATTTAATCATGCCTAGTACCGATGTCTCCATCTTATGAACAAACTGCCTTCTTATGGTATCCTTTCTATGCTCTGTGATTGGATTGCCAGCTTCCTCACTGGTCATTCATTCTGTGCCATTGCAGATGGCTTTCTATCATCAGATTTTCCTATCAGTGCTGCCATGCTTCAGAGTTCTGTGCTCTTACCCACACTCTTCCTCCTTTACATCAATGATCTGCTTTCTCTAACTTCAGATCCAATTCACAGTTTTGCCAATGACAGTACTCTTCATTCCTCTTCCTCATTCAATAGATCCTGTGGTTATATAGATCCTAATGTTAGTTGCCTCAAGATCTTCCACAATAAGTGGCTTAAACCCTAAATGCCTCAACATCCTCAAATGGGGTAGTCCTTACCCCATAAGTTGTCCTAACTTAAGAAATTTCAATGCTAAAAAAACTCGAGCCTGGATTGTTACCTGCAAGAAAAATCCTTCCTCATCTCTTCTCATTATTTGCTAATGTTCCAGTTTCCTTTAAAGAATCAACTTTCTCTTCTTGTGTTAACTGCTACATTCAGTTATCCTGGTACAAGCATTATTTACATAGCCTCCTTAGCCTCTGAAAAGCTTGGTGTTCTTTTCCATTCTAAGCATTATTTCTCTTCCTCTTAATTCCTGACGCTTTATAAGTCTCAGATCTGTCCAACTTTGGAGTACTGTTCTCACATTTGGGGTAGAGTACCCAAGACCTCTCTCGGAATTCTTGATATTCAGAAGAGGGCAATCCAATTAATAGACAACCAGTCCCTCTCAGACTTCCTGCAGTCACTTTATCATAGATGCTCTGTTTGAATACTGTGTCTATTCTATAGATATTCGTGGACATTGCTCCTCTGAATTGGCTGCTACCATTCTTCCACTTTTTTTCTAACCATAGAAGAACTAGAGCAGCCACTGGCACACCCATGCACTGTCCAGCTTCAAATACACTGAACTGTCTTATCATCCTCCTTCATTTTATCGACCTCTATTCTTTGGAACAATCTCTCCCATACTGTTTTTCCCATCAAGTACAACCTCCAACTCTTTAAGAAATATATCAATAGGCCATCTCATTCTTCTTGATCACTTACCTATACAGGGCACTGTAGTGTTATAGGTGATGTGACATTTCATAAAAAAATAAAGTTTATCAGGATCTGATTTTCCCTTTAAGACAAATAGTTGAGAATTAATGGAATATAACAGGGATTTCTTTTTAAATCAGGCATATGACAAGGTGCCAAGTGAAAAGCTACATGAAATGCTACAATTATTTGGTGTAAATAAGACATTATATCAAGCAGTATATAGTCTATATTTGAGCTGTAAGCCTGAAGCTAGAATCAGAGGTACAGGAAGATGGTTTGATATCAAATCTGATGTAGGACAGGGGGTGCACATTATCTCCACTATTATTGATCATTTATGAGGTGAGCCTCTTATTTCTCAATGCTGAGGAATGCCTTTCTCCCTTTTTATAGAAAAGGGGGGGTCTACTTCTAACATGGTGAAGTCTGGGTCCATCTTGGGGGAGAGTATATTTTGTATGCATGAATGTATGGGTAAAGGGCATCATAAACATCCATGTCCAAGGCAGGATTCAAACTTGCAGCCCTTTGACTGAGAGTGGATATATACCAACCAGGCTGGCATTCATCATTTATATGGATCACATGAAGGAAATAGCATTAAACCTGATATCAAAATTGAATATGATGTTTGTACTCTTAAATAAATTCTATATACATATAAGGCAGCCCTCGGTTTACGACGGTTCAATTTATGCCAATTCACAATAATGCCGGATGCCTGCGTGCTTTCTCACTGTAGTGTGGTCTGACTGAGAAACAACTTAGGGAGTTATCATTCCTCTTTATAAAGCCTTGATACGGCCACATCTGGATCGCTATGTTCAGGTCTGGTCACCTGGGTTTCTTTGGGATGAGGAAGTGGTGGAAAGGCTTCAGAGGCAAGTGACTAAGATAGTGAGTGATCTGTGGAATGTTCCCTCTGAGGATAGATTGAAGGATTGTGGGTTGCAAAAGTTGGCTAATAAGTGAAAAAGGGTAGGGATATGATAGAAACATTTAAGTTACTTAAAGGATTTTATAGGATTGATGCTGGTGAAATATTTGAAGAAGTTCATCCCTGGAAGTTAGATAAGAGTATGTGGTTAGCAAAGGCATGAACACTAGCTTTTTCACTTGGAGAATGGTAAACGAATTGAATGGGTTGCTTGAGTCAGTTGTGAGTGCTTTGTTAATGGTTTCAAGGAGAGGTATGATCGATACTCTGTTGATAGTTTGGGTCTTCCATTATGAGTCTTAGGATTCCATGGAGGTGCCCAGGCAATAATAATAAAAAAGATTATGTTACAAAAGAGAAAGAAAAGAGATTATGTGATGAAAGAAAATAAAAGAGATGATGTTATAAAAGAAAAGAGATTGTTACTTTGGGATACTAGATAAGCTAGTAAAACTTACAAGGTTAGCAATAGAAAATTCAGAAGCCCAAGTTAAAACACACAATGATTTAACAGATCCCTTCCAATAAAACAAGGATTAAAACGAGATTGTAGTCTAACATTGATACTTTTCAAATTAGCTGTGGAATACATTATCCAATCATTGCCAGTAGATACTCCATGAAATCGATGCAGCCAAGCATCTGGGAATGTTAGTGGAGTTGAAGTTTAGATGACATATTGCAAAATTAGCTAAAACAGCTCATGTGATTACTTGGTCACTGAAGAACACCCCAATAAGCAGGTCATCAGAAGATACAGGTTATTAGACCTCTTTATAGGAGGGAAAGACTTGGGAAAGACTTTGCCTTGACTAGTGTGCACAGATGTAGTCACCTGGGGTTTCTTGGGGATGAGAGGAGGGGAAAGAAGTGAGAATTCGGAGGTGAGTGACCCAGATGGTGGAAGGTCTATAGAATTCACCTTGTAAGGAAAGGTTAAAGTTTGTGGGTTAGAGAAATTGGTTGATGAGAGGAAAACCAGTGATATCATTGAAATATACAGATGGCTGAAGGGTTTTTACAGGATTGATACAGAGGAAAATTTTCAGAACAGGTCCAATGGTGGGAGAACTATGCTTCATCCTTGGAAATCGAGGAATAGTGTGGTTAACAAAGGTGTGAGGATTAGACAGAGTGATAAATTAGTGGAATAGGTTGCCAGAGTCTGTTGTAGGTGCCAGATTGAAAGAACATTTGCCTGTGACTCCTCATAACTGTGAATAAGTTCAAAGCAAAGTATGATAGATATTGCTTGGATCTAGGATAGTGCTTGTAATATTTAATTAGGGCCTCTCAGTTAGTCTATAGACTTTATGCAGTTGCCCGTATAAATAATAATAATATCCTGTAACCTCCCCCTCCTCTAGGGGTGCATATCAGGAATTTGACGATGATGGTACAAAATCTAGATTAGTTTGCTGTTTGGTCTAATTGCAAAATTACTGCCTTTTCTTAGTATTGACATTTTTCCTGTGTTAGTTCATAGTTGATGAGTGATTGTTTAAATGGTAATTGATTCATGCCATGTAATCATAATTATAGTTTAAAAAAATTGACATACTGTGATAACCTTATAACAACATTATGCAAGGTGTGCATAATGCCCATAGAAACCAGTATACTAATAATTCTTTCTGAACATTCACATGTCATGAAGAGTGTTTTTCAAAAACTTAAAATTTATGTTTCATACTGTGAAATTTATGTTTATCTTTCTGTCTACTTCCTTTGTGGACTGAATAATTTTTAAAGTCTGTATTCCATAATGAATTATATTTTGACAGGAGCTTATGGACATATTTAATAAGCTCATATAAGAAAATAATAATTTGCTTGTTTTTGGGCGTATTCTTCTAATTGATCTTCAGTTCATGTCATATTTCTTCTCTTTTCACAGCCAGCCATTATTTCAACATTCTGTGAAGATAGACCTACAAAAAAATTAGAAGGTTCTCCATTATCTTCAACTGTAAATGGATTGAAAGAACATTTGCCTGTGGCTCCTCATGATGCATGTGAAAAGAAACTGATTAATCGTGAATCTAATGTTACAGAATTAAAATCAGATCGAGCTGTAGCTCAACCTTCTAGCAGATCACCATCACCTCATCGTTCAGGTCGGGTGTTTGGAAGTAAGTGATTTTATATTTTTTTAATTGACAGTATGATTTTCCTGAAGTATATCTTCGATTATTAATTAACTTAAGGAATTCACAACGTACACTAGAATATAAATTAAATTAAACTTTAATATATATTTCCAATATTTTGGCAATGTCACATTGCCATCTTCAAAGGAACTTAAAATAAAGACACGTACATGCAGGCACTACATATAGTAAATGAGGAAGAAGCAAGGAAGCTATTGTTTCTCCTAAAAGTCCTGATGGTGCTCCCTAGTGAGCTATGTAGGTATTCTTGGCCGTTGGGCTGTGAAAGTATTGTGATGTACGTCTCCCAAATTTGGACAGTCTCGTGCAACCAAATTTGTTGAGGTTTGGCATGTTTAGACTATTCATATTTGGCCTTTATATACTGAAATAAACACAAAAAAACTTATTCTGATTGTAAGACCATCAGTTTAATACACATATATACAGGAACGTCGATTAGTTTCACTAGCATACTGTCTAGCTTTGTCAAGACAAAAAAAGATGAAAGAAAATAATAAATGCAAAAAAACTAAAGAATACAGTAAACCGTTAACAACGGTTAGGCAATCAAATTTGACAGCTCGTGTGACAATGTATGCATGAAGAGAGATGCTTCAGTCATTATTGTGAATACGCGTTATATAGTTTTTGGCATACTGTAGTTCCACTATACTTAATGAATTAATCAGATTTTTCCATGTATCTTTCAATACTGCTCCTTGATTTCTGTTCAGGTTATTACTTGTTCATAGGACCATTGCTGCTTCTTTGTATTAAACCGATGATCTTAAAATCAGAATAAGTTTTTGTGTTTATTTCAGTTTGGCATGTTTCTTAGGGCTGAAGCTGATTCCATGAAAAGTCTTTCAAATTTGAGCATGGTCTGCAAATCTGCAAAACCAGAGTGGCTATACTGGTGAAAACGGATGTAGTCCTTGTGTTCTGAAATTCTGATATTCACTGTCGTGCCTGTTTGGCCAATGTAGGACAGCTTACAGCTGCAAGGGTAGAGGTAGGTCTATGGGAAGTGGTTGGTCTTTAGTGGAGCGGTTAAGGGATGCCAATTTTCTATATGGTCTGTAACAAGAGGTCAAGTCATGTTTTTTTAAGATTTTGATAATTTTTTCTGAGGTGCCTCGGATGTAGGGAATGGTGATGGATTTAGTGTGGAGGGGGGGAAGGTTGTGGTTTACTGGTTTCAATATTTTTTGGATTTTTTTGGAGGGGTAGCCATTGGCCGAGAAAGTGTTGAGGATGTGATTTAGTTTAGTGGTTAGGACATTGTCATTTGAACAGATTAGTTTAGCCCTGTTGTATAGTGTCTTAATAACTCCATATTGTTGTGTGTGTGTGTGTGTGGGGGGGAATTGTTGGTAATTGTATCTGCCTGTATGGGTGGGTTTTTCTATCATCATCATCAAATTCCTGCCATGTACCCTCAAGGGGGTGTACAGGATATGACAGTACTACATGAAAAAAAAACTACATCATTACTAACTTCCTATCTACAATTTTCCTCCAAATCAGTCTGTTATTTGTCAGGACTCCAATATTATCAGATCTTATATTTCTATCGTCTAAGGCACTTTGTACTGTATCAATCCACCTACATCTTGGTCTTCCTCTGGGTCGTTTTGCTGCCAACCTGGCAGAGAACACTTGTTTTGCTAATCTTTCTTTGCCCATTGTGTTTAAGTGACCATACCACCTGAGATTAGCTCTGCTAATGCATTCCTGGATGTTGACAATGTCAAGTTCTTTCCTAATATCCTTGTTTTTAATATGATATTACCATTGATGCCATCTGTTCACGCCTATAATCTTTCTCAGGACTCTCATATCTGCGGTCTCTAGTCTTTGGTCAAGTGTTTTACTTCTGACCCAGCTCTCAGATCCATAAGTTAAAATTGGTTTGAACACTGTCTTGTATACAGCTAATTTAGTGTTCCGACTAATTGCTCTCTTATTCCATATGAATTTATTCAATTGACTTCCTACCATACCAGCTTTGCTGATTCTGTTGTATATTTCTATATTTAATTTACCATCTTAACTAAAAATCGTGCCTAAGTAGCTGAAATGTTTCACTTGTTCCACAGGTTCTCCATTCACAACACAGTTGACATTTTCAATGATTCTGCCTATTTTCATTGTCTTTGTCTTTTTATTGCTGACCTTCATACCATATCTATTACAACAGCTATCCAATTTAGTCAGAGAATCTTGCAGACTTATAGCAGATTTATTTAGAAGTATAACATCATCCTCATTAAGGCAAAGAGCTGACATTAACATCTCCAAATTTTTTCTATAAACAGAGAAAATCAAGGTTTCATCAGGCAGGCAGGTGACTAGTGTGTGAGGCTGTTGTTTTCTTCTTTTTCCAGGGTGAACTTGATTCTGGTTAAGAAGGAGAGGAATGTATCAGAGCTATGTGGTCAAATAGCGAACACATAATCAACGTAGCGAAGCCATATGGTTGGTTTTTATGGGGCAGAGTTTAAGGCTTTCTCTTCAAAAGTCTCCATGAAGAAGTTGGCCAAGGGTGGGGAGAGTTGTGAACCCATGGCTGTCCCCTCTATTTGTTTGCAGAATTTTCCCTGCCAAACAAAATAGTCTGAGTTCATTGTGAACTGAAATAGGGCTGAGATATCGGGAGGAAATTTAGCTTGCATTAGTTCTAAGGTTTCCTTGAGTGGGACATTTGTGAATAAGGAGGAGATGTCAAAACTGACCATTATGTCAGGTATGTTGGAGTGTAAGGTTTTCTATGCTGGCTTTAAAGTGGGCTGAGTTTTTTATGTGTGATGATGTGTTGCCAGTATAGTGTGTGAGCGTTTTGGCCAAATGTTTAGCTAATTTGTATGTGGGGGAATCAATGCATCCACTATGGGACATAATGGCACATTTTCTTTATGTATTTTTGGTAGTCCATATATACAGGGAGTGGGGTATAGAGTTAACCGGTTTTAATTTGTTAGTAACTTCCACAGGCCAAGAAGTGACCTTCTTAAGGAGCCTATGGAGTTTTCTAATTTGCGAGTTGGTGGGATTGTATTCAATAAGGAGGCAAGTAGCCTGATCTAATAATAGAGCATTAAGCTTACCTCTGTAGTCCGTTTGGTCGAGTACTATGGTGGCATTTCCCTTATCCGCTTTGATTATTACTATTTCTTTGTTTTACTTCATTTCCTGCAGAGCTTTATATTCACTATTGGATATGTTGGTTTTTGGTGGTCTTGCTTTGGTGAGAACACAAGCTACATCCAGTCTAATATTATTGACGATGTGGTTTGGAAGGTGGCATATCCCACGCCCAATTTATATCATTATATCATAGCTCTTTAACATGGCCACAACTTTGACATTGCTCCCAGAAAAATACTGTCCGAGGATATAATGATCCAAATTGAACGCGGAATACTCCACCTTCCAAACCACATCACCAACAATATTAGATTGGATGCAGCTTGTGTTCTCACTAAAGCAAGACCACCAAAAACCAACATATCCAATAGTAAATATAAAGCTCTGCAGGAAATGAAGAAAAACAAGGAAATAGTAATCACCAAAGCGGATAAGGGAAACGCCACCATAGTACTCAACCAAACAGACTACAGAGGTAAGCTTAATGCTCTATTATTAGATCAGGCTGCTTACCCTCCCTATTGAATACAATCCCACCAAATCACAAATTAGAAAACTCCATAGACTCCTTAACTGTACCCCCCCCCGTATATATGGACTCCCAAAAATGCATAAAGAAAATGTGCCATTATGTCCCATAGTGGATGGCATTGATTCCCCCACATACAAATTAGATAAACATTTGGCCAAAGCGCTCACACACTATACTAGCAACACACCATCACACATAAATAAAACTCAGCCCACTTCAAAGCCAGCATAGATAACCATACACTCCAACATAAGAGGAGACGCCGAAACTGACCATTGTCAGTTTCGGCATCTCCTCCTTATTCACAAATGTCCCACTCAAGGAACCCTGAGAGGTAATCCAAGCTAAATTTCCTCCCAATATCTCAGCCCTATTTCAGTTCGCAATGAACTCAGGCTATTTCGTGTGGCAGGGAAAATTCTGCAAAATGGGTTCACCACTCTCCCACCCTTGGCCAACTTCTTTATGGAGACTTTTGAAGAGAAAGCCTTAAACTCTGCCCCACAAAACCAACCATATGGCTTTGCTACGTTGATGTGTTCACTATTTGGCCACATGGCTCTGATACACTCCTCTCTTTCTTAACACACTTAAACAACCAACACCCCAGAATCAAGTTCACCCTGGAAAAAGAGGAAAACAACAGCCTCCCTTTCCTAGACACACTAGTCGCCCGCCAGCCTGATGGAACCTTGGTTTTCACTGTTTATAGAAAACCCATCCATACATTCACCAACAATTCCCCCCCCCCCCCACACACACACAACAATATGGAGTTATTAAGACACTATACAACAGAGCTGAACTAATCTGTTCAAATGACAATGCCCTAACCACTGAACTAAATTACATCCTCAATGCTTTCTCAGCCAATGGTAACCTCCCCCAAAAAATCCAAAAAATATTGAAACCAGTAAACCACAACCCTCCCCTCTCTTCACAAGGATTACTCTAAATCCCTCACCATTCCCTACATCCGAGGAAAAAAAAAATACCAAAATCTTAAAAAAACATGACTTGACCTCTTGTTACAGACCATATTAGAAAATTGGCATCTCTTCTCTGCTCCACTAAAGGCCAACTACTTCCCCTAGACCTATCTGGTGTTTACCAGGTCCCTTGCAGCTGTAAGCTGTCCTACTTTGGCCAAACAGGCAGGACAGAGAATATTAGAATTTCAGAACACAAGGACTACATCTGTTTTCACCAGTGTAGCAATTCTGGTCTTGCAGACCATGCTCTGGATACACGCCACAGAATATGGTGGAAGAAAGTCACAATAATACACTGTAGCATGTTCAAATTTGAAAGCCTTTTCATGGAATCAGCCTCAGCCCTAAGAAACATGCCAAGCACAACAAATTTGTTTGCATAAGACCGCCCCAAATTTGGGAGACGTGCATCACGAGACCTTCAGCCCAACGGCCAAGAATACCTAGGGAGCACCATCAGGACTTTTAGGAGAAACAATAGCTTCCTGGCTTCTTCCTCATTTACTGTATGTAGTGCCTATGTGCACGTGTCTTTATTTTAAGTTCCTTTGACGATGGCAACGTGACGTTGCTGAAATATTGGAAATATATATTAAAGTTTAATTTAATTTATATTCTAGTGTACGTTGTGAATTCCTTAAGCTAATTAATAATCATGTATAACCAGCGTATAAGCTTTTCTATGAGAAGTATATCTTCATAGATATGTCAAGTAGTTTTGAAATCTTTAACACAATAAAGATTTAATGACTAGTTTCTAATCAAATGTTTTTTTTAGATTAGTCTATTATTAATTGAATATCTGATTTCATCATTTGTTACATTTCAATCTTAAAGTATAAACTCTTTCCTTCTGAAGTATTCCTACCTGGATAAACTCTCCCCATACAACAACTGAGTTAGATAAAGGAACCTACTACGTAATGATTTTGCAAAGGCATTTGATGAAATGCCACATGGGACTCTGTTACGCAAAGTAGAAATAATGGACATGGACATGACACTGGTTAAGTGGATTAGAGGTTAGCTGCTGGACAGATATCAAAAAAGTGGTATATGGAGGAGCAGAATCAAGGTGAAAACAGGTGACTAGTGGTGTGCTGCAAGGTTTAATGCTGGGACAATTGCTGTTTATTTTGCACATAATTCATATAGGAAATAACCTGAAAAGGAAATATTCTGTTGTTTTCTGCTGATGATGCAAAATTAGATAGAATAATAGTTAATCAAGGTGATGTGGAGAGCTTGCATGACAATTTAAATAGGCTGTCAGTATGAACAAAAGTTAATGGGTGTCATTTTGGGATAAATAGATTACAAGCCGTGTATCACATTAATGGCACTGTACTCCAGGAAATAGATTAAGCTAGAAATTTAGTAATCATGGTAGACAGAGAGTTAAAGTTTACAGGACATATTAAGGTTGCTAAGGTAGCCAATAAGATTACTTGACTATTGAAGAACATATTAACAAATTTAGATAAGGAAGTTGTCATTCCTCTTTATAAGGCCTTGATACACATCAAATTCCTGACATGTACCCTTTAGGGGTGTACAGGATATAATAGTACTACATGAAAAATTCAGCATTACTAACTTCCTATCTACAATTTTCCTCCAAATCAGTCTGTTACTTGTCAAGACTCCAACATTATCAGATCTTATATTTCTATCATCTAAGGAACTTTGTACCGAATTAATCCACCTATGTCTTGGTCTTCCTCTGGGTAGTTTTCCTGCCAACCTGGCAGAGAACACTTGTTTTGCTAATCTTTTCTCTCCCATTCTATTTAAGTGACCATACCACCTGAGATTAGCTCTGCTAACACATTCCTGGATGCTGACAATGTCAAGTTCTTTCCTAATATCCTCGTTTTTAATATGATATTGCCATTGATGCCATCTGTTCACACCTCTAATCTTTCTCAGGACTCTCATATTTGTGGTCGCTTGTCTTTGGTCAAGTGTTTTACTTCTGACCCAGCTCTCAGATCCATAAGTTAAAACTGGTTTGAATGCTGTCTTGTATACAGCTAATTTAGTGTTCCGACTAATTTCTCTCTTATTCCATATAAATTTATTCAGTTGACTTTCTACCATACCAGCTTTATTGATTCTGTTGTCTATTTCCATATTTAATTTACCATCTTCACTAAAAATCGTGCCTAAGTAGCTGAAATGTTTTACTTGTTCCACAGGTTCTCCATTCACAACACAGTTAACATTTTCAGTGCTTTTGCCTGTTTTCATTACATTTGTCTTGTTATAGCTGACCTTCATACCATATCTATTACAACAGTTATTCAATTTAGTCAGGGAATCTTGCAAACTTGTACCGGATTTATTGAGAAGTATAACAAGTATTGCTTTATATAATTCCCCATTGACACCATATAACTGTAGCGTATTGAATAGCTTCTTTCTTGGCACCTTGTCATATGCCTTTTCCAGATTTGCGAAACATGCCCCCCTTTTTCGAAAAAAAGGGAGGCTTGTGTAACTCGGCGTCGCATCAGCCGAGCCGGCATGAAATTTTGTCATGTTGCACCATCATTTTGTATATTGGTTTAAGCGAATAGGATGGACTGGCGAATAGGTCGGTTAAATCCCAAATTGCCAGTCCATCCTCGTTCGTTCAGTATCCAGGTAGATACCCAACAGGGTGCACCACGAGAAGGTGAGGATTGGACATTAGGTCAGAAGCCCTGGTTGGTTCTCTGCATTCCTTTAAAAGCTATGTGAAGGTCACCTCTCAGTTATACAGCTTTGACCCTTAAGCACTCCAGGCCTTGATACATCCCCGTCTAATTGGATATATTTGGAAAATGGATATATCACATCCATTGAAAGATTACGATGGTCAATAGATATACAAAACAAAAAATAACAAAATATCTCCTATTATAATAATAATATACTGTATCCGCCTCGCTCCTGTAGATATAATTAAACTTATGAATATATTTATTTGTAAGAAGGTGAGGAATCAAATACATACATTCATTTGATTCTGTGATATTTGAGTCTGCAAATTACCAGAAAGTTTATTAATATTTACTTCAATTTTTGTGACAAACTTTAAATATTATGCAAATGATTGTTTGAAAGTCTTGTTCTACACTTTGATTTGACTGTTTTCATTTTTGAAAATGTTGATTCACACATGTATGTACCATGCTACCAAAAATGGAGAACATGGCCATTGCAAATCTCTTTAGGTTCATAAACGTATCCGATAGTGCTGAATGTAATGACAGAGAATTTCACTGAGCTTGATATATCTTAGACATCTATTATTTACTAAGCTATCTCATTTGATGCAGAATCATACTCACTTTGGGTTGGACTCTTAAAATATTGAACTCTGATTACCATAGATTATAACCACTTTATTACTGGATACACTTCAGAATTAACTGATAAAAGTAACAAAAGCAACAAAAAACTAGCAAATCACCCACACCTAGACATAAGACTCTATGGAAGAACTGAAACATTTCGCAAAACTTATCTGGTATATGTCTCAATGGGTACTGATTGAAAGCATCGGGAATAGAGTACTACTAATTTGGATGAATTTTTGCTTATGCTCTGCTCTGCTTCATTTGGTAGGTCTCTACATGTATAAAAATTGGTTGTTTCTCGCAGTTCTTTACCTCTTCCAATCTCCAGTTGGGTGAAAACTGATGCTGAAATGCCACCATCTGTTTCCTTTAAATGACATCTGCAACCATCTATTGTACATAGATGGGAGGAATATTAGAGATATTTAATACAGATGCTTTCAATGATCATTTATTCACATAGAGTTTATAAATGTTGACACTCTCAAACATATATAAAAATTTATATATGTATCATCTACTGCTTTAGATGATAAATTGTTTCCTCTAACACATCTGATAGAAGAGGCAATTTATCTACTAAATCTTCTGCTATTGAAGTCTCTCCCAGTTTCGGAATGACACAGTTTGGGTCATTCTGAAACTGAATTCAGAATAATCACTCAGTCTGCATTAGCCACAGGACTCTGAAATGATTCTAGGTTTTGTTCAGATGCAGTTAGAAATTTGAATGCTTTTTCATGGAAAGTAATGAACCTCTATTGCACTATCACAATATGAGTCATCACAGTGGCCATCTTATATTTAACTTTGGGAAATCATTATTTTAAACTGTTGTTTTTTAAATCTTTTCCTCAGTTATAATTTTCTGATTATAAAACCTAATAGTATTTATCACTTAGTATCCAGCAGGATGAAATAATAATATATTATCATACAAGCTTTATTTTATTTTCTTAATTATGACCATTTATTATTACTGTGACAAACTTGGATACTAAGTGTGAAATATTAGTAAAAGTAGAATACTTATGTTATTAAACTTTTTTTTTTAATGTGTATGGTTATTATGTAATTTCTTTCAAATATATGCTATACATATTTGTGTAAACACTGAAATTGATATTGCATCCTTTAAGTTATTTGATAATATATATATTAAAACAGATATTAAAATTACTTGTTGGTTTTTTTTTTTATTAGTGCGTACATCAAAATTTCGACACTTAAATGGGACCATTCTTCCAAAGGAAACTCATATTACAAACATCATGAATCTCAGCAAGACTCTTCCTGGAGAAAGTGATGGATTCCAAGCTAATCCTGAACGGGTAGCAGTCCCAGTTGGAAACGCAGGTGGACGCATAGCTGTACTTGAGGTAAGAAGAGAATCTATTTATTTTTGCTTCGTAATTAATTTCTTTTAAACACTTTTCATTGTTGAGATTATATTTGGTCATTCAAACATATAATTAAAATGAAATATATGTTGATCTTTAATTGACCATGATTTATAAGCATCTAATGCCAACAAGTTTTGCCAACGGGGCTGTTCAGCTTCTTCAGGGCTTATAACGGTAAGAGAAAACTCAAACTCAAAGAAAAGTCTTTTAAACACTTTACTGCAGTACTTGCATATCTGCATGAAATACCATTCTTTAGATATACCACCATTGCCACATGCATTTGTTTCCAGTGACAGCTGTTCTGTAGCTGGAAACATAAGACAGTATAATAAATACTGTTTGGTTTGCTTTGTATTATTCTCAACATGCCAATAAAAGGCATTGTGTGGATAACTAACTATTGATTTTCCTTAAAAATTATCAGTTATAGTTCTTGAGGAATATTTCCTGTGGAAGGATGTTCTTGAAAAAAGAGGTATGGAATAAAAAGGAAGAGGAGAAGCTCCATTGTGCTTGCAAGTGAATACTAACAGAATGTTGGGTGTCTGCTGCTTATGCTTTACCAGACCCATTGGAAACCAGAGAAATGATGGATGCCAGATCATTGGAGCCATGTACATGGAAATACCTGTGAAAGGCATAGAGCTGAGACTGACTGTCCATGTATGATGTTGTTATTTCAGGAAACTGACAATATAGACTAAATATTAACTAAAAATTTACTTATTGTTTCCAGGTGGTCGCCAGGTTATGGATGACCTAACTTATGGCATTCCATACTTACAAACGGGCTCCCAAGGCTCATTATAAGCATCATTAATAATTAAATAATTAAATTAATAATTCGGGAACTAGTTTCTTCCACACATCTAAACAAACCTGCATGATGTAAGCAGTTCATTGGCACAGCATCTTTATGCTTGAGGAGCAAGATCCTAACATTGAGTGGTTTACAAAGGTTTCCCGTGCAGTTAGTGAGAATATCAGCTGCTACAAGGCCATTTATGATGAAAAAAAGAAAAAGGCTGTGCAAACAATCCTAGATACCTTTTTCAAGAAACCAACTTCAGTGGTAAGCTCCCCTCCTCTAGCAACAGAATCAGATCCTGATTCTCCAGTACTAGGTCCATCCACTCTAGTACCAGAATCTTGATCCTGATTCTCCATCATCATCATCTTCCAATTAATGTTAGCCTACCTTCTTGCCTCAAAAATGCCCCTTCTAGTAGCAAGACATTGATGCAACATTAGATATTAAAGTATTAACCTTTAATATTCTTTTTGGAAATATCTCCTATCTAAACTTTTTGTATGAGTTTGTTTTTATGTTCTGTTTGTTTGAATTAAAAGAAACAGCACAATAGTTTCTGTCACTTATTATTATAGTACAGGGGTATTATTATTATTACAGTATTACACTGTATTATTGCCACATATTAGCCATTCTTTTTGGAAATATCTCCTATCTAAACTTTTTATATGAGTTTGTTTTTATGTTCTGTTTGTTTGAATTAAAAGAAACAGCACAATAGTTTCTGTCACTTATTATTATAGTACAGGGGTATTATTATTATTACAGTATTACACTGTATTATTGCCACATATTAGCCATTATAGTAGCATTGAATTAAAAGAAACAGCACAGTAGTTTCTGTCACTTATTATTATAGTACAGGGGTTTTATTATTATTACAGTATTACAATGTATTATTGCCACATATTAGCCATTATAGTAGTATTATTATTATTACCATATATGATCTGTTCATCAGGGATCCGAGTTACATACAAATCCGACCTAAAGACATTCTCAGGAACGTGTTATCTCGTCCGTAACCTGGGGACTCTGTATTGCCAAAGTTAAATTGGCATACTTCAGCAAATAAGAAGTATGCCAATTTAACTTTGGCATAATCAGGAAAAATACAGGAGAGCTTATAGTCCTAAAATGCTACCACCTTGGTTGATTTTTCTTGCAATTGGGCTGATCATTTGAAGATGACGGTTTCCCATATGGGAGGCAGTTTGATGCAACCATATTTGTTCAGACTGGGATAATTTGTGAGGGCCGCAGCAGATTTAAGAAAGGCTAACTTGCAGGTGGATGAGTCTATGTGGGCTGAGTGGTACTTCCTCTTTATAGATTTCTAGAAGTCCATATATTCAGAGAGGGGGAAGCCTGGAATTATAGGGCTTAGTTTGCTGTCACTTCTGCCTACCAGGATGTGACGTTTTTTAGGAGTCTGTGGATGGCTGTGATTTGTGTGTTGGTGGTGTCATAGTTTAGTTAGCAGTAGGTAGATTGGTCTTTAAGAAGGGTGGTCATTTTTTTTTATTGTAATCTAAATGGTTTGGAGTTATAGTTGCAATTGCCCTTATCTGCTTTCAGGATTGTTGTTGTTGTTATTATTATTATTTGAGATTTAGTAGAGCTTTATATTTTCTGTTATACAGATTACTTGCAAAAGGTTTCACCTGTGAGGGTACAGTGGCTACCTCATGCCTTATATTATTGGCCTCACCAGAGAGAGCGAGAGAGGGGGGGTTGTAGATTTCATTCTCGATATGGATCATGAAATGTTTAGTCTGTATGTATCTAGACACGGATCATGAAATCTTTAGTCTGTATGTATCTAGACACAGATCATGAAATCTTTAGTCTGTATGTATCTAGACACAATGGTGAAGTTTTGGCTGTAACTCACTGCATTGATGACATCCACTTCAAAGGTAGCAGAGGAGAGGTTGACCACATTGTTTTCCAGGTCTTGGAGGCTTGGGCAAGTTTTTCACTAGGTTGGAGAACTTTCTGATGTGCTGACTTTTTACTTTTTTGAATTCCCTGTTAGCTGATCTGTTGGAGATGTCTAAGAGGATTATCCAGAGGTTGGCATTCAGCATAACAGTGAGCTCTGCTTGCAGTTTACAAATAGCTGCATTAGTGTCAGCAAGTACAGTGCTTCACGTCTTTCTATTCCCATAGCAACATGAAGCTAGCATTTTTATAAATGTGGAGTGCCTTGTTTGAATTAAACCAATGCTTTAATTTTATACAATTAAAGATGACTTTATTATACCTACAACATTTCAGGAAAACTAGCCAGTTTTACCTCATGTTCATTTTTAACTTGCCAAACTTGAAGGCTTTGTGTGCTTCTTCAAGTTTCTTATCCCTTAAATTTGAACTTTCTTCAGCTCATTGACTCAAACAGTGAAGTCATCTTTTTAGGAGACCTTAATGCCACAACTCCAACTGGTTTCCTTTTTTTTAATTCCACTGATCAAGCCCAGAAGAAATGTGATTGTATTTAATATAAGCAATGACTTAACACAAATTGCACATATGTTATCTGGAATTCCTGATAATCCTCTCTGCTCTTCCACTAACCTTGATCTTTTCTTAAAGTTCTCATCAGGTTATATTATAAGGTTACCGCTCATCTCAGTATCTCAGACCATATTCTTGTGCAAGTTTCCTCTCTCATAGAATGTCATTCAACAACTACTGTAACTTCTCATACTGTAAAGGTGCCAAGTGAGATGACCTCCAGAACTTCTACTCATTCTCTCCATGGTCAGACTGCTGCTTCCACTCTTCTGATCAAATTGCAGAAATTATCCTCACCAGCATGAAAGCTTTTATTCTACACTCCATCCAACATTCCCACCCACTTTCCAAGCCATGGTTTCAAAAAGGTTTCACTAAGGCAGTTCAATAGAAAAATTGAGCACAACACAGATGGTTTATGACAAGAACTTCAGCTTATTCGTATTTAGTCTACACTTAAGGAGGCAACGTATGAGAAACAAGAAACAACCATCAACAAATCCAAATCTGACTGAAATGGTCAATGCCAGAAAACATGCCTCCTTTCCAAATGGCAATCATGTCCTCTGGCTCCTTGTGAAGGTCTTTGAATGCAACTTTTACTCACTCGTGCTTCCACCTCTCTCTCTCTCTCAATAATGAACAGCATTAATTTATGGTTATGCTAAAATTTAAAAAGACAAAGTTGTTTCTAAAATTATTTTTCAGTCAGTGTTACTTCCTATAAATATATTCTTGTTGATCATTATTTAATGATGACAAATTTTTGATGGATATTTTCATAAAAAAAGAGAAATTGAAGCAAAGAATCTATAATATGTGCAGAATATGTACAAGTTCATTTAATGTTTCTTTTTACATTGTCTCATAATAGAGTACAAACTCTTTTCAGGGCATTGGCCATAGATTTCTATCTCTGACCATTGATTTATGACCCCTTGTAAAGAATTTGGGGGCAGGTTAAAAATTTCTTAATAATTTTCTTTTTAATTTTTATTTCAATAAACAAAATGCATTTTTATGTGACTCATACTTTTTATATAATACTCAGCCTATCAAGACTGCCCTGCCCCCTTTCTTACAATTAAGATTTAAACACAAACATTTTTGACTTCTTCTGATGTTATGGATTCATCCTTATAGAGTAGAATCTTTTAAGATAATTTTTGAGCCTTTTATGTTCTTGATGGAACAACTCTTCCACCTTTCTCTCCCTCTCTCTCTTTCAGGTGGTGCCACCATTACAGCACCTAAAGATAAAGCTGACCTCTTAGCATCATACTTTTTTTTCATATAACTCCCCTCTCAAATTACCTGTTTGCTAAAGCTTACAATGAATAGTATACTAGATGTTCATTGTGGTCTTTTAGCAAAAAGAAATCAGAAAAATTCTGAGGAACCTGGAAACCAAAAAATCTTTTGGATCTGACAGAATATCCTTCTCCAGTTATAATTATACTTAAAAGATGTGCTCCAGAGTTAACACTTATCCTGTGTAATATCTACACACTGTTATCCATAGCTGGCATTTATCCTACGTGGAAGCAAGCATATACAGTGGTATCTCACTAATCCGAACCTCTTTAGTCTGAACCCTTCAGTAATCCAAAGTGCGGTTTGAAAGGAAAAAAGGTTTTATTTATTATGTATTATTATTTTGTGTACTATTATTTTTATTTAATAATTATTTTAACTATTATTATTACATATTATTATTACTATAAATGTAATTTCCCACAATTATGACGTTACCACATCAATAAAAATATATAAATTTGAAGGATATAGCATTCTTAGTTGCTGTTGCTTGGGAAGCCATCAAACCTGAAGCAATTCAAGTGTCATGGAAAAAACTGTGGCCTTCTAGAATTTACAAAGATAACTACGGTGATTCACAAAAAGAGGAAATTCAAAACTTGCATAATTTGGTTAAAAATATAAATCCAGATGTTGAAATTTCACAAACAGATGTTATGAAATGGATCACAGGTAGAACCGAAAGTGAATTTGAGATCAAATCAGATGCTGAAATTACAAACATGATGCTATAGAATGAATTAGAAGATGATGATGATGATGATAAAGAACTCGAAGAAAAAAAAAGTAAAACATGAAGAGGTAGTTGACAGTTTTAATGTGTATAGAATGGGCTAAGCAGAATGATATGCCATTCCATAAAATTTTATTGCTAATGCAGCTCCGAGTAGAAGTATTAGAAAAAAGTTTAGCTTCCAAGAAGCAAAAGAAAATCAGCAGTGACTTTTTTACAAAGAAATAAAAAAGAACTTCTTTTGTGTTATTTTTGTGAAACTTTTTTTGTGTTGTGTACAAGAAAGTGATATTTTTTATGCAAATTAAGTTATGTACTGAACAATGCAATTTTATTAAATCAGAATCCTCAACAATACGGGTACATACAAACTAAATTTTTTTACTAAAATAAACTTGTGTACTGTATTATTTTTTAAGTTTTACATTACAGTACAGTAGCTTTTTTTCTATCAATTACTTCATTTATTTACAGAATTAAATTGATGTACCATTAGAATCTGATTATTTTTTGTCTTAAACACTAGCTATTGTTGTCTCTTAGAGGAAAATTCGCTAATCCGAACGAGGACATATTTTATTAATTCGGATTAGTGAGATACCACTGTATATCAAACCTATTTCAAAAAATAAATTAATGAAGAAATCTGCCATTAAACCAATGATCCATTGCCAGTAAAGAAGGTCATCAACAGTCAACTTCTTTACTACCTAGAAGCTTACCAGTTAATCATTAGCAGACTTCTTTGCTTACATCACCCACCACTAGATATGTGACATAGAAAGGTTTGAAGAAACATGCTATCACTTTTGACATTTCATGATCATCATTATCATCATCAAATTCCTGACATGTACCTTCAGGGGATGTACAAGATAATTATGATAGTAATACAGCTAATTTAGTGTTTTGACTAATTTCTTTCTTATTCCATATAAATTTATTCAGCTGACTTCCAACTTTACAACTTTATTAATTCTCTTGCCTATTTCCATATTCAATTTGCCATATTCACTAAAAATTGTGCTTCTTCTTGCTGATTAGGTTACGTATAGCATTTCCCTTGAAAGCTATCACTCACATGGCATGGAAAAGGAAGGGGAGGAATATAAGCTAGAGCACCAGCTCTGGAAACTAAATATCTGAAATGTTTTTTTCTTGTTCTATAGGTTCATCATTCAGGATACAGTTCAGGTTTTCAGTGTTTCTGCCTATTTTCATTTCCTTTATCTTTTTATTGCTGATTTTCATTCCAAATTTATTACAACAGTTATTCAATTTAGTCAGGTAATCTTGCAGATATGCTGGATTTATTCAAAAGAATAACATCATCTGTATAAAGTAAAGACTAAGATTTATGTAGCCAATTTTGATATCAGATTTAATACCACTTTCCTTCATAATGTGATCCATACAGATAATCAGTAACAGTGGAGATAATGTGCACCCTTGTCGCATACCTGATTCGACATCAAACCATCTTCCTGTACCTCCTTCAGTTCTAACTGTTGACTTACAGCTTAAATAGAGACTATGTATTTCTCAATATAACGTCCCATTTACACCATATAACTCAAGCATTTTGAAGAGTTTTCCTCTTGGTACCTTTTCATATGCATTTTCCAGATCAACAAAATTTAAATACAAATCCTTGTTATATTCCCAAGATTTCTCAACTATTTGTCTTAAAGTGAACATCTGATCCTGACAACCTCTATTTGGCCTGAATCCAGCTTGTTCTTCACCAAGCTTCCCTTCCATAATTGTTCTTAGTCATTTCTCAAGTATACTTGCATAAATCGTACCAGAAACACTTAGTATGAGAAATACATGTGTAATTCTCATATTCAATTTATTACCCTTGTATACCCTATTGATCAAATAGGGTATATTCAAGTATACCCTATTTGATCACAAAAGAAATGAAGAAATTATGAAAGAATTAAACCAAGAACCAGTAATAGAAAAAATTAAAAAATATAAACATAAATGGATATAACACGTTCAAAGAATGAAAACAGAAAGATTACCAAAACAAGCCTTAAAATACAAGCCATTAGGAAAAAGAAAACCAGGACGTCCTCTTAAACGATTCAACGATGACTTCTAAGGCCGGAACAGGCCATGCTAGGCCTAAATCCTTGATATGCATGATGATGATGATAAATGGGTACTATGAGAGCTCTGCTCCAATCATCTGAAATTCGAGTCTCTGATCAGGTCTTTTGAATTTTGCAATGCAGCCACTTTAAAATTTTTATACCTCCATATTGGAACATTTCTGGTCGAATATCATCTACTCCAGCTGCCTTTCCATATTTCAGGTTTTGATGATTACTTTTACTTCAAATATGAATATGTATTCCTGACTGCATTCCTGATGGGAGTTTTCTACCACCATGCTGACACTGCTTGTTTCATTTAGAATATCTTTGTCTTCACTTTTCATGTCACCTTTATCATCTCTGATTCCTTTTACAGTACTTTCTCTTCCATTCTAAGCCTTTTCAATAGTCTCCAGAATATTTTGGAGACTATTGAAAATTTGCTACCTTCCTGATAATTTTCTATGTTCTTACCAAAGTCTTTCCATGCTTTTTGTTTAGACTGCTTTCTTACATTTTCTCTGTATTCTTTATGAGCACAAGCTGACTTACTTGCTCATAGCTTTCCATATGCTTTTCTTCTTGTCCTTGACTGCCTTTCTTGACATTTCTAGAACATATAATTATGTCTGGCATCAAAACTTGCTTGGTAAAATGCACTCCTTGGTCTACCCCTCTGTAAGCTTTGCCACCAATGTTAGAATGATTTGGGGCTCTGTTCTATCACTTAACCTCTTATCTGTAAATGACTTTCACTCATTGTGGCAAAATGGATATGAAAGTGATTTTTTTTTGTGCAGGTATTTTGTTTGTTTTGTAGTATTTGCTGTTATTATTTTTTAAGGTAAGTGTTTTGGCACTTTGATCTTGTCATGATTTGATTTGGAGTAGTTGAATAGAGTTCAACTACTCCAAAAATTCCAGATGGAAATTATCTATGTGAATTACCATTCACATAGATAAATTCCATCATCTATGTGAATGATGATGAGGCCAAATGAACTCTTATCACTTCTGTCTGTCCCAGGAGAGTCCGAACAATTCTGTCCAGTTTGGTGTCGCTTGTTGTGATTTGGTTTGAGGTATGGCCATATAGTGAAGGTCAATAGACCCTTGAACATGGCACCCAATCTCCTTGTCACAATGTATCCTTGGCTCCCATATACCACTCCTTGGACCTTCCCCCCCCCTTCAATTTAAGCATGATCTTGGATGCCTTCTGATACATTTCTATCAGGTTCAAGAACTGGTACTATCTGACAACTGGCCTGTTGAACTGTTGAAATGAAAGAGGTTTTAGGTTTCTAGGTATAAGAACCTGTGTTCTGTGTACAAGAACCTCTGCCCAGTAGTGTCCAGCTTCTGAATATCTGGAGTAGTTACTTTGAAATATTATAGTGTCATTGCCACCACCAATGAGTGAAAGTCATTTACAGATAAGAGGTTAAGTGATAGAACAGAGCCACAAATCATTCTGACATTGGCGATAAAATAATCCAGAAGGAATGCAATCGGAATACATTTCATGTTTGAGTAGAAAAACCATTCAAAATCTGAATTATGAATGCAGTTTGCAGTTCCTGCACCACATAAAACAAAAGTCACATTGTTGAACCCCAGATCATTGGATTAGAGCATAGTGGCAATTAATAAGAGAGATTAAACTGAATGTGATGAAACATGAAAGGCATGCTTGAACACAGTGGAAAGATATTTAATAAACTGTACTAAATTATACAAATACAGGTAGTTCTTGACTTTGAGTTAATGTTAAAAACAGGGATTGTGTTCCCAGTAATGAAATTTAACCATAGCAGTATTAATTAATAGTGAACAAAATGATAGTTTATGCTTAAATAATGATTTATTTATTCCAAAGAAATGAAAACATAGCCTTTAAAATCAAGCAAATTATGATAATGAAGAAATTATTTATGGCATACAAATGTTAAAGAATGTTTATCCTTCATCATCACAAATGCACCCTTGTTGATGGTTCATTTTTATTCTTTCTTTTTATTACCATCACTGTGTGCTATTAATTTGTTTTGGCTTACTGTAAAGTATTAATTTAATCAGGTAAATGTGAAATAAGATGGCAAAAACGAAGTGCTACATAACCACTCTTTATAACATCAACATGGTAACTGCTTTATATGATGTGAGTCAGTGAGACAATATCTCATCTTCTAGAATGCACACACATGGTGGTACTGTATTGTATAGCTATTCATTGATTGGAAATGCCATATTTATTACAAATAATGTTTTAATTCCTGGGTTAAAAAATTGTAAACCTAGGAACTTATAAAGCAGGAACTGCCTGTAATTCAGTTAAATATCTTAAACTCACCAGTATAGCAAATAAAATTGGGAAATTCATACAGCAACACTGTAGATACATGGAGAATAGTATCTTTTTCATATGCAGCTATGAGGAAGTTATGTAAATATAATTTAATTAGTATCCAAAATAGATGTATGTATGCATATGTAACTATGTAGGGAAAATCAACAACAAAAAACTACAGTTTGTTGATAACAGCTCCCCCAAATTTTGAGCATAGATAATCTATTATTGATGTTGAGGTTTGGATAGTGGAGAAGGACCTCAGCACTTTTTTAAAAAAGATGTTCAAATTTGTAGGAGGAACCATAAAGAATTTCACATCATAAATTATAAATGTTAAGTTTTGCCTTACTGAACATGCAATTACTAATACTGGCCACAGGATCCTCTGGGATGATTAATTCTTGCACAGTTGATTTCACAAATATGAATATCTTTTTAAAGAAAGCGCAGTGGTCCTTCACCATTTCCACTGCATCTCCACTACCCAAACCTCAACCTTGTTGATGAATTATCTATGCCCAAAATTTGGGAAATTGTTATCTCTAATTGTATGCTATAGTTTTTAAATAGTTTGTACATCTGTTTCACATCATAATAGTATTATATTTACCTGGCTTCATTGCAACTTCATTTGAAAAGATATGTCACTCTCAGTGCATAGGTGCATTGTTGCTGTTTGAATTTCCCAATTCTGTTTGTTATGCAGATGATGATTTAAGATACTTAAACTGAAATATTTGTGTAATTTAGTACAGTTTATTAAATATCTTTCCACTGTGTTCATCTGTGTGTGTATTTTGTTTCTTTATGGATTCACAGATACGGAGCAGATCTGAACGGGCATGTAGGAAGGCGACGAAGTGGTGAAGAAAGGGTACATGGAGGTTGGAGTAGTGGTGAAAGAAATGAAGAAGGTAAAAAAATCATAGAATATGCTGTGGCCTTCGATCTGGCTATAGCTAACGCGTGGTTCAAGAAGAGAGTTGGGCATCTGATAACCTATAAGAGCGGGGATAGAATGAGTCAGATTGATTATATTATGTGCCGTAGGAAACATCTGAAGGAGGTGAAAAACTGTAAAGTGATTAATGGAGAAAGTGTAGCAGCACAGGTTGGTTGTGGTAGACTGTGATATAAAAGGGGAAAAGAAGAATAGATGGAAGTGGTGGGTACAGAGGAGAATAAAGTGGTGGAAATTGGAAGAAGAAGGACCAAGGAATAAGTTTAAAGAAGAGGTATTGAAAGAAATGAAGTTACCAGAGGATGTGGAAGAATGGTGGGATGTTAATAGTTGGAATATTAGAAAAATTGGAGAAGAGGTGCTTGGTATAACATCAGGAAAGGGACCACCTGAGGATAAGGAGGCATGGTGGTGGAATGAGGAGGTGCAGTTGGAGATCAAGGAAAAGAAAGAGGCAAAGAAAAAATGGGACATGACTGGAACTAGAGCCGACAAGGAGGCATATAGATTAGCAAAGAAAAATGCAAAGAGAGCTGTGGCAAGGGCGAAAGCGAGGGTAGTTGATGAGATTTATGAAGAACTGGAGAGAAACGGTGGTGAAGCTCAGTTGTTGAGAATAGCAAAAGCCAGAGATAAGGCCTTGAAAGACATAACATCAGTCAAACAGATAAAGGATGCCTCAGGGTAGTATTACAAGACGAGGACAAAATCAGAGGAAGATGGAAAGAATATTTCCAAAAACTACTAAATGAGGAGAATCCAAGAGAGAGGTGCGAGGATGGAGAGGTAAATGAGAGACCGGTGCAAGACATAAGTAGAGAGGAAGTGGTTTGGGTACTGAGAAAAATGAAGAATGGAAAGGCTGTGGGAGCAGACCAGATACCTGGGGAAGTATGGAAAAGTTTGGGCAGTGAGGGCGTGGATATCTTATGGGATCTGATGTGTAAAATAGCCCAACAGGAAAAGATACCAGAGGAATGGAGGAAAAGTATTCTCGTCCCAATCTACAAAGGAAGAGGAGATGTTCAAGACTGTGGCAACTATAGAGGAATCAAGCTGATGTCACACCCATTAAAAATATGGGAAAGAGTAATTAAAGCAAGGTTACGGCAGGAAACGAAAATTGGTGAGGAGCAGTTTGGATTTATGCCAGGAAGAGGGACAACGGATGCAATATTTGCGCTAAGGCGATTGATGGAGAAATATAGAGAGATGCAAGTGGATCTGCACATGGTGTTTATAGATCTGGAAAAAGCATACGACAGAGTGGCCAGGCAGGAGGTATGGAGGTGTATGAGGAAGAAGGGGGTGTCTGAGAAGTACGTGAGGTTGGTGAAGGAGATGTATGAGGGAACAGAAACTCAGGTCAGGTCTAGTGTCGGCATGACAGAAGGGTTCCCTATTGTCGTAGGGCTACACCAAGGGTCAGCTCTGAGCCCCTGCCTCTTTGACCTGGTCATGGATGTACTAGTGGAGGATGTCAAGAAGGAGGCACCATGGAGCATGCTGTTTGCCAATGACTTTGTTCTATGCGAATCATCCCGAGAGAAGCTTGAAAATACCCTGGAAGAGAGGAGAAAGGCATTGGAGAAGAGCGGCATGAGAATTAACCGGGTGAAGACTGAATATATGTCAATGGGGAGTGATGAGGATATCGTCATACGACTCCAGGGTGAAAGGCTAATTTCAGGGAAGAAATTCAAGTACCTTGGGTCAGTTGTCGAGAGGAATGGTGACCTGGATGAGGAAATACAGCACCGAATAACATGCGGTTGGATGAATTGGAGGAAGATGAGCGGGGTCCTGTGCGACAAGAGAGTGAGTTGTAAGAGGAAAGGAAGCTCTATAAGATGGTGGTGAGGCCGGCGATGCTCCATGGTGCGGAGACGTGGCCTATAACCAAGGCACGGGAGAGGAAGATGGAGGTAGCGGAGATGCGGATGTTGAGATGGATGAGTGGTGTGACAAAGAAGGACAGGATAAGGAATGATTACATCAGAGGGACGGTTAAGGTGGGACCAATTGGCAAGAAGATACAAGAAAGTAGGCTGAGGTGGTTTGGACATGTTGAGAGGAAGGGTGAGGAGTATGTTGATAAACGAGTGGAGTATATGGAGTTGGAGGGAAGGAGGAAAAGAGGCAGGCCCAAGCTCAGGTGGAGGGATGAGATGACAGAGGATCTTAGGGAGAAAGGATGGAGTCTGAAGGATGCCATGGACCGGAGAACTTGGAAGAGGAAGGTTAAAGATTCATGCGCCAACCCCGTTTAACATGGGATAAGGCAGAGTGAAACAAGAAGAAGAAAAAGATGGATTCACAGTTACCTTACATCACAGAAAAAGCTGAATCGAGAATTTTTTACTGAGTATTCCATGTAAGATTTATGCAAGCATACTTAATTGTATTTTTTAAAGAAATTACAATATCAACTAATATTAATTATAATAATTTAATTAACATATCCAATATTTTTACAGTCAAATTGCCATCATTAGGGAACACAGTACCATATTGTACTATGTTCATGCAGGCACCTCATTGGTAAATGAGGCTGAAGCATGGCAACAAACCTGAGTCTAAAGTCCTAAATATTGCATCTAGTAGACTAAAATGGGGTGTCCTTGGGGTGAAATATGGAGGATGCATCATAATATAACTTCACCTCATAACACTAACACATACACACACACATCCACCCAAGAATACAAGGTTTACATGTTAAGAAGAAGCAGTGATTTTCCTACATTGATTTCAGTAGTTGCAAGATATAATTTTTGCTTCTGATTTGATGTGACAGACACTGATAGGGAATATGAAAAGGGTATATAGTAATGTTTTTCTCTTCTCCTTATATATCAAGAAGATGTTGCATATGGATGTGGAGTCTTAAGTTGCAGTGACTAGTTACATTTTTTGACAGATATACTTTTAGTCATAAAAGAAACCAATCACCACACCTGTCAAGAATTAAGGAAATGATTGCAGATACTCATGGAAAGGTAATTTCGCAATGGGAATCTTGCATAGTGATCATTCATTATCACAGCAGTTAAACCTAGAATTGTTTTGGCATGTGTGTAAACGTGATTTCATTGTGTTTAATTATGCCATTAAAATGGCTCATGTATAGCAAAAAAAAAAAAAAAAACTCATTTCAAATCAAATGTGCTGAGAGGAATTTTTCATCAAACTGTACTGCTGTAAATGTGTTTTATTTTTTTATGTGTAATATCTCTATCTTTACTCTTCTATCTCATCATCATCATCAAATTGCTGATTTGTACCCTCAAGGGGTGTACAGAATATGATAGTACTACATGAAAAATTTACATCATTAATAACTTCCTATCTACAATTTTCCTCCAAATCAGTCTGTTACTTGTCAAGACTCCAATATTATCACATCTTATATTTCTATCATCTAAGGCACTTTGTACTGTATCAATCTACCTATTTCTTGGTCTTCCTCTGGGTCGTTTTCCTGCTAACCTGGAAGAGAACACTTGTTTTGCTAATCTTTCCTCGCCCATTCTGTTTAAGTGACCATACCACTTGAGATTAGCTCTGCTAATGCATTCCTGGATGCTGAATTGTCAAGTTCTTTCCTAATATCCCCATTTTTAATATGATATTGATGCAATCTGTTCACCCCTCTAATCTTTCTCAGGATTCTCATATCTGCAGTCTCTAGTCTTTGGTCAAGTGTTTTACTTCTGACCCAGCTCTCAGATCCAAAAGTTAAAACTGGTTTGAACACTGTCTTGTATACAGCTAATTTAGTGTTCCAACTAATTTCTCTTATTCCATATGAATTTATTCAATTGACTTCCTACCATACCAGCTTTGCTGATTCTGTTGTCTATTTCTATATTTAATTTACCATCTTCACTAAAAATCGTGCCTAAGTAGCTGAAATGTTTACTTGTTCCACAGGTTCTCTGTTCACAACATAGTTGACATTTTCAATGATTCTGCCAATTTTCATTGTCTTTGTCTTTTTATTGCTGACCTTCATACCATACCTATTACAACAGTTATTCAATTTAGTCAGGGAATCTTGCAGACTTGTAGCACATTTATTGATAAGTATAACATCATCCACATAAAGCAAACAGCTGACATTAACTTCTCCAATTTTGATATCATGTTTAATACCACTTTTCTTCATAATGTGATCCATATAGATAATGAATAACAGAGGGGATAATGTACATCCTTGTCTCACACCAGATTTAACTTTAAACCATCTTCCTGTACTTTCTTCAATTCTAACTGCTCACTTGCAACTCAAATAAAGACTAAGTATTGTTTGATATAATGCCCCATTGACACCATATAACTGTAGCATATTGAATAGCTTCTCTCTTGGCATCTTGTCATATGCCTTTTCCAGATCGACAAAACTTAAATACAGATCTTTGTTATATTCCCATGCTTTCTCAACTATTTGTTGTAAAGTGAAGATCTGATCCTGACAGCCTCTATTTGGCCTGAATCCAGCTTGTTCTTCACCAAGCTTTTCTTCCACAATTCTTCTCAACCGTTTCTCAAGTATACTTACATAGATCTTGCCAGGAACACTCAGTAGGGAAATACCTCACTTTCTCAACTATTTGTTGTAAAGTGAAGATCTAATCCTGACAGCCTCTATTTGGCCTGAATCCAGCTTGTTTTTCAGCAATCTTTTCTTCCACAATTCTTCTCAACCGTTTCTCAAGTATACTTACATAGATCTTGCCAGGAACACTCAGTAGGGAAATACCTCTGTAATTCTCTCATTCAGTTTTATTTCCTTTTTTATATAGGTACTATTAGAGCTCTACTCCAATCATCAGGAATTTGTCCCTCTGTCCAGGCTTTCTGAACTATACAGTGCAGCCACTGTAAGACTTTTATACCACCATACTTCAGCATTTCTAGTCGAATATCATCTACTCCTGCTCCCTTTCCACATTTTAAGTCTTTGATGGCTTTTGCTACTTCAAGTATGGATATGTATTCCTGCCTGTATATAGGTTGAGTGTTTTTTACAATTGTGCTATCACTGCTCGTTTTGTTTAGCAATTTTTTGAAGTAATTACTCCATACTTCAAGGATATCTTTTTCTCCTGTTTTCATATCACCTTTATCATTTCTAATTCCTTTTACAGCACTCTTTCCTCCATTTTTAAGCTTCTTCAACAACCTCCAGAATATCTTACCACCTTCTTGATATTTATTTTCTATGTTCTTGTCAAAGTTCTCCCATGACTTTTATTTAGCTAGTTTTACACAGTGTTTTGCTTTCTTACATTTGTTTCTATATTCTCTAAGAGCACAAGCTGACTTATTTGCCAGGAACTTTTGATATGCTTTCTTCTTTTCCTTCACTGCCTCTTTAACTTCCCGTGTCCACCATGGATTTCTGATTTTTCTATCCTTGCAGACTACCTCACCACATGCCTCTCTGGCTGAATCAATCAGGGTTTTCTTCAAGGCTTGCCACTGAATCTCCAAGGTGTGGTTGCTGTTCTCAAACTCGTTCATTTTTTCTTCAATAATCTTTATGTATTTTAGTGTACATCTGAGATCTATTAAATTCAATTTTATCCTGCTCAACTAAATAGTGATCACTTCCAATTTCAAATCCTCTGTACACTCTGGTGTCCTGCATCAGGGAGAAAACATCACTATCAACAATAACATAGTCACTGAGACTTTTCGTATTCCTTGCCTGTTCTCTCCATGTGAATTTGTGCACATTTTTATGTTGGAACATGGTGTTAGTAATAACCAGTCTATGTCCTGAGCAGAAATCCAACAGATATTTGCCATTATTATTAGTTTTGTTCTTTTTTCCAAATTTTCCCAAAATATTTTTGTATGTCTCACAATCATTTCCTACTCTGCTATTTAGATCCCCAACAAGGACCAACTTTTCCTTTTTCATTGTGTCAGTTGCTTTTTCTAAAGCCTCAAAAAATTCCTATAATTCTACCTTAGTAGAACCTTCTGTGGGACCATAGGCACAAATAAGTCTCATTGTCCAGTTCCCCATTCTCATATTTGCCCACATTACTCTACTTGAGACTGACTGCCATTCAAGAAGATTAGCTTTGCATTTAGTGTTGAATACTATGGCTACTCCCTTCTTTTCCTTGATTGTCATTGCCTGAATATAACATCTTGTATTTATTGCTCAGATAGATCTCACCAGTTTTTGTCTTTTTTGTTTCAGTCACCCCTATTATGTCGATCTGGTACTTATCTAATTCGTCAGCTAGCTCCATTTCTTTGCCATTCAGGCTTCTTATGTTGATAGTACCGATCTTTAACTGTGGTGATATTGAGTTGGGCTGTGCTTTCAGATTTGTTCCAGTAGCTGACTTTTCACTGTTCGCCCTGGTTCCCTGGTGAAAACAACGGGGGCCTTGTTTAACCAGGCGATGCCCCAGCTGGCATGAAATTTTGTCATGTTGTACCATCATTTGTATATTGGTTTAAGCCAATAAGAATACAATTTGGTCGGCTAAATCCCAAATTGGCAGCCCATCCTCATTCGTTCAGTATCCAGATAGATACCCAACAGGGTGCACCATGAGATATTGAGGATTGGACATTAGGTCAGAAGTATTCGGTTCTCCGCATTCCTTTAAAGGCTATGTGGAGGTCTCCTCTCAGTTATACAGCTTTGTCCCTTAAGCATCCCACTCTTCTATCTTTATTCTTTATTTTAATGCACTTTTTTCTCTCTTAACCTTACTCACTCTACTGCGTTTTATATTTATTCACCTTCCGTATTTATTAGCTATATGGCAATGAACAGTGAAAAATTTATTTGTAAGATTGCATAAACAGTCGTGGTTCATAAGTAACTAAACTGCGCTTTTATTGCCTTAATTGTTTCCCGCTCACAAGTCCCATTTATTTAGGAACATTGCAGTTGTAAAATAAAGAATCAGCCAGCACTCTTTTAACTAATAATTAAAACACATTTTATTTACATTAATATGAAATATACATGAATCAAATGACAAGAAGATTGCTTTCTCTACCCATCTAAAAATCTTTAGCATAAAATTAGAACCCTTTCACTTCAACACTAAATAATCTCTTTAACTCAAAAACTTAAGTACTCTCTGCTTACAAATTCAACTTATTAAACTTCGAGTTTATTCGCAATGAGGTTAGATAACTCTCTGTTAAGTTATTTTTACAGATCTCATATCAACTTCTAACATGCCAATTGACTCTCTTATGGACACCTCCGATTACTAAAAAAAAAATAATTCTTAACAGTCCATATACAATATATATCTCCTAGATTATAAGAGAAAATATGCAAAACGATGTGACTTACAGGGTCTCTGTATCACACATTCAGTCAAGAGTCTTTTACTAAAGTCTTGACGGCTTTTCTTTCATCTCGAGTCATAAGCTTCCTTCAGGAGTTTCTTGCTTCAGCAGTATCACGTTGGGATATTAGCGAGCTTTTTGACTGCAATCTGCGGTACTTGAATAGCACATATAAAAAGCTTCAACATATGGGCAATTCTCTTCTGGATCCTACTTCGGGAACTTCTGTTTCTAACTGCTGCCACTTCTACTACTAATAGCCGATGACTACAACTGCTGGCGACTGGCTCTGGCTCTTCCTAGTAACAGCGCTTCACCTTTGCTCTTTAGGCACTTGGATCTCGGCTCTCCTCTTTGTAACTGGGGGCCTTGCCTCTCCTCGTTCTCTGTCGCCATTGCTCTGGTTCGGACTCTGCTTATAGTCTCAGCTCGCTTCCGCTCTGGTTCCAACTGCCTCTAGTTCTGCTTTCTGATGACTCTCTCTTGACATCTGGAAGCCCTCATGCTAGGCTCAGTCCTCTTTTATTTTGATCTCGATGCCTTGCACTAAAGGTAGTAAACCCCGAAGAATTCGGCATGACATCTTCTTTTTAGTTTAATCTGCTCTTTGTTCTCCCCCGTGCAATCTTTTGATTGTATTTTGCCAGGTGTGGAAACTTGTCTCTAAAACTAGCTGACCTCTTTGATACTTTGCTTCTCCTTTTAGGCTGAGGAAACTTCTCTAAACCTAGCGGCACTCTTGGATACTAACTTTAAAGGTGTTAGCGCAGAGCTTGTAAGCAATTCTTATATACAAAACTAGTAAACAATTTGCCTGTGCTCTTACACATACAAAGTTCCCCGATGGCAAAGCATTGCCTTTGTTTTCGACGTTCAAACAGTAAATACATTCACTTCCCACAGGGTTAACTACATTAATATTTTGCAAAATATACATAGAAACAAACAAGGTTATTTGCAGTTTTCATGGGACTTTACCTATGTAAAAAATCGATGTAAAGTGCTCTGATATTTTTAAGCTGCATTGAGTTCTTACGCTGCAGCATATTCATTAAGTTAGGTGGATTAGAATTATTACTTCTTATGATTGCTTATATACACATATAGTTATATAATGTTTGCAGTTAATTTTTCAGTTGTAAACATTTCTAATATATATGTGAGGACTTTCATGCTGTGTTATTGTCTATGTCAAATTCACTTTATTTGGTGAACCCTCTCAAATAGTGGTGCTTTAAAAATCTGACAAGTCAAAAGTTACACTGTATTTTGTGCTTATGTACTCTAGATATATAATTTGGCTTTGCCTAATCAGCCTCTATCAATGATGATCTATCTAAAACCAGAATTGGAACAATTCAACATATATAATAGTTATCCTAATATCAAAGAAGTCTCTTTAGGTTGGTTGGTAATGACAATATCCTTTAGTTGAAAAAAAATAAGATTCTCATCCAGGACATGAACTCTTATAAGGACTTTTAAACTCAAAGTGAATTTTAGTACTAAATAAAAAGTTTAAATCATTACTAACTTCTGATTGACAAATTTCTCCAAATTAATCTGTTATCTGTCAGGACTACGATATTGTTAGATCTTATATTTCAGTCTTCTAAGACACTTTTTACATCAATCCACCCAGGTGTTGGTCTTCCTCTGAGTCTTTTTACTGCCATTCTAGCCAAAAAAAAAAACCACTTGTTTTGTTAACATTTCCTCTCCCATTCTATTTAAGTGATGATTCTACCTGAGATTAACTGACTCACACTCATAATAATATCAAACTATCACTGGCAATAACAATGCTAACAATACCAAGTTCTTTCCTGATATCCTTGTTTTTAATATGATTCTGCCATTGATACCATTTATTCACTTCCCTAATCTTTCCAGAGCTCTCATATCTATCGTTGGTTTTCAATCTTTGATCAAGTGTTTTATTTTTAACCCAGTTCTCAGATCTATAATTTAAAATTGGCTTGAACATTCTTATATACAGCTGGTTTAGTGTTTTGAATAATTTCTCTTTCCATATAAATTTATTCACATTCAAGTATATCAGCTTTGCTAATTCTGTTTTATATTTCCATATTTAATTTTTCATCTTCACTAAAAATTGACTAAAGAGCTGAAATCTCTTACTTGTTCCGTAGATTCTCCATTCAGGATGCACTTGATGATTTCAATGGTCTTGCTGAAATAGGCAGGAACTAATGTCTTTGTCTTTTTATTGCTGATTTTCATACCAAATTTATTACAGCAGTTATTCAGTTTCACTAGGAAGTTCTGCAAACTTATAATAAATTCACTTAGAAGTATAATATTATCTGCATAAAGTAAAGAACTGGGATTAACATCTCCAATTTTGATATCATGTTTAATACCATTTCCCTTCATAATGTGATCCATATAGATCAGCGGTGTTCAACCTTTTTTACTATGCGAGCTATTTTCTATAAAAAGTTATTCAGCGATCTACTCTCTTATATAGATCACGTTCCCCCAGCCTGATATCTGATTACACACAAATAAGCAACTAAAAAAAATACACAACTATAAACTTCATTTTTGTGTATTTAAAAATTTATTTATCACTTTTAATTATTTTAATACAACAAAAACAAACAAAGAAATATATTGAAATAAAATATTTATTTCTCTATTTTGAAAAACCAAAGTTAGAAAAAACAACAGATTGATTACAAACTCACAAGTTACAGGAAATGCTAGTTGATTATTAAAAAAAAAAAAAAAGTTAATGTGAAATTTGGCATTGTTTTTGGACCTCACAATATTTTCATAGTCAAGTTGATATGAAGAAGTGGCCAATTGCAGAGACAATCATCCAAATGATCATTTGTAATTTGGTTTCTTAATTGATTTTTTATGACGGTCATATTTGAAAAAGCAGATTCTGACAAGTATGTCGATCCGAAACACTACAGAATGTTTTGTGCAATATTAGTTAATATTGGGAATTTTTCATGTGCATACTTCCAAATGACTTCATTGTTTATTGATTTTAAAATGTAAACTATTCGGAATGTTTATTTTCTCAAGTACTACTTCAGCTTGGTTTATATCAAACAGCCCACTAATTTTATTTGCAATTTCTGTGATGTTCAAGTTTTCTTGAAATGGATTATTGATAAAAGACACAATCATTTCAGTTTTATTAAAATCTTTAAATCTTGAATTTATTTCTTCCTTAACTAATTCTATTTCACGAATAAATTCTTTTAAATCATAGCGAAGCATTTCCTGATTTTGTTCAAAAAATTTTAATAAATATGGGAGATGTCTAAATTCGCATCATTTATATTTTTCTTTAATAAAAGTAAGTATTATTGGAAAGTTTTTATTGAACTTAACATGTCAATTAAATTTTCTACTAAAAATGATAACTGTAACAACCATCTTTTATCACTCAATTGTGGATAAATATCTCCTTTTTCATCAAGAAAAAATTTTATATCGTTAATTAATACAAGAAATCTTTCTAAAAATTGACTTCTGCTGAGCCAGCGAACATTATTGTACAACAGAAGTTCCCTATCATCATCTGCCTGTAATTTAAATAACCACCATTGCTGGACTTTTCCTTGAACAGAATTTACAATTTTAAATGTAATATCCAAAACATCATCATCATCGTCATCATGCGTATCAAGGATTTATGCCTAGCATGGCCTGTTCCGGCCTTAGAAGTCATTGTTGAATCATTTAAGAGGACGTCCTGGTTTTCTTTTCCTAATGGTTTGTACTTTAAGGCTTGTTTTGGTAATCTTTCTGTTTTCATTCTATCCAAAACATCTTTTGTGTTTAATCTTTTACTACGCAGAACTCTTTGGTGAATAATACAGCGGTACATTAAAAAATCTGGATATTGTCATCGTTTTTACATAATGAAATGAAGCCTTATTTATTACCTATCATTGCAGGAGCACATCACTAGTAATAGACACAAGTTTAAAAAGTGGAAGTTTGTGTTGTTTCACAAATTCATCAAATGCCGAAAAAATGTCTTCTCCCCTAGTCCTTCCCAATAATGGTATAATTTTCACAAGTTTTTCTCTTCTTTACTTGAATAATCTTGAAATACCATGCGAATAAATATCATTAACTGAGCAATATCAGTGAAGTCGTTTGATTCATCAAATTGTAATGAAAATGCAACACGCTGGTGAATGTCTGACATTAACCTGGCCTGGAAACTTTTCTCCGGCAATTGGAACTCTTCCTTTCAGCAATTTGAAACCTTGTCTGGGGCTTAGAAGTAGTCTCTTTCTAGTGACTTCTCGAACCGAGAAGCTCCTTTCTGGAAGCAGGAAACTCGTATCTCAAGCAACGTGTATCTGGACAGTCTCTCTGATGGCGACTGTGGACTGGACGGCCTCCTCTCTGACAGCAATTCTGGAACCAGGACCCCTTCTGCTTGCTTCAGTCCCTTTTTATTAGGCCTCCTGTGAGACCTCACATGAAGTTTGGCAATCCCCAAAGAATTGGTACGAGTCTTTCGTCTTAAGTTTCAAGTTCGGCACGCCTTTTGTTCTCCTCCGCTTTCTTTTGATTGTAAGTTGCTGTCTATCAGAAAGTTATTTGAACTCTTTCTGACTGACTTCAGAGATGTTTACACTTAGAGCCTGCAAGTCTTTCTCATACATACAAGTTTCAATAACAATCTTTCTAATGCCGGCATGTATAGCCTCGGTGACAAAAACATTGCCTTCGTTTTTAACACTCTAACATATTCTTATTAAAGCAGTATATACAGTTAGCTTCAAAAGAGTTATTTACAAAAACATCTAATACAAACTATACCAAGACAAACAAAGTTTTTTTTTTTACAGTATTCACATGGGACTTTACCTAAGTAAAAAATAGATGTAATATGCTTTGGAATATTTAATATTTAAGCTACAATCAAGTTTTTACACTTTGCTTATAATCGTATTCACTTGGCTTGCTGTTTGACTTCCACTGATCCAAATTAATTCATTTACGCCGACTTATAAGAAAATTACTGATTTGACAGTTTTAACGAAAAAGAAATAAACAATAGCAATACACTTAAAGTGAATTAAAAAGAATACAAAATAAAGATAAATAAAATATTATGTTTTCAGTTTTAATTAAATTTGTAAGTAACGAGGAATACACAAGAGATCTACTGGTAGATCGCGATCGACGGTATAGATGATGAATAACAATAAAGATATTGTGCTCCCTTCTGTCACTCCTGATTAACTTCAAACTACCTTCTTGTATGGTTTCAGTTCTAACTGATGAAATATAGACAATGAATTGCTTAATGTAATAGCCTCTTTACTCTATATAATTGTAGCATTTTAAACATCTGTTCTCTAGCCATTGTCATATGCCTTTTTCATATCTATAAAACTTAAATCCAGGACCTTGTTATATTTCCATGATTTCTCAAACTTTGATCTGACAATCTCTATTTGGTCTGCATCCAGCTTACTCTTCTCCAAGTTTTCCTTCCAGTTTTTTTAGCCTTTTTTTTCCGAGTATACTTGCATAAATCTTAATAGGACTTAGTAGGAAAATTTATTTGTAAATTTCACGTTCAGTTTTATTTCTCTTTTTATATATGGTTACTATGAGGGTTCTACTGCAATCGTATGGCATTTGATCCTCTTACCAAGCCTTTTGAATTATTATTATTATCCTATGATCCCATGTAATCAAAGACTCATCTAGGATGCAGTGTACTCACTGAAAAACTTTTATATACCTCCATATTTGAGCATTTCTAGTCGAATATCATCCCCGCCTTCCAGACTTGCATTTTTCCAGCTGCTTATATATCCACATTTTAGGTTCTCTTGAATGTTTTATACCACAGTGCTATCGCTGTTTGTTTCTTATAGCAATGGTTCAAAGTGATTATTCCAGACGTCTAGAATATCTTTGTCGTCAGTTTTCATGTCACCTTTATCATCTTTGGTTCCTTTTCCTATACTCTTTCTTCTTCTTTGAAGCCTTTTTTTTTAATAGGTTATAGAAGATTTTGCTGTCTTCCTGATATTTATTTTCTATATTCTTATGATCTTCTCGTGACTTTTGTTTAGCAAACGAATGCTGTTCATTTGTGGTTATGCTAAAAATTAAAAAGACAAAGTTGTTTCTAAAATTCATTTTCAGTCAGTGTTACTCCTATAAATATATGCTTGTTGATCATTATTTAATGATGACACATTTTTTGATCATTTTGATACCGATTGTTTCTTTAATTTTTCTCTAATGCTTCTACTAACTTAGCTTTAATTTGATTTTACGAAGCTGAAATTCTTGTATTACTTTTTGTTTTTCTGAGTTATCTGAAAGAAGCACATCTTCTGGTTCGAAAGCTTCCTGATTGGTGGTTTTGCATGCAGGAATTTTCTTTTCTTGATATTGCCCAAAGAAGTCTTCTAAATGTTGCTCTTTTTCTCTGGTTATCTTTCTGGCTCCAGAAACTAACTGTCAGTGAGGGCTTGTGTTCTCATTAGGTATGGAGATGAGTTCAATAGAATCAGTAACCTTTTCTATTGTCTATATTTTCTAAGTGCTGTGTGGATATGTGTTGATTTTTGTGTGGTTCATGATTCACATTTCCTATAAGATCTAGGGGACTGTGTGTCCAAATGGTCAAAGGGGGTCACAATGCAGACATTGCTGAGAGACTTCTGATTAGTTTACTACTACTATTCTTGCCCATATGAGGACTAAATTGGGAACCTGCTTCTTCACCATGGTAAACATAGATGCTGCCTGATTTCCATTCTTTCTCTTCTGGACATTCTTCCTTACATACATCTTTGATTATTCCCCATTAAGAAAAAAAAAAAAACTACATATGTTATCTCATTCAAATTCTCAATGTACTCATCAGGAATCTCTGATTTTCACTGTGAAAACTTGGCTCTCAACTCTTATTATTATGAGAGTGATTAGTTGGTCTTCCATCTCAAAACTTGACTATGATTTGTCTCTGCTAATGAGTTCCTTCACACTGATCTGGTAGTAACTGCCACCAAAAGTTGTAAAGGTACATATATTCATTGCTCTGGCTACCTATTTTAATGTTCCGACAGTTATTCAGGCTGAATAACTTCATGTGTTTAGGATCTTCATTAAAATAAAATTAAAAACAAAGAAGAGCATCCAAACTACTAGTCACACAAATCTAGATTTCACATATGGAGGAATTCTGGAAAAAATAAGATTTTAACTGATAATGGCTTTGAGAACAGCTTGATTGAATGTAATCTGCAGAGCACGTTAAATTGGATGAGAAGTATACAAACTACAAAAGAATAATGAACAAGAGATTAAGGAGTAGATTTATAGAAAGAGTGGTAGTTGAGTTCAAAGATGACAAGTGTACAAAGACTTTCTGCAATGAGTCTTTCAACTCCACAAAGTAAAGTTATAATATATATATATAATCTCCAGTGCCTATTTCCCCTTTTATCTTTTTAGCTTTCATTTCCATTTGCAATCAGTGTTCATTATATCAGACATCATAACAAACTCCCTTGCTATAACATACTACCCAAAAATGTTTCAACCAAAGCTCCATAGACATAATTCTATTCTAAATGAAATTCACTATAACAAACTTTTCTTCCCTACAAGTTTGTTGTAGTGAGAGTGTTGACTGATATCATTTGATAACAGTTGTATTGACATCAGTTGTAGTCTACTTATGGCAGGTTGTTAAAGAAGCCATTCTAACAAGAGGCTTTTGCTATAATAGAAGTAATTTCATTCTGTCAAAGTTGATCAAACTTGATCATTTTCAGTATTTTCTTTTTATGAAACAAAAAAGAAAAATTAAAATTAAAAATTTTATATGTTGTTCTTTATTTATATGTGTATGCATACATGATAAATTATAACTAAGGATGATATGTTTTGATGAACCAGCTAACAAGTACTGGTCGTTTACCTCCATCTTTTCCACCAGGAGTTATTTGTAATTCTTCAGTAATGGATTTTTCATGGGATCCTTTTAATAATTACAGATTAGCTGTTGGTAAGTTTGTTTATTATTTTAATAATAGTTGAAAATTTTAGTCTTTATTAGTAAAGCATGAATTATTTCTGCTTCCTGCATAATGAAAATATTTTATTAAAATCAGTGCCTGAATACTGTTTTCACCTCCTGCCCTTCCATTTGGCCAGCTCTCTTTGTGGCATACATTGATCACTCGTCTCTCCCATATTGCTCTGTAATACTTAATATGTAAAATGTTACTAATAGTTTCAGGAGGATGGGGGGGGGGATAAGTTTTTAATTTCCCTTGTTGATATTTTATGTGTGAATATGTTGTTATTGCATTTCAAAGATTACTGTGATTGACTGTATTTTTAAAATTACATAGTTTTAAATTTTCATTCAAATCCAGTTTTGCTTAACTCACTGTGGAGAATTATATTTTAACGCAATTACTAAAAGAGTCACAAGGCTTCATTTCGGCAATGTAAAATTACATAGATAAAGTGGATACTAGATCCAACATTATTTCAAAACTGAATGTTTGTAGAAACTATGAAAGTTTTGTTAGCTGACCTGAGAGCTTACATTAATACAATCCATAGCAGCCCTGAGTTGCCTTAGCTTGCACTGACAGAGTGCTGCTCAAGTGTCCATATATTCGCCTTTTGGTAACATGTATGATCAGTTATTTGATCTGGATTAGTTTAAAAATAATCACATGTAGAAAGTGAATCAAAGGAATGTGGATGACCAAGAGAAATTGAGAATAGAAATGGGAGGGGGAGAGATGCAGAATGAACCAAATGATTGGAGAAAGTGGAATTGTAAATACAGGGATGGCAGAAAGAGAATAACAGTGAAGTGAAAGATAATATGGTGAAGAAGATAACAATACTCATATAAAATTAATTGTATTCATTAGAACTAAAATAATAAGATTTTATATATATAAAAAATGTATGTATCATTACGGGTTATTGTGATCTGGCTATGCTTAAGTAGATTTGTTATTTGGAAATTGTATTGTTTTATATATTGAATATATCTGAATTACTATTCTTTATAAATATGGTGAAACTTTTACTGATTTACTCAAATTTTTATGGTAGTATATAGATATACTGTATAAATCGCACCACTAGTGGGCAGGAATGTGCAATATGCAGCCTCTCCCTGTCAAGTCAACCCCTACCTTCCTGTGGTGTGTTTCCACAATAGAGGCTTTGGCATTTGCAGTGAGCATTCCTGCTGCAAAAGGATACTTCCTAGTTGGAGGAAATGCCAACTAGGTGGTAGATGTTCTTCATTGCTCAGTGAAATACCACCACCCAGATTATTGGCAGTCTGAAGTGGCAATTGCCATGTCTGGTCTCCAGAGCAGGGATTCCAGTTTCTGTCCCCCCCCCCCCTTTCTCCATGCAGTGTGAGTGATACCCCTTCAAGACCATGCCAAACATACTTGGAAACCTATTACCTCCTCCATTTCGAAGATATGTCAGTTAAAATGATGGTGCTGCAGGCCTGCCACCAATTAGTGCAGTCCTGAACCTGTCAGTATTAACGAGCCAGGAGGTTTCCTGGCCAACTGGCACATAATGCTGCTTCCCCATACTCTGCCTGGTCATGCCTGGAGAGGAAATCCACTTAGTGATATGTGGGGGACACTGTTGAGGCCACTTCTAGTACAGGGACTGGTTTCTCTCTGTATGGAAGTTATGTCTCTGAGAGTCTATCCCTCTCATTACACGTCCCCACTATATTTCCAGCTAATCACAATTAAACTTATGAAGGTTCCTACAAGCAATGACATCAACACTGAGACAAAAATTAATCTCCCATAACACACAAACCCTGCCAGGATCTCTTCAAATCTCACTTTCACATCCATTTTACTGACATCTGTGGCATTAACACAAACATAAATGATATTCACCACCACTTGCAGTCTTCCAGACCAGACATCCTGTTCCTGCCTCTGTGAAATCCAATATAGCCAGCCAGAGAATGGCTAATTTAGAATCCCTTCTTTTGACATTCTCCAGCTTAAGACTTCCTTTCCCCATTTATTAACATTAATTTGTTGCATTTACTGATCTCCAAACACTGATTACCGTCCTGACCTCTTCACATTCCTTTCCATGAAACTTGACCATCTTCAATCCAGCCATCCAAATAGTGAGGTCATCTTCCTGGGCAACCTCAGTGTCCATAATTGCAACTGGCTCCCCTATTCCAACACCATTAATCAAGCTGGAAGAGAAACAGTCTTTGCCATAAGTAATGACCTAACACAAATTGTCCACCTTCCTACTCAAATTCCTGATAACTCACTTCACTCTCCAAATAATCTGGATCTATTTTTGACCAGTTCTCCTTCTAGATACACCGTATGAATCACCTCTCCTCTTGGCAACTCAGATCACAATCTTGTACAAATTCCTTTCTCACAGGCTCCATCTATGCCCACTCCCAACCTTGCATCTTCTGGCACTATCAAGGAGCCAACTGGGATGACTTCCAGAATTTCTACTCCTTCTTTCCTTGGTCTGAGTAATGTTTCTGCTTATATGACCCTAACACCTGCTGTGAACAAGTTACAGGAATTATTCTCACTAGCATGAAGACCTTCATTCCAATCCAAGGCATAATCCTCATCCACTTTCCAAGCCCTGGTTCAACTGAAAGTGTATCAAAGCAGTCGAAGAAAAAAAATTAGCTTACCACAAGTGCCTTGCTTCAAGAACTCCAGCTTCATACTCTGCCTACACCTACACAATATATGCAAATTATTCATCAGTAGATCCAAATTTTATTTCATTAAGGCCATCACCAAAAAACTTGCCTCCTCTCCAAATGGAAGTCATGATTTCTGGTCCTCCGCTCAGGATGTTGGATGCAACTTCTGCTATCCTGCACTTCTACCATCTCATCCTGATGGCACCATTGTTACTTCATCCAAAGAAAAGGCTGGCCTCCTGGCATCGCCAATTAATTAGCAACCACCAGTATGGATCCTGCCATTCATGATCCACAGATACCTAGTAGCTGACATCACCAACCACTGGACATGTGCCATGGAAAGGTTCAGAGAAACTTGTGCTGTCACATTTCCAAAGCCTTTGACCACGTGTGACAATGTGGCCTGCTCAATAAAATGCCATCCTTTGGTTTCTTTGTGCAATATACACCCCCCCTCCCCCATCTGTAATTGGCTGGCAATCTTTCTTTAATCATTCTTAATGGAATATTATCAGCACTGAGAAAGGATTAAAACTAATTTTAATACTTCCAATATTTCGTCTCTGTCACAGAGACATCTTCAGGGATTACAAAAAAACTTTTTGTAACAACACACACACACAAATAATACAATAGTGAGTGAAACTAAAGTCTTATCTAGGTGGTGTGCCCTCTATGGGCATTTGCAGGTGGCCTAGGATTAAAGAGGGATCTCTGATAATTAATGTTTCCCAAATTTTGGGATGTTCAATGCAACCATATTTGTTTAAATTTGGTTGATTCCTGAGTGCAGATGCAGATTCAAAGAATAGTCTTTCTTTTTTGAATGTACTATGGTGGAGCATGGTGGTTTTTTTCCAAGAGATCCTGTGGGTTGTATCCAAAACATGATCTGCAAGGCCAGATTGACCATAATCATGACTGCAGATGTATGACTTGTGTTCTTCTAACCGGATGGTTGCTGATCTGCCTGTCTGTCTAAAGTAAGCCAGTTTACAGGCACAAGGTAATCTATATACTCCAGGCACTGAGAGAGGAGGGAGCTGGTCTTTAGTGGAGCAGATAAGGGTAGCAAGTTTAAGGTGGGGCTTAAAAGCCGAGGTTGTACTTTTTTAATGATCTGGCTATTTTTTCTGATGTACCATGGATGTAAGGTATGGTGATGGCATTTCTGAAGTTCTTCTGAAGAGATGGTCGGGGAATGGGGAAGGACTTGATTATTTTTTTTAAATGCCATTACTATACATCCATGGTACATCAGAAAAAAAAGCCAGATCATTAAAAAAGTACAACCCCTCTATACAGCTTTTAAGCCTCACCATAAACTGGCTACCCTTATCTGTTCCACCAAAGACCAGCTCCCTCCTCTCTCAGTGCCTGGAGTATATAGAGTACCTTGTGCCTGTAAACTGGCTTACTTTAGACAGACAGGCAGATCAGCAACCATCCAGTTAGAAGAATACAAGTCATACATCTGCAATCACGATTATGGTCAATCTGGCCTTGCAGACCATGTTTTGGTTACAACCCGCAGGATCTCCTGGGGAAAAACCACCATGCTCCACCATAGTAAATTCCAAACAGAAAGACTATTCTTTGAATCTGCATCTGCACTCAGGAATCAACCAAATTTAAACAAATACGGTTGCTTTAAACTTCCCCGAAATTTGGGAAACATTAATTATCAGAGATCCCTCTTTACATCCTAGGCCACCTGCAAATGCCCATAGAGGATGCATTCTAGGTGGAACTAAAGTCCATTTTAGGTGGAATTAAATAATACAATAGTGAGTGAAACTAAAGTCCTATCTAGATGGTCCTCTATGGGCCACCTAGATAGGACTTTAGTTTCACTCACTGTTGTATAATTTTTGTGTGTGTTGTTACAAAAAGTTTTTTGTAACATCCGTGGTAACAACATTTAATACTTCCAAAATATTGGAAGTATTAAAAATAGCTTTAATCCTTTCTCAGTGCTGATAATATTCCATTAAACCTCCAATGTGAATTCTTCACAGCATTTAAGTCTCAACACAGGTATCTACAGTACATCCACAGGGTACTGATTGTAGATGATCTTGTAGCCTGTGATCTCAGAGTACTACTCATTCAACAAACCATGTAGTACTCTGAGATCACAGGCTACAAAATCATCTACAATCAGTACCCTAAACATTGATCTTCATACTTTCCTTCAATGAGGCAAGGACAACCGTGTCATGTTCAATGCCGCCAAAACACAGTCTTGTCTTTTCTCTCACAAAAAAATCTTAGTTCACCTACCCTTACCCTCAGTAAGACACAAATCACCAGACAAGATCAGGTCTCTCTCTCACTACTTAGAACTAACAATTGCTTCCATTCTCTCCTGACATAAACAGATCACATCACATCAGTAGCCTCCTAAGCATCCAAAACACTAGGCATTCTCTTTTGTTCAAAAGGATATTTTACACCCAACCAAATCATAACTATATACAAATCCCTCCCATGCCTAGAATACTGCTCACATGTTTGGGGCGGTGCACCTAAAATTTCCTTAAAATCCTTGATGCTATCCAAAAGTGAGCAATTAGGCTCATTGATGGCCCCTCACTTTCACTTCAGCTTTTTTCTCACAGACACAATGTTTAAGCACTGTGTCTGTTTTTCAGGTACTTCCATGGTCAATACTCCAGTGAATTGGCAACTATTATTCCTTCACTTTCAGTTGCATCGGTTAATACAAGAGCAGCAGCTTCCTATCATCCTTTTACTGTGCAAACTGCAAATGCACTGAATCTGCTGCTTCTCCTCTTTCTCTTTTATTCCATCCATCTCTGTCCTCTGGAGCAGCCTTATTCATGAAGTATTCCCATCCCAAACAATTACTACTTGCAGCTCTTAAAAAAAAAAAAAAAAAAAAATCAAGAGACTTCTATTTCAGTCCTCACTGCACCCTCCCCACACACATGGCAACGATGTGCTTATAGGTCTCTTAACCTCTTATGTATGGGGGTCAATATTATGAATAAAAATAAAAAGTCATTATCATACAAGCATTATTCATTTTCACCTATGCTGAGCAGTAGCTATGTTTTTTAATGTTAATCTTACCAATGAAAAGCTCTTCACCTATAGCATATTGGTACCATTGTGTGGTACCAATATACTATAGATGTAGGATCTTTTTTACCCCAGATTATCTAAGGATTAGATAATCTAAGAATTAGATAATCTGGGAGCTATGTTCTGGAGACCAAACATGGCACTTAGTCAAGCTACTTTAGTCCTCTAATGAGCAGAGATGGTGGTCTGACATTAAGTTCTAGCTACTTTCTGTTGGTTGGAAAATGGGTGCACTATCCACTTGGCCAGGCAGGCCAGCATTTCAAATGCAGATAACTGTTCCAGTTGTTTGTTTGTTTTTTCACAGTAATTGTTTCAAATCTCATAAACTTCAGCTATGAGTAGTGCCAAGAGATTTGTGGGAAGGCAGCAACCTTCACTCATACAGAGAGCTCACTAGACAATAGTATAACAAATGACTAGAGGAGAGTTATGGAATGCTATTAGTAAGAAGTAATTTCACATCAGTAAAGGAATTTTCAGTTGTGAAACAAATTGCATGTGACAAATCTACATCTACATTGCTAAATCTACATCTACATTGCTAAATCTACATCTACATTGCTAAATCTACATCTACATGAGGTTTAGCATTTTTGCTGAGAAACACTGCGGTTTTATTTCCATTTAGAAATTGAAATGTTTATTGGACTTCGGAGCAGTTTGACTATATGCTAAGTTTGCAAGTTAAATTCATCCAAACACTAGGTAAAACTATGGCAATGCTTATCTATTTCATTTCAGGTATTAGTTTACTTGAAATGACATAGATGAGCATTGCCAGTATAGTGAACTGTTACTTAATGAAGGCCTTTTAGCTGAAATACAAGTTTAAAGCTAGAAGAAGAAAATATACTGAAATCTTCCAATGTAAATTGTGGCTTAAAAATACAGGTTATTTGATCTAAAATATTGTGTTGAAAGTACCTTTAAAGTATCATCATTGAAATTTAAGAATGTTGCCAGGGTAGGTGAATTTCTATTTTATTAACGCAATCTCTCAGCATGCTGATGTCCTTTCTGAGAAATTCTTTCATTAAGTCTATGGATTATTGCTGCAAAAGGAAATAACAGAAAAATTCATCCAACTGACCAGATATGTATCAGAGAAATAATGCAGACATGGAACAATGCTTTTTTTATGCAGAATTTCATTTTATTCATCTGAACAATTGGTAGATCTGTGAAAGTTTGCCCAAGGAAAAGACTGGGACTGATGTCAAATAGAAATTTAGCTTATATCATGTTCTTGTTACTGATCACAACATAATGTATAGAAAGTTTCATAATGATGCAAATTAAATGCTTGCCAAAGGATGCATGCATGTACAGACAACAAAAGCATAAAATATTCAGATAGGTAACAATGAGTTTTTTCTTACAATTTTTTCAAGGATCTTTCTTTCATTTTATTAGCATATTACCTTCACATAGTCTATAAGGAATTGAAAACTGATTGGGGCTTCTGACTTAATGTTGATTCTTCATCCTTTCATGATTCACTCCATTATTAAGTATCCACAGGAATATCAAATGAGAATAGATGCAATTTGAGTCTTAGGGACCAAACTATATTCTGTATTACCTTAAACTACTCGAAATTATGATGGTACAACAGTTACAGTTTACACGTGACAATGAGTGAGTGAAACAATTCAAACTGGAATGCAAAAAAGCTCTGTAGTTCTAATTTGGCACCCTCTAATGTTGTAAAAAAGAAGTATTATAGCTGTGTAGAAGTTGATCTTAAGATAACAGTCTCCCAGATTTTGTCAAATTAATGCAACCATACTTGGTCAGGTAAGGAGACTGCCCTTGTGACTTGGCATACTATGGACAGACAAGAATAGCTGTTAACATCCACCTTGGAGAACATAAAAAAAATGTATTTGTTTCTTATGTTCAGTAATTCTGTTATTGCCATCATTATTATGGCAAGCCTGGACTGGCAGACTATACTTTGGACTCCTCCTCATACAGGATTAGATGGAAGAAAACCACTGTGCTATATAGAAGTCATTACATGTCAGAAAGATTATTTTTAGAGTCAGCAGTGGCTATGAAGCATTCTCCTAACCTGAACAAATATAGTTGCATTAATTTGCCAAAAATGGGAGACTGTTATCTTAAGATCAACTTCTGCATAGTTGTAATACTTCTTTTTTTGAAACATTAGAGGATTCCAAATTAGGACTTTAGATCTTTTGTCCATTATATTTTGAATTGTTTCATTCAACTTATTGTTGTGTAACTTGTGTAACATTGTTGTTTTGTGCTCTGAGGATGCTGGTTTAAAATCCAGCAAAATATAAGCCAGTTAATAAACATTTTATAATTTAGTTTGTTTCATGTTGTAATGCCATTGAAATAAGTTATGAATAATGTCTAACACACCTAAACTTGTCTATTATATAGAATGAACAGTGAAAGTCAGCTGCTGGAAAACTTTACTTTCAAAGGAATGAAAGATAGCTAACATCAATGTAAGCAGCATCAGCAGGAATGAGATGGAACTAGCAGAGAAATTACAAAAATATCATCAGCAGAATTGGTATTATTGAATCAAAGAAGGCAAAAAACAGATGATACTCATTAATATTATATATAACTGAAGTATCAATTTATCTTGAATACATCCTAGTCATCATTAGCCAAACATGTGCACGTGAATGCATAAACACACACGACATACTGAACATTGCAACATACAATTAGAACAAACAAGGAATAAGAAAAAATGTTATTGATTGCGACAAGAAGTAGTGATGTATCTAAGCAGGGTTATGAAAAGTGTTTTCCCCTCCTAAATTATATTGTGTAGATTTATATAATAGTGCTTTTGTGTGATAGCCAGACTGGATATAATCATTGTATTGAGGTTCAAAAAGTCTTTGCTTTAGTTTATATCTTGATTAATGTGGAAGTGCTTGTCAACATTTCAAAAATGGCACCAAAGAAGCATACGTCAGCAGCGCAGAAGGTCTCAACTCGGAGATTGAGTTTTCCCCTGGACTTTTAAAGACATTTTAAAAACGTTAAAGATTTATGAAGTGTTAGATGGAATGATAAAAAGGAATGTATTATAGTATCTGAGAAGTGCAATGAAAAGTTAGGATGTTCCAAAAATGAGAACAGTGTTACCAGGAATAATCAGGAAGTGGATGGGAGTGCTTATGATGGTAATAATAGAAGTGACATGGAAGAGCTTAGGCAAGAGTTAATAAAAATGAAGAGTTCAAGTTAAATGTATGGAGGAGGAAATCAAACATTTAAAGAAGAGCATAACTAGTATAAATGACAAGGAAGTTAATAAGGAGAAGCAAATATATAAGGATGATAGGGTTGCTTTATATGGTGACTCAGTCATTAAAGGTGTGGATAAAGTAAAATATGAAGTGCACAAGACATGTTTTACAGGTGATACAATGAAACAAATATTAATGCTTGACATAGAAGGAAGGAACAAGCATCAGAATTAGTGGTAGTGGTGGGCACAAATGACTTGAATAGCAGGACAAAGAATCTGGAAAGGGATTTGAAGAGGTTATTGCAGGAAGTGAAGAAATAATGGAGTCATTGGGTAAGTGGTTGTTTGTTGCCCAGATATGACAGTAGTGAACTGAGAATGAGAGCAACGATACTGAATGAATAAAATGGCTGAATTGTGTCAGATGGAGAATGTTTAATTTGAGAATGTATGGAATTAATTCGAAGGGAAGTTAGAATGGTTTAAAATTGATGGAATGCATTTGAATGGGTTTGATGTTGGTCATTTGGAGCGATTGTTGTTTACTAAGAGTACATAGTGTTCATACGAATTAGTACTGCTAGGAGTCAGAAGTTGAGAAGCAGGTTGTGGAAGGACAGGAAAAGGATGGATACAAAGGTGAGGAAGTGATTATAACAGAGCAAAGTGAAGCAGTGCAAAATGGTGGGGAATGATAAGAATATGAATGAAAATCAGAGCCAGGATCAGAGAAATGGGGATGATTAGAATGAAAGGAGTGATAAGTACTATAGCTGAGAGAATAAACAGTGATTGTGTTGATGTCATGGCTGCAAAGAGACCATCCCATCAACACATTATTCCCATCCCAGAAATAAAGGGTCTGAGTTTGTAGCATTGATTCAGTATGCCCAGAGATAATTGGCATAAGTGAAACTTGGTTGTCTGAGGATCACATACTGTTAGGACTTGAAATAGTAGGGTATAGAATTTTCCAAAAGGATAGAAAGATGAAGAGAGGATGGGGAGTTTTGTTAATGGTAGAAGTGGAATTGTGTCCTTCAAGAGCCAAAGTGGAAAATAGTAATACATGTGAAGATTTTGAAGCAAGATTTTGAAGTTGGTGTGAAGTTGAGATCAATAGAATAGTATATCTAATAGGATGCTGTTATAGGCCAGGGAATGTGGTGTACTGATTATGAAATGTTTAGACAAATTAATTGGACAAGTAAAAGAATGATGATCCTAATGGGAGATTTTAATTATAGGAATGTGGATGGAAAGAAGAGATAGTGCATAGTAACAAGGCGAGTGTGTATTTGTTGAGTTTCTGTGGGATAACTATCTAAAGCAGCATCTGATGGAAGCAGCACATGATTTATCAGTGTTAGATATGGTGATATCTTCAGAGAATGTAGTTGTGAATGAGGTATTGGCTCTGCCACCTGTTGGTGAAAGTGAACATGAGCTATTGGTTTGGAAGGTAGTCAAACAGGAAAAAGTTATCAAGAAGTGGATATTGAATCCAACATTATTTCAAAGCTGAATAGAGAAAACTATAAGAGTTTCAGAGAAACTGCAAGAGTTTCGTGCCAAATATAGATAGAAACTATAAAAGTTTCGCAGATTCAAGTGTAAGCAAACCTTTCATGACAGGGGCAACTCGTGGTAAAGGTGGGGTATGCTCTGTTCATGTATTATGAGGATAGTATTGTGGGTAATACTATCCTTAGTATTACTCGTAATGTAAAACACATCTCCTAGGAGATGCATGATGTTATACATTATGGAGGGGGGGGGGTCACTACCCAGACCAGTTTCGACCTTTGTTGTGGTCTCATCAGTGAGTAGGCAGACCCAAAATTGTAAATACCCAGGTTGTAGTGGTGCAGAGGTTATACTTTACCATACGAATTTCCAAGAGGTTCACATCACAAAAGGCACCAAGAATTATTGAAATAGAGAGCCAGAAGGCTTCACTTCGGCAAATCAAAATTATTCAAATTAAGTGGATATTGAATCCAACATCATTTCAAAACTGAATAGAGAAAACTACAAGAGTTTCATGCCGAATATAGATAGAAACTATAAAAGTTTCGGCGGATCCAAGCGTAAGCAAACCTTTCATGACAGGGGCAACTCATAGAAAAGGTGGGTTAAGCTCTGATCACCATCCTTAGTATTACCCATAATGAAAAACACATCTCCTAGGACAGTGGTGTTCAACCTTTTTTCTATGCAAGCTACTTTTCTATAAAAAGTTATTCGGTGATCTACTCTCTTATAAGTTATTTGGCAATCTACTCTCTTATATAGATCACGTTCCCCCAACCTGATATCTGATTACGCACAAATAAACAACTAAAAAAAATTACACAACTAAAAACTTTATTTGTGTATTTAAAAATTTATTTATCACTTTTAATTATTTTAATATAACAAATATTTTAATACAACAAAAAAAAAACAAATATATTGAAATAAAATATTTATTTCTCTGTTTTGAAAAACCAAAGTTAGAAAAAACAAGATGATTACAAACTCACAAGTTACAGGAAATGCTGGTTGATTTAAAAAAAAAAAAAAAGTTAATGTGAAATTTGGCATTGTTTGGACCTCGCAATATTTTCATAGTCAAGTTGATATGAAGAAATGGCCAATCACAGACAATCATCCAAATGATCATTTGTAATTTGGTGTCTTAATTGATTTTTTATGATGACATTCATATTTGAAAAAGCAGATTCTGACAAGTATTTCGATCCGAAACATGACAGAATTTTTCGCACAATATCAGTTAATATTGGGAATTTTTCATGTGCATACTTCCAAATCACTTCATTGTTTATTAATTTTAAATGTAAACTATTCTGAATGTTTATTATCTCAAGTTCTACTTCAGCTTGGTTTATATCATCCCACTAATTTTATTTGAAATTTCTGTGATGTTCAAGTTTTCTTGAAATGGATTATTGATAAAAGATACAATCATTTCAGTTTTATTAAAATCTTTAAATCTTGAATTTATTTCTTCCTCAACTAATTCTGTTTCATGAATAAATTCTTTTAAATCATAGCAAAGCCTTTCCTGATTTTGTTCAAAAAATTTTAATAAATATGGGAGATGTCTAAATTCACGGTCATTTATATTTTTCTTTAATAAAAGTAAGTATTGTTGGAAAGTTTTAATTGAACTTAACATGTCAATTAAATTTTTATCTCTACCTTGTAACTCTAAATTTAAATAGCTTAATTTCGTACAGAAATCTACTAAAAATGATAAGTGTAACAACCATCTTTTATCACTCAATTGTGGATAAATATCTCCATTTTCATCAAGAAAAATTTTTATATCGTTAAGCAAAAAATCTTTCTAAAAATTGACTTCTGCTGAGCCAGCGAACATTATTGTACAACAGAAGTTCCTTATCATCATCTGCCTGTAATTTAAATAACTGCCATTGCTGGACTTTTCCTCGAACAGAATTTGCAATTTTAAATGTAATATCCAAAACATCTTTTGTGTTTAATCTTTTATTACACAGTACTTGTTGGTGAATAATACAGTGGTACATTAAAAAATCTGGAAATTGTCATCGTTTTTACATATTGAAATGAAGCCTTATTTATTACCTATCATTGCAGGAGCACGTCACTAGTAATAGACACACGTTTTAAAAGTGGAAGTTTGTGTTGTTTCACAAATTCATCAAATGCTGAAAAAATGTCTTCTCCCCTAGTCCTTCCTAATAATGGTATAATTTTCAAAAGTTCTTCTCTTCTTTACTTGATTAATCTTGAAATACCATGCGAATAAATATCATTAAGTGAGCAATATCAGTGATGTCGTTTGATTCATCAAATTGTAATGAAAATGCAACACACTGGTGAATGTCTGACATTAACCTGGCCAGGAAACTTTTCTCCAGCAATTGGAACTCTTCCTTTCAGCAATTTGAAACTTTGTCTGTGGCCTAGAAATAGTCTCTCTCTAGTGACGTCTCGAACCTAGAAGCTCCTTTCTGGAAGCGGGAATGTCTCTTTCAAGCAACGTGGGTGTGGGCAGTCTCTCTGATGGCGACTCTGGACTTGGCGGCCTTCTCTCTGACAGCAATTCTGGAACTGGGACCCCTTCTGCTTGCTTCAGTCCCTTTTTATTAGGCCTCCTCTGAGACCTCGCATGAAGTTTAGCAATCCCCAAAGAATCGGTATGAGTCTTTCATCTTAATTTTAAAGTTCGGCACGCCTTTTGTTCTTCTCTGCTTTCTTTTGATTGTAAGTTGCCGGCCATTGAAAGATTGTTTGAACTCTTTCTGACTGACTTCGGAGATGTTTACACTTAGAGCCTGCAAGCCTTTCTCATACATACAAGTTTCAATAACAATCTTTCTAATGCTGCCATGTACAGCTTCAGCAACAAAAATATTGCCTTTGTTTTTTAACAATCTAACATATTCTTATTAAAGCAGTATATACAGCTTGCTTCAAAAGAGTTATTTACAAAAAACATCTAATAGAAAGTATACCAAGACAAACAAAGTTTATTTTTTTACAATATTCACATGGGACTTAACCTAAGTTAAAAATTGATGTAATGTACTTTGGAATATTTATTATTTAAGCTACAATCGAATTTTTACACTTTGCTTATAATCACATTCACACGACTTAGCTGTTTGACTTCCACTGATCCAAATTAATTCATTTACCCGGACTTATAAGAAAATTACTGATTGGACAATTTTAATGAAAAATAAATAAACAATAGCAATATACTTAAAGCAAATGAAAAATAATACAAAGTAACGATAAATAAAATATTATGTTTTCAGTTTTAATTAAATTTCTAAGTAAGGAGGAATACACAAGAGATCAACCAAAAATCGCTCCGTGATTGACCGGTTGAATACCCCTGTCCTGGGAGATGTATGATTTTATACATTATGGAGGGGGGGGGGGGTCACTAACCAGACTGGTTTCGACCTTTGTTGAGGTCTCATCAGTCAGTAGGCGGACCCAAAATTGTAAATACCCAGGTTGTAGTGATGTAGAGGTTATACTTTACCATACGAATTGCCAAGAGGTGTCACATCACAAAAGAGTGATGTGACACCTTAAGAGAGCTTGGTCCACCTTTGCTGTGAGTTGCCTAAGTGTTGTACCACCTTACCTCAGTCCTGAAGATATTTTCAGGCGCAAACTTTGTTTGCTTACACTTGGATAAAGGATTAAACTAAATTTATTATAGAGAATGGAATCAACAAAGCTGATATAGTAGGAAGTCAACCGAATAAATTTATATGGAATAACAGAGAAATTAGTCGAAACACTAAACTGGCTGTATATAAGACATTGTTCAAACATATTTTAACTTATGGATCTAAGAGCTGAGTCAGAAGTAAAACTAGACCAAAGACTAGAGACCGCAGATATGAGAGCCCTGAGAAAGATTAAGGGCATGAACAGATAGCATCAATGGCAATCATATTAAAAAATGAGGATATTAGGAAAGAACTTGATATTGTTAGCATCCAGGAATGTGTTAGCAGAGTTAATTTCAGGTGGTATGGTCACTTAAACAGAATGGGAGAGGAAAGATTAGCAAACCAATTGTTCTCTGCCAGGTTGGCAGGGAAAAAGACCCACAGGAAGACCAAGATACAGGTGGATTGATACGGTAAAAAGTACCTTAGAAGATAGAAATATAAGATCTGACGATGTTGGAGCCTTGGAAGGTAACAGATTGATTTGGAAGAAAATTATAGATAGGAAGTTATTAATGATATAAATATTTCATGTAGTACTATCATATCCTGTACACTTTTTGAGGGTACATGTCAGGAATTTGATAACAGAATTATCAAAAGTAGTATGGTAGGAAGTCAGCTAAATAAATTTATATAAGATAAGAGAGAAATTATACAAGACAATGTTTCAATCAATTTTAATCTATGTATATGAGTTAGAAATAAATAAATCAGTTAGTCTCTTGTGATCAGATGTGAGTTCTGAGACAGATTAGGGAAGTCAAGAAATGGAATCAATTGCAGAATTAGATTAAAAATGAGAAAATTAGCTGTTCAAAGCCTTCAAAATCAACTAGTGAAATCCTCCTATTGCTGCTTATTTTGTCAGGTTGTGGCTCGACTTTCTTTAGGCACAACCTGACTTTATGTAGTCTCAGACTTGGACTGGAGTCTAGGTACTCCTTATGTTCGTCGATGACCTTCCTTCACTCCTGCTGCATGCTCCTTTATTAAATTTGCAACCATGATAAACAGCATTTAAAAAAAAAACCTTGAATAACTGCAGTTAAGAAAAATCTTCCACCAAAACCACCACCACACACATACACACACACAAAAAAAAACTACAGAAATATTAGAAATGCACAAAAAAAAACAAAAAAACTAAATAAACCACAACATAACCAAAAACTAAATAAACCAAATACATGCGCATTTAAAGTCACTGCAGTCATCTTTTCTGTTACTTAAATTGTACAAACATCTGTTAGATTGATGATGGACAATTTGCATTAAGTACTGTTACATCTTTGCTCAGCATATATAATAAATATGCTAAGTATTTAATATAGTTAAATTTGCTACAATGCTATATTCAGGTGTGTTGACAGAATCAGAAATTAAAACAAGCATTTTTAATTATTGGCTCAAACTCCAGTTCGTTTATTGCAAAATAAATAGGAGTTTATTTTTTTTAAAAAAATGCTTTAGTTATATTCCTTTTTTCTTTTTACCTTTCTGTTCCATTCTGTTTTTCTGCCTTTTTGTGTTATGATTTAAAATACTTCTTTTCATTTTCCATTTTACTGGAAAACTAACTGGTAAAAAAAAAAAAAAGTAATCTTTATGATATATACACTTCCCTCCTTACACATATGGACACTATCTGAAACATGAGATTTATTTCCAATAGTTCCACCAGAGAGTATTGCTCAATAGGCTTTGAGATGAGAGTGTAGAAGATCATTGCCTGTAAAAGCATTAAAAATATGCTAGAAAGCTGTTAATGTTAATGCATAATTTCAGGACTAAAGAAAACATGGTACCACTTTCATTCACTATGCATCATCTTTTGGTTCAGTTTTAAATGGCTAGAATATGCAAACTCTTTCATGATTCATTATATCTTACATTTTAAAAACCCCAAATGATGAAACATAAGTTGTGATTTTTTCTACTCGTGTCACTGGTACATAGTACTTAAAGTGAAAAAACAGATGATTTGGTACTTTCTGATCTAACTTTATGGGTTCCATTCCTCATAGGTTAAATGTTTCTTTTCTTGATTCATCAATTTTTATTTCATTATTCCATTAATTTTTACTTCAGAGAAAATTGGATATTGATGATTTATTTAAAAAAAAATTAAATGTTAAAACAGTTTTTATCTATTCATATTTTCATTAAGTAAAAATAATGAAAAATAAATAAAATGTTAATAAAATAAATAATAAGTAATAAAAATATGAAACTAATAAAAAACATCCTTAACTCACCCACGATACTAATGCATTATAGGTTTACAATCTTTCACGAGTGGGAGTAACATAAAAAAGTTAAAAAAGAAAAGTCATTAGGAAAATTTGTAATCTTTATTTTTGTGAATATTTTCATTATATTTGTTATCTAATTTTTAAAATGATTTTTTAACAATTTTTTAGCTTGTGATAATGGTGAAATCCAGCTGTGGGAAATACCAAAAGAGAAGTTTGAGGAAATCCTAACCAAACCAGCTTTTTCTCTAAGTGGCCATACAGAAAAAGTCTCCTGTATAAAATTTCATCCACTTGCTAATAATATTCTTGCAAGTGGTTCTTATGATATGACTGTTAGAATATGGGATCTTGAAATTCAAGAACAAAAAATATGCCTTCACGGACATGTAGAGCAGGTGAGTTCTGTATTTTATTGTTTCCATCTGAACTATGGATCTTTATTGACAGCAAAAAAAATTCCAAATTTTCAGGAAATGAAAACTCTGCTGTCATGAAATGTCAGACTGACTCAGGCATCACCTGGTTAACAAGACATCCTTCCACAGTTGTTGCAACAAAACTCAACATTAGAATAATGCAAGATAGACACCATCAGCAGTGGTGTCTATCTTACATTGATAGGCACTGCCCTAGGGGTTCTGGCGCCTTGATGCAATTTTAAGTTGAGCGCCCCCTTCCTTTTTTTTTAATGCACTTAAAATTGAAAGATTAAAAAAATCAAAACAATATTTTTATATAAAATTATGGACTTTGCAAAATAAATATATTAACCTCTCAATTGGGCAAGACGTCTATATACGTTCATCAAAATCTGAATACGATGCATGATATCTGTTGAAAGAACATGGATAAGAAATGCAATATGGCTGTCATGTCCATTAGAAGATGCAATAATCCTTCACACTGAAGAGAACACTTAACCAGATTATTATTATTAAGAGAGACCTCCAGGGAGTCAGAGACTCACTGAGGGAGGCCACATACTACACACACCAGCTATCATACTTATTCTTGAATTCCTTCACACTACTTGCACTCACAACATCTAATGGCAATCCATTCCAATCACATGCCACCCGCTGAGAGAAAAATCTAGCCCTCACACCCTTCTTGGCAGCCTTCATTCTCAGCTTCCAAGGATGCCCTCTCGTCCTTTCCCCACTCTCTATAAATTGAAAAATTCCATCAATTGAAATCCTATATGACCCTTTCAGAAGTTTGTAAGTCTCAATCATATCACCCGTCTTTCTCCTGTTTGCTAGTGTCTGCACTCTACAAATTCTCAGTCTGTCTTCATGATCAGTATTCCACAATCCTGATATCATCTTGCGATCTTAGCTTTGTCTTGGTTGCCTATAGCAAGAGAAACACTTTCATGTTCTCTGCTCGGTAACTGGACTTTTAGTTATACTGGATATACTAAAAATATAGAAATTATTTTTATTTTCTCCTTTTATAGTTTAAGCCAAGTTTATGCCTTTTTTTTTCAAAAGTATTTTAAGGTCTGAGGCAACTCGTGGTAAAGGTGGCATAAGCTCTGATCACTTGCCTAAGTATCCCATAATACTCATGATTTACTTTTCATGGTATTAACACCACAATTTTTTTAAAGAGATGTTTCTCTTTAAAAACATCTCTTTAAAAAAAATTGTGTGGTGTTGTTAATACCGTGAAAAGTAAGTCATGAATAACAGTCAACACATAAGCTTATCTGTTTAGATATCCCATAATACAAAGCACATATCCTTACGGACATGTATAATGCTATGTATTATGGGAAGGGTCACTATCCAGACAGGTTTCGACCTTTATTGAGGTCTTGTCAGTGAGAGTCAGACCCAGAGGTGATGATACCAAGGTTGAGGTAATGCAGAACTTATATTTACCTATACGAGTTGCCACAAGGTGCTTAAACCGTATTAAATAAAATTCTCAGGATGAGAGAAAGATGTACAAAGTTTTTTACCTTGGGTGTACTATACGCTTTTTCAGAGACCTGAAAATACTTCAGGTGCAAACTTGGCTTACTTGCTTGTTTGCTTACTTGGGGAAAAAAAAGGATTAAAACCAAGTTTATAAAATTTCTTGGTATCTTTAACATATAGTACAAAGTAAAAAACTTTCTACATCTTTCTCTCATCCTGAGATTTTTATTTAATAAGGTTTAAGTGGCAACTCATATAGGTAAATATAAGTTCTGCATTATTTCAGCCTTGGTATCAGCATCTCTGGGTCTAGCTCCCACTGATGTGCTTTTGCTCAGAAGTGGTCCCTTTCCTTGAGGTATGAGAGGCTCTGCTTGGGGTAGGTTTTTGCCTGTCTCTGAGTGGGGCCACCACTGAGATTATGGCTCTGTCTGGTGGTGGGGTGAGCCAACGCTGTGGATCACCTAATTTTTAGAGAGGTCTTTACTTAAACAGCACATCAATAAAGGTTGAAACTGGTCTGGTATTGACCCTTCCCATAATACATAGCATTATACATGTCTGCAAGGATATGTGCTTTGTATTTGTATTATGGGATACTTAGGCAAGTGATCAGAGCTTATGCCACCTTTACCACGAGTTGCCTCAGACCTGAAATTACTTCAGGCCAGTGGCATTGCATGCACATTTCGGTTGGGTGTGTGTGCTGTCGTGTGGGTTATGCAACCCGAGCTACAAACTTCACGTCAATTTGACCATATGCATGGGCGTGCATCCGCAGAAAATTTTCTGGTGGGGGGGGAAGCAAAGCTTGGAGACAAATAATTACATCAATACATGTCTTTTAGCTTTTTTTTTTATTTGATGTAATTATTTGTCGATGTAAACTATAAATACATTATTTTCATTTTCCATCAATTTTAATGATCTTTAATTCTTGGGGAAAAAAGTATTCAGAATTAATACAGTTTTTAGCACAATTTCATATATAAAAAATTGACCGGCATATTTTATTAAAAATCAACTAATTAATTAATCCTAAATTAAATTATTTCCGTTTAATTTCAAAAAAATCATAAAACTAACAAGTAAAATAATATTAAATTACACTTACCTTTTAAAAATGTATTTTTCTGTTTAAATTTGTTTCACTATGAATTTACAATTCACACTTCACTCAGTGACTCACTAGACACAGAGAGCAGACTAACCGGTGACTGTTCGCAAATCAGAAATAGATGAACTAAAAACAGGAACACGTGTTCTATGGCTACCCTGCCGTGGGCCGAAACAGGGCAACCCATAATAAAATTTTAAGGCAGTCAAAGCGGACCAGGGTCAAGTATGTAAGATTACATATCTCAATCAATTTTACGATTATAATTTGTGGAATTTTTTAATCGATCTTGGGAAAAGTCCCCCCAACCCCTGCGGACACCCATGACTGTGTGATTGCATTTTTATTGATGTATGAAAGTTTTGAGACGGCATAGCACATCAGCGCTCATCTTAATTGCTCAGTGCAATTAATTGCATAATACTTCCAGTGGGGGGAACAATCTGTTTTAGGATTTATTAGAAAACAACAATGAAGGAGAATGCTATATTTGGTTGGTATATTTAAAATATTCAAAGATGAAAATATTTGAACCATCATTTATAAGACATGTAAGAATTGTAAGGAATAAGTGTGAGTAGAAACACTTTCATTAATGGTAAACGAGTTATTAATAATTATCATATGTGATATGTGTGTCCTATAAGTTGCTGGGTAGAGCGAATAGCACGATCCTATAAAGTCTAGACATGAATAAGTGAATTTATGATGGCATAATTAAAAAAAAAAAAAAAAAAAAAAAAAACGTATGAAGAGAGAAAGAGTATTGTAGGAATAAATATGGTTTGATGGAGCAGAAAATCATCTTCTAAAATTTTTGCACATGTTATGTGTATTTCTCTGGTGTGGGTTTATTTTGCTCTGTTTTCCAAGAATGTTATTTTGTTTACTGAGACTCAGTATACATAACATCCGATCATTATTGCAATTATCCGAATCCTACATTCATTTGTTTTTTTTTAAGTATCAGCAGTTCTTCTGTCTTATCAATCTCACATATGCTGGTATTTTGTTGTAGATCAACTACATCTTATTATTATTATTCATGACACCTCCAAGGAGTCCGAAGACTCATTGTGAGAGGACACCTACTATACAACTGTCTCCACCACTACGCTACAGTATTTTTTGTCTGTAAATTGCATGTGTTCTGAAGGGCCAATTTGTCTGTATGATGAAAAACCAGAGTTTCTGGGAGAAAAAACCCTGCTACCTCCATATGGGATCGGCTAACTCACCTTCGATTGAAAAAGTGCACATAAAGATTCCTCCCATCACGATGCAAATCGCACTTAGGCCTATTCCAATCGATGGGCACAATGTACCGTCGTTCTTCCAATTGTGCTACGGAGGGCACTTTTCGACGCATAAACATTGTGTCACATTTGTGTTATTAACCAGAGTGTAATGAATAATACACAAAATATTCATTTTGATTCAGGAATAGATATTTTTTACTGTCTGTTGTTTCCAAAGACTAGAATAAAAATGTCTCTATATACTGTTAAAAATTTTGGAACCTCAACAGATGCTATACTCCACAAGCAAAAGAAAAAACAATTAGCATTTTTCTCGTAACATCCACTTTCAAATTTTCTAGAAAACATGTGTAACAGCTGTCTGTAATACAGCCATCATTTGTGCTCAACATGAGTTGAGCACAAATGAAAGCGCTCAACTCATGACAAGTGACTACGTTCAATTGGATTGGTTAACACAATAACCAATCACAAATGCTAGGTGCTGGGTGAGCTTAAAATGTTTGCTCACTCAGACACGGCTTCTCAGCGGTATAAAACTACTAGAAAACTAAGAATTTTACTCACTGTGCGTTACATCTTTTCGAAGGGCTCAAAGGTGTGTGCATTTTGAAAGCACACCCAGGCTATTAACGCAAATGTGATGCAATGTTTACGTGTCGAAAAGTGTCCTCTTCATGAAGCATTAGTATATTGTTTTTAAATTTAGGAATCATGCAAAGTCTGCAAATAATTAGGGGAGTCTTTAATAGGAATAAATACAAAAATATAATATCGGTGATACTGATTTTTCTTGGATGAGCACCGCACACCTAGCACACCCAGAATATTCGCCCCTGCTTCAGGCACAAACTTGGCTTGCTTGTTTGCTTACTTGGAAAAAAATTATTAAAACCAAGTTTATAAAATTTCTTGGTATCTTTAACGTATAGTACACCCAAGGTGAAAAACTTTCTACACACACACACACACACACACACACACACAGTAGAATCCACTTATTGTGATTGCAGATAATTTATCAATCGGCTATTGTTATTAAAATCAGTCAGTCCCAAAACACACCACTTAAAATGAATTTAAAATAATCTGTCTATTATAATCAAAGTTCCAGTTATTATTATCAAAATCCTTGAATGTTTAGCTTTTTGTTTCTCAGAATTCTAAGAAATAAGGGTTAATCAGGAGAAAATCTGACTTTTTTTTGTTAATCTTCCTTTAATCTTAATCTTCCAGGCAAATGCAGGGGGGGGGGATAGAAATACAGTCTAATTGTGATTTTTCAAGTTTATTTTCATGCTCTCTTTAAGTAAGTGAATTTGACTTTAAGTGCTTGTTAAAACATCCCTTAGCATTATGGCAGAAGCAAGTAAAAAACGTAAAGATTTACTTTTCAGGAAAAGCAAAGAATTTTGGAGTGCTACGATAAGTTTTCCAAATTGAGTCAGCGTAGTGCAGCTGTACATTTTAAAATTTCACAACCACTCTTGTGTAAAATGTTAAAAAACAGATCAAACATTGAAACTTCAGCTCTTACTAATGAGAACATGGATCGGAAGAGAGCCCAAGTTGAATCAGCATTAAAAATTTGGTTTAGTAATGTTCATGAAAAGAATGCTTGGATTAATGGGCCTTTGATGGGCAAAGAAAATTTAACCGCAACTGATGGATAGTTTAATAGGTGGAAAATGTGAGAGAATATTGTGTACAAAAAAAAGTGCTGATTTTTTATCAGCTGATATGTGGAGTAAGACCGAGTGGCCAAGAAATTGCTGAATATTCTCCCGAGGATATTTACAATGCCGACGAAACAGGACTCTATTTTGGTGCAATGTCTGAGCATACTTATTTGTTTAAAAATGAAAGTACTAAAGGATTTAAATCTTCAAAAGAGCAAGTGACAGTTCTTTGTTGTGCTAATATGAAAGGTGAGAAATGAGAGCTCATAGTGATTGAAAAAAGTAAAAATCCTCGGTGTTTTAAAGGTGTCAAAAGTTTGCTTGTTAACCTGTTCTACTGCAGATGTTCGGATGATTAATAGCATTTTCAGCAATTGGTTAGTTAAGTGGAATCTTAAAGCGAAAAATTGTCTTGTTAGCAGACACCTGCTGTCCACACACAAACAATTTATCATTACAGAACATCAAAGTAATTTTCTTGCCCTTTGAACACTACATCGTTAATTCAACCAAGTGACCAAGGCATCATACGAGCTTTTAAATCTTATTATCACAGGGAAATTCGTGCGAGAATTATAGCTGAACTTGATTATATAAAAGACTAATCTCATACAAGTGCAATTGCAAAAAAGATTTCCCTTCTTGATGCATTGCATTTGGTAGCAATGTCATGGAAGCAAGTCTCAGTGAAGACTATCGAAAACTGCTTCCAAAAAGGTGATTTTTTAAGACAAACTCTGAAACTCCTTCTTCCAAAGAATTTGAATATCTTACAAATGAAATTTTTGATAAAACCCCAGATAGTATGTCAAAAGAAGAATTTGAAAATTGGTTGGATATTGATAATAACGTTGAAGTGGTGGCTACAACGAGAGTGTCGAAAATATGTCAGGCTTTTTCCTATGAGAACTTTGAACTAATAGAAGAAAGTGAACCTAATACAAGTATAGAAGAACAAATTTTAGAATCTCCTCCAACCAACACCCAGGTGCGAGAAACTCTATGAATACTTCGTCACAGTGTGCAACAACATAGAGCGACAAACTTCGAAAAGCATTATGAATATGAGCAATTTATTCATGAACTACTATATTCAAAGACACGACAGACAACACTAGATAAGTTTTTAAAATAAATTTTTTGTTGTTACTTATTAAAAAGTTGTTTATACAATAAATTAAAATTAATGTTCATAACAATAAATTGAAATAAATGATGCAATTTTTATATCGTTTGCTTAATGTTATCGAAAAGTGACTGTCCCAAAGTGATCACAATGAGAGGTGTCTACTGTGTGTATATATATATAGAAAAAATATATATTTATGTGTGTGTTGCTTCTTTAGAGACACAGCATTATTTATTATTATTGAAATGAGCACTCTACATAATAGCAACAATACATAAATCTACATAATAATTTGTTTAGTTTTTTAACTGTGAGTTGGTTTGAGGTACTGCTGAATATAAATTTGTGGTATTTTAAAATTAACCTTGAAATAAGAATGTAATACACTTTAACATGTCTTGTTCATGAAAGCAGAAAGAGTTGTTCTCAAACAGCAGCAGTATATTTAAATCTGTAAGCATAACAATGTGACATGTTCACACCTTATTAAATTTTGCTTGATAGCAATTTTTTCAGAATATTCTCTACTCGTATATATATATATATATATATATATATATATATATATATATATATATATACAAGGTGGTATCAAAAAGTTTTGAGACTAGCTCTGTTTACGAGAAATTACTTCATTTATATACATTTACACACTATCACCGTCAAAATGGTCCCCTTGCATATCAATACAGCACTCCCAGTGTTCTTGCCACTTCTGGAATGTGCCCTGAAGTCTTCTTTTCGAAGCATCTCATGCACCTTCTGCGATTCGTGCTGGATCTCTGCAGTGGTGTCAAAACGGTGACCTTTGAGCTGGATCTTCATCTTTGGAAAGAGGAAAAAGTCTGCAGGAGCCAAATCTAGCGAGTAGAGTGGGTGCGGAAGTGAGGTCATGTTGTTTCTGGTGAGAAACTCGCATATGAGGAGAGCTCGGTGACAGGGTGCATTGTCATCGTGGAGCATCCAGTTTTTCGTGCTCCACAGATCTGGTCGCTTTCACTGAAAGTCCTCCCTCAGATGCCTTAAAACCTGGCAGTAGAACTCGCTATTGACATTCTGTCCCCCTGAGGACGAATTCTCGATGCACAATGCTGCGAATGTCGAAAAAGACAATGAGTATGCACTTGGTCGAGCTGCGGACCTGCCTCGCCTATTTCGGTCGTGGAGATGATGGGCTCTTCAAATGTGAAGACTGTTGTTTCGTCTCAAGGTCATACCCGTACACCCAAGTTTCGTCACCGGTAATGATCCTCAAATTTCACGTTTTTTCAAATGTGAATTTCACGTTTGCTCTTTGTTCTAACTTGCTGTCCATGATGAAATCGCAGATGTGGTTACACAGGTGGTCAGAATAGCATCAGTTGCACAGCTCCTGATGTACAACTTGATGATGTCTTTTCGCACACAGACTTATGAAGGTAGGTGCTCCCTGTGACTGTGTCTGTAGCCTTGTGCTGCCATCTGTTGGTGTGTTACAAACCTAGTCTCGAAACCTTTTGATACCACCTCGTATATCTTGGAAACAACCAAAACATTGGCTTGAAATTTCCTAATGGAGGAAACTCCAGGTAACACAGGTTCATTCTTCTAAGTGAAGAGATCATAAACATTACAAATCCACTTCTGTTAATCATTCTCATTATTTCCAATATTCAGTTGACAAAAATAGCAAGAAAATAATCCCATGCACTTTTTTCCTTTTCATTTTTACAAAAAACACACAAAGAAAGTACATTATAAATGACACTTCATTCTGAAATCTCCACTGAATGAAAAAGAAAATACTACACATTTTCTTATTATTATTCTTATCATCATTATCTGGCATTTTATTTTAGTACAAAGAAGAAATCACTGCATATTTTGAAAAGACATTTACTGCTAGTTTAGATAAGTGGCAAAGTAGCTATACTTTTACTACAATTTTAAACTAAAATTGTATAAGTATGCTCCTCAAGTGATTTACGTTTGCAACAATTCTTGTGAACGGTTTTGAAAATAAATTATTTCACACATCAGCAGGATGAATATGTGCCCCCCCCCCCCACAAAAAAAAACTGAATGCAACACATATGCATCTATTTTTTAAAAAATTCGAATGTTTCTTTCTTAAATAAATGCATCAAACAATTTATAAGTTTTCAATAATAAAAATGAAATTTTGATTATTATAAATTAAGGAATTATTTTGACATAAATATTGTATCAGACTGTAAAAGAAATATCGGTATTTTTATTTGGATATAATTGAAAACAAAACAAGACATTGCTGATGTATTATACACTGCTGCTTGAGCTCTTTAGTGTAACTTCTAAAGAAGTGGGCTTTCTTTCTCAGTAGCACTCACAGTAATCTAAGCTTTTAGCCTTTACCTCCAGCTGAGAAGATTATTGTCTAATATTTCTAACACAAAAGTTATTTCAACAGCAGTAAAAGTCGTCATATTTGGAAATTTTTTAAAGAAAAAAAACTAACACTATTGAACTTTCTATTTTGTTGCATACAAAATGCAACATTAGCGTGTCCGCTCTCCAAGAGGCTGCGGGTTCGAATCCCGCCATGATTTTATCCCATGCACTGCTAATCTTTCCCCTGCAATATGTTCTGCCATGGGACTGCTGTAAGCTCACTCCGAAGCTTGTTATAATCGCCTAATTGTAGTTCTGTATATATACCTTCTTAAGAGAGAAATCCACAAATTTTGCAACCTCCCAAGTCAATACCAGATGATCGCTCTCACCAATTGGAGGTAACGAGGACACCTTACTTGCATATATCCTCTGAACCAATGACCAGGTCCAACACTCTCACACCACGAGTCCCTTCAGTTATGTGCTGTTTCAAGTAATTATCTCGTAGAAGATCTATGAATTCCTTTTCTTTTTTGCCACGTGATATTTCCTCCTTTCAGTTAATATCACCATAATTAAAATCCCCCATAATAATCACTAACTGCACTCATTAAATAAACCTGCACTAATTTGCTGATGCATGAATTCAATATCACCCCCTATACCCCCCCCCATAGCAGCAACCAACTGTATATTTGGTTGCGTTGGTCACTATTTCACACCAGACCTCCTCAAATGTACTATCATTCACATGTCCATCATCTTGATCAGAGCCGGCGCTAGGGTCTTTGACTCCCACATGCAATTTCTATCTAAGCACCCCTGTAACGATCCGGGAGTGTATGGTTCTTTTACGATAATAAAAATTTAAATTATTTGAAATTTCTTAAATAAATTTTGACAGAACAGCCACACGTCGGTTCGCTATATGTAACGAACCAGGGGTGTTGACTAGGTAGGATAATCATTAAAAACCCGTATATTCAAAAAATTCTCAAAAGTTAAAGCAAATTTTGATAAAGCCACTTCACTTTAATCGTTGAATATATATTGAAAACTGCTTCCGACCAGAATCGCTAACAAATTAAAATGAATTTTAATTAAAGTTAAAATTTATTTGAACTAAAGTTTGAAAAATTCTTGCATTTTACAAGTTACTAAATTCTTAGTAACTTGTAATAATTTTTATAAGTGGAACTATCTTTTAGGAAATTAAAAGAAACTCAAGATAGATGAGAAAATAATAAAAGAATTCAGAAATAATTAGAACATTTAATAAGTATTCAAAAAAGAATATCTTTACAGAATAACAGAAAATAAATTAAATTACATAAATATACTTGAAATTTTTTTTATTAAAATTTTAAGGTTTTTGATTTCATATTCACAAAATTAGAAATAATGGTCAACGTCTAATTCCGCACTTATATCATTTTCAATAGCTATTAACGGCAAACTAACAAGCCTTTTTTGTGGCATACTTGTTCTTAAGTAGGTTTTAATCAATTTCGACTTGGAAAAGGAACGTTCACCACTTGCTACACTAACAGGTAAGGTTAATAGTATTCTTAAAGCAATTGAAAAGTTAGGGAAAGATAAATTATTCGACACAATAAAATTAAGAATATCGAAAGGGCTTTTGAATATTTAAATTATCCTTTCGAAAAATATCCCAGAAAGCACATAACTCGTCATATAATTCTATTGCATTTACGTCTTTATTATCGCAGTTCTTCACGAGAATCTCTAAATCGTTACAATTTTTTTGTAAAACTTCGTTTTTAATTTGTAGTAATCTATACAAGAACTTGAAATTATCATAATATGGTTTTAGTTGTTCAAAACGTTCTATTAATGAACACATTGCAACGTCTAGAAATGTATAAAACACATTCACTCTAAATTTATCTTCTCGCAATTGTGGCATTTCGTCATGATGCTCATAGTCAATTTGTCGTGTCTTCTTTTGTCGTCGAACTTCTGTACCAGTTTTAAATTCTTGTTCTCCATCCACCTCTTCACTCAGTTATTTTGCTGTTTTTAGAACTTCTTTAAAATTTGTATCTGATCTATACTTTTGTAAGAATATTTTTAAGTTTTCGATAGATTCTAAAGCAAGTAATGTTCATATTTTTGTCTTGAAGCATTTTACTCACAGGGTTTATTCTGTTAAGTAAATCATGCCAAGTTATAAGAGAGCAAATAAATTTGTAGTCCATTATTTTAGCACATAATGTTTGTGCTTCATGCTGAGTTTCTTTATTAAAATTTTCATTATTTAAAATTTCAAAAAGTGCATCAAAAATTTCTCCTAACTGATATCGTAGAGGGCGGATTGCATTAATTTTACTTTCCCATCGCGTAATTTTTTTTTACGAACTTTAAAAGAATTTTCTAATGTTTGTAAGAGAATGAAAAGAATTGTATATTTCTTGAATAATTGAAGAAACTAATTGTATCTGCATTCACTTTGCTGCATCGGTAATGATTAAATTTAGAGTATGAGCAGCACATGGCACGTCAAAAGCTCGAGGATTTTTGTTTAAAAGCAAATTTTGGAGCCCATATTTGCCCCATTATCATGCCCTTGACCTCGCATGTCTTCAATGGGAATGTTCCATTTTTCCAGTTGTTCCATTTATTGTTGCACATAAACCACGTCCTGTGGAATCTGATATATCTGCAAAACCTAAAACATTTTCCCTGATCTTGACAATTCCATTTTCACAGGAAACAAAGCGAATAATAATGGTCATTTGTTCTGTTTTATTTGCATCAGGTGTACTGTCTAAAATTATGGAATAATATTTAGATTTTCGAATTGATAATAAAATTGTATTCCTGATTGTGTTACTTAAAGTTTCCAATATTTCATTTTGACTGACTTTACTCAAGCAGTGTACTCTATTGATTCATTGTAGGGCCCTTTCAACATGATTTTCCATAATGGGATCAAACATTGCAAACAGTTCGACTAATTTTAAAAAATTGCCGTTATTTCTTTCATATAATTTATCAGATGATCCACGAAAAGCTAAATTTTGGCCACCAACGAATTTTATAATTTCAATCAAGCATTCTAAAACACTCGTCCAATGTTTCTTTTCCATTTCATACATGCTTTGAGTCTGGAAATCAATAGTAGTTTTGTTTTTTTAAATTTTTATCAAGTTCCTTCCATTTTAAGAAATTTTTCATGTGAGTTAAACTAATCTCATGTTTATGTAAAGTTGTACTTACATTTCTCCAATCGTTATAACCTTCTACAAGACTCAGTTGGTGATTCAGTTGATTCAGTAGGTGCGACAAGTTTGCAACAAAAGCAAAAAACAGAATTTAAAGTTTTGGAATAAATGAGCCACATTCTTGGCACGAGCTCCCATTTTCCATTTTTTTATTATAATACATGTCGCCAAATTTACGACCATATGTATCTCTGGGATATATTATATTTTTATTTTGAACATGCCCTATTTCAATTAAAACAACTCATAATTTTTCATCAATATTTTCCCGTTCACCTGGATCTTCTAAATTCACAGACTAACAATGTGTTAGTTTCGTGGTCAACTACAACTAAATCTTGTTGTAGTTGACTAAATCCTAACTATTTTTCATTTAAATCATGTTCAATTATCTTGTTCAATAGTCGCAATAGTACCTTTATGAAACTGGATGATGTGCACAGTTCTTCAACTCTGATTTCTGATGTATTGAGTTGGTTACAATCTGCATCAGAATATTTTAATATTTTAACAAATTTATTAAGAGCCTCAGTTTGTTTCTTAATATCTGCTTCTTTTGCAGCATGATGCTTATGATTTTGTGCACCAGATAACTTTTTTTTTAATTTTTGATTCCATTTCTATTTTATACCCACAAGAAATTATTATGCAACACAACAGAGAGACGAAATAATAGTCCGCACTGCGCTACTGTCAGTAGTCTACTGAGATGCGTACCATATGACTGGTTAACTAGCAACAAATGTTTTGTATGAAAATTCGTTTCTGCGCATAAAAACTGTTCACCATTTCACTTTAGATAGACTGCAGTAGACACAACATTCTGCAGGCAAGCATTTAGCCTGCTCTAGCTGCAAAATTGTAAACAGCCGGCTGATCAAAGAGGTGGCAATATACTTTTTTTTTTCAATTTTTATTCAGTGTATCCGGCCTTATTTATTTAAGAATTATTTTGTTTTTATGATAAAAATTTTATTTCTTAAAAATTAAGTTATGAACCACTCCCTGGCGGTGGCGCCCCCCATTGTAGCGGTGCCTGCATGCTCGCTTCCCCCGTCCCTGATCTTGATATACTATTTTCTTTGGCTGCAAATCATCAGCTATCATCAACAGTAACCCCCCCCCCCCATTCTATCTTCTCTATCCTCTCTGAAAATACTATACCCATCACATTCAATTCCAGTGACCACATCTTCTACTGACAGCCAAGTTTCACTAATGCCTACAACTTTTGGTGAGATTGCACTGACTAATGCTAAAAATTCTTCCCTCTTATTTCGAGTTCTTCTTGCATTTGTATACAAAAATTGCAGATTCCCTTTAGTTCTGGTACAAGCGTTAGAACTGATATATATGTTACTAATTTCAGTAGTCTCATGCTGATTTTTATCCCCTCTGTTCTGCAATTTATTCTGCGAATAAGGATCAACAAACATACAATCACTGCTTAAGTTTCTTCCTCTTACATTCAACCTTTTCAATTTTAGTTTCCCTGCCCAATTATTTCAACTTGTTCTGAAAACAGTAACTTCTTCAAATGCTTATGATCTTCCATGTTCCGATGGAACTCATCTCTTGCATAGCTGTTATTTGCCTTCAAACACACTCCAGACATCAACAAATTCCAGACCTCTTTTTTTTTTTTGCATTCTTGCAATCATATCATTCATTATCATCATTTGTCTACTTAACTCATAATTGTCAAAACGAGGCAGCACACCACACACTTTTGTGTGTGGTGTGCTGCCTCCCATTGACACTTTTCTTCTTCACGATATCTAACAATGTTCTTAAATCTTTTCCTATCCAATTTATACTACCACTCAGATCACCAAAACTATCATTTTTTTTTTTGCATTCTTGCAATCATATCATTCATTATCATCGTTTGTCTACTTAACTCATAATTGTCAAAACGAGGCAGCACACCACACACTTTTGTGTGTGGTGTGCTGCCTCCCATTGACACTTTTCTTCTTCACGATATCTAACAATGTTCTTAAATCTTTTCCTATCCAATTTATACTACCACTCAGATCATTGGTACCCACCATAACTATCATCTTTTCTGCAGCATGCCCTCTCTTTATTGCTAAAGCCACTCTCTCTATTGTTCCACCAGCCAAGCACTCCTCAGGCATACTGCTCTCCATACCTTTAATCATAGAATCACCATATATTTTACCCCTCATAACTTCAAGACCAAACAAGAATCACTCATGGCCTCATTTTCTATGCTATTCAGCATGACTCTCCCAATTTCATTACTCAACGCTCTTTTACTTACTCCCTTACTGCCACGACATCTCATTTCTTCTAGACCTCTTGTGGTTTCATTCTGTTGACTCCCAATCAGTCCCATACTGTTTATTACTTCATCAGTCACCAAAGACTCTCCCATACTTAATCCTGTTCTAGTTGCTTCAGCTAGAGTAATTTCCATAGTCCTAATTTCTCTATTCAACCCATTTAACTCAGCTTTAATTTTCAGAACCTCCTTACTGAGCACTTCCAATTCCTCTTGCAAAAGATGAAGGTCACTTTTCATTTTCCCGAACTGCTGCTGAAGTTCATCCGCTATGGTCCCGACATCTGCTTCCATTCCTAATCGCTCCATCCTATCCCAACACATCTCACATACGTCGACGTTTTCATTCTTCTCATTTAGCCAAACAGTCCACAGAACCTTTACATTCCCCAGTGCATACATGTAACAGTTTCCGCAATGCACCCACTGTACTGCGAAAAATCCAACGCAGAGCCAGACTTTCGTATAGAAGTCTTCCAAGCTGCTGACATACATCTCTTGTTGGATGCCATCTTTAGTCGCTGAAGTAGTGAAACAAACAGCAGCGAAAACACAATATATACAACAGAGTTCCAAACAATAACACCACTGAAGAACACTTATATCCAACCAAAGCACAACTGCAGCACAATTTGAGACAAAAAGGCACACTATACCTGAATTTAAAAATACGTTTCCGAGTACAACTCAACACGACTGCCATGTTCACTAATGACATTAGAAAATTCTTTTCTAATATTCTATAGAGATTCAGTTTACCAACAGAACTAAAAAAATCAAAGATAATAGCCATCTTGAAAGGCCCACTGATAAACCTGAAAGCTATAGATAGACCTATAGCATTGCTCAGTGTCTGTTTTCAGCTATTAGAAAGACTTATTTACAATAGAATTAGTTCTATTATTATTGACACTCACCCTCATGAACAGGCCGGTTTCAGGCTTGGATGCAGCTTTGAAGATCAAGTTTTGGCCCTAACAACTTACGTAGAATCTGGTTTCAAAAAATGCCTTAAACTTGTGCAGTCTTTGACAGCCTCATATGACACCATATGGAGGAACGGCATGATCTACAAGTTCCTTAAAATACTGAAATGCAAAAAAATGACCCACCTGATCAACGTTATTCTGTCTAATAGAACAGTGGACTCCCACCAGTATCAATTCTGATCCCTCTTCTATTCATGTATATTTCTGAATTTCCAAGGACAACATCTAGAAAATTCACATATGCTGATGATCTATGCATCAAATCTCAACATCAGAACTTCTGTATTATAGAGCACATACTAAGTAGTGATCTAAAGGAGCTAAACCACTTCTTTGAGAAGTGGAGTCTTATTCCAAGCACTACCAAGACTGAAACATGCTGCTTCCATTTGAACAATAGCATGGCACGTGACATCTTAAGAGTGCCACTAAATGGAAACATACTACCGCACAATTTTAATCCAAAGTATCTGGGCATAACCCTAGACAGAACCCGTTTCCATTTGCATAAACTTGCCGGAACAACCTGGGGGTTTGTGCTCCCACATTAAGGACATCTGCTGTGGGCCTCGTTTACTCAACTGCTGAATACTGCTCAGCTGTCTGGCTGAACAGTGCACACATTAAATTAATTGATACCATCCTGAATCAGACAATGCATATAATTTCTGAAACAATAAAGACTACTCCATCATATTGGCTACCAGTTCTGAGCCACATACAACTGCTGCAACTACGACGCCAAGACAACCTGATTCATGAATATAACAAAATTTGCTGGAAACTACTGCTTCACTGAACTCTGATATCGACAGCTTTACATCACTGAGGCTTAAGTTCAAGACACCTGCCTATTATAATGGCTCAGCAATTATAATAGGCAGGTGTCTTTCACTGAGGGCTATGATGCAACAATAGCATGGCAGACGGAATGGACTGCTCGAGCCTCAGTAATCTGGCTGACTGTCTTTAATCCAAACAGCCTCCATCAGGGTTTGACCTACCTCGAAAAATATGGACCTCCCTAAATAGGGTTTGTACCAACCATGGTAGGTGCAGAGCTTCTTTGATACCATCTTGCTTGGGAAATAAGAACAAACTCATCTTGTGACTGTAGTGAGGATAACCAAACTATACAACATATCATGTTTGAGTGTTCTCACAGAGCCTCCATGGGACCTGTAATTGACTTTATAACAGTTTCTACAGATGCTGTTGATTGGCTGTCGAATTTAGACATTCAGTTTTAATTTTATGGTTATTTGTATATTTTTATGTATATATGACTACAGTGTCACTTCGCACTATTGTATACATCTTTTATGCATTTCGTCTTGTATATGTCCTTTTTTTGTGTGTTGCATATGCATGTATTCTTCTTAACTGAATGCTAAATAAATAAATAAATAACAGTTGAACTTGTACTCTTTGGTTGCAATTCATCAGCTATCATCATTAACACTCTTTCTCCCATTCTGTTCTCTCTATCCTCCCTGAACACACTATACCATTCGCATTCTATACCACTAACTATGAGGGTGATCTGAAAAGTTCTTGGTCTAACAATGAAAAAATGAATTTGTAATTTCAATATTATTTTTATTTTTCAACGTAATCTCCCTTAAGACATACATTTATTCCAGCGATGCTCCAGCGCCATTATCCCATCCTTGTAATGGTTCTCAGTAAGACCTACAAAATACCCCTCTACAACTTAAATCACCTCTTGATTCAAAGAAAAACACTGACCAGCGAGGAAGAGCTTTAGTTTTGGGAAGAGATAGAAGTCAGAGGGAGCCAAATCTGGGGAATAGGGTGGATGTTCCAACAATTCATAGTGCAGGTCCCTTAATTTTCCCATTGCCAAACCACCTTTGTTTGCAGGTGCATTTTCCTGATGAAAGATGATTTTTTTTTTTCTTCTACAAATCAGGTCTTTTCTCATGATTTTTTTTGATTAGTCTGGTTAAAAGATTGGAATAGTATTCCCCAGTTATTGTTTTACCCTTTTCAAGGTAATTAATAAACAAGCTGCCTTTAGCATCCGAAAACACAGATGCCATGACCTTTCCTGCTGATGGAACTGACTTTGTCTTCTTTGGTGCTGAACAACTGGCTTCTGTCCACTGTTTTGACTGCTATTTGGATTCTGGTATGTAATGGTGAATCCAAGTCTCATCCGTAGTAATAAATCGACACAGAAAATCAGTTTTATTCTTGTTAAAATGCTCCAAGCACTATTCGGAGATTTTCATGCGAGCGCGTTTTTAATCTACTGTGAGCAAGCTCAGCACACCCATCTTGTGCAAAGCTTTTCATTTGCAATTTTTCTTGCAAAATATATCCTATGCGTTCTTTTGAAATGCCTATAGTCTCAGCAATTTCAGTCACTTTGACTCGCTGGTCATTAAATACCATATCATGCACTTGATCAAAAAAGTGTGACAACACCTGATTTCTGGTGTTGTTACACCTTTTAGATGTCCTTCACGTGGATCATCTTCTAGGCTGGTATGGCCACGTTTATACTTGGCAGCCTATTTCTTAATTGTCGAAAACGAAGGAGAAGAGTGCCCATAAATTTTTATGAACTTCAAATTAATTTCTTTTGGCATTGATGTCCATTTCAAGGGATATTTCAAGACAACACTTTTGCTTCAGACAGCTGTATAAAACAAATTACCTGATGGAATGACTTGTAATTTCACATGGATGCTAATGATTAGATGTACCAACTTAGAAAAAAAAATCTTTCCGATAATGTTGCCATATATGGTTGAGGCTGAGAACTTTTCAGACCATCTTAGTTACTTTCATCCACATTAATTTAGTGTATGATGATATAAACAGCTGTGAGGCCCTTTTTACAGGGAAGTACGGCACCATCTCAAATCCCCCCTAATTTTATGCAGGCTCAGGACCGGCATAGCTGATGAATCAGGCCGATGGCTGGGTCTTAGGTATTCCTGACTGTAATCCGTATGTTCAGGGGGCCAGTTTGCTTGTTCTGGGGGATGAAAAATCCGACTTTTCGGCTGAAAAAACCCCCTATCTCCATGTGAGACTGACTAACTCACCTTTTGTCGAAAGAGACCAGGTAAAGGTTCCTCCCATCATGGACAGGAATTGAACCCAGGTCTTTCTGACCAGAGGGTTCAATTCAATTCAATTTTTTTCTATACTGACTGAGCTATGGAGCTACTTTTATCCACAAATTAAACTATTTGAATTGAAAATATTCCCAATTATCATATATTTCTCTTATTTCATAGTTCTGTAATTGTTCTTTCCATTATTATTAATATTTCTTCTTTACCTCGCTGGCCATATCTCATAACAATTTTTCCCTGTTGAGAATGGAATCGACATCATATCTATAAAATGCCTTTGCTTTTTTATTCTTCCTGTAAGATAACATAGCTTTCATATTCTATTCTTATCCGTATATCTTCTGTTCAACTATGTTTAATCATGTCGGCAACAGTGTTTTGGGTCATACTCTGCTAATAGCTTTTTATGCAAATCTCACCCACAAAAGGTTATAAAGCTTATAGTAATTATGGGTGGGCTAATTAATTTGGAAATTCTTCTCTAGAAACCAAACATGTTAGTTTTACCTTTCCAGAAAGAACCTCAGACCTCCAGTAAGCAGATTGTTGATCTAACACTGGGTGGAGAAATTCATCCATCACCACAATGACATTCACAAACATTGGAGGACAGTATTCACTCAGCCAATCAGCCTACAAATGCCAGAAATTACTCCTCTTTCAAGTATTTATAAACAGTCATAAAACTTATTTTTAGAATTATATTTTCTAGTAATGCACAAGTACTGCAACCTCTACTTTGTCATCAACTGGCTGCAGTTTTTAATCCCATCATGGTGTGAATGTTTATAAAAAAACTTTTTTTGAATTTTAGAACAATGTTCCTGTGTACAAATCAAAAGTTATCTTTCCATCCTTTTCCCATATCACCTCTCTTTGCCAAGAAATACCAGATTTTGTTTATGACTAATTATCTTCTTTTTTTCATACTATTTGAACTTCTATTTTCAGCATATTTTACCCTCAATTCTTGCTTTGTGCATTATGACAAATCTAATTTCCTTGCTTTCAAATATTTACTTACTCATGTGTCAACTGCTTTATAGTATCTACTCAAAATGATATGTAACTGTTTGTTTCTTGATCCTTATATAGATCTTTAACATGGCTTGGAGTCCTGATGGATGCTATCTGGCGACTGTTTCTAAAGACCAGACATTGAGAGTTTTTAATCCTCGTACTTCTGATATTCCAGTGAAAGAAGGTCCGGGTCCACAAGGAAGCAGAGGGGCAAGAATTGTTTGGGTTCTAGCTGGTTCACATTTAGTGATATCTGGCTTCAGCAGGTAAGATGATTTTTTTTCCCTTTATTATTATATATTCAAGGCAAGTATCGTTATTTCTTTAAATAATATAAAGATATAATTAAAATTTCAATAATAATAATAATAATAATAATCTTCCTCATGGTAAGAATAAGTGACATATGCTTGATTACTTTAGTAAGTCTGAAAAACAAAACATCTTTATTTCTGAATACAAATATTATAAAATATATGAAAAGTGTGTCTGTATAAAGTACAGATATATTACCATTCAAATTTTCATAGTATGAAAATTTGGATAGGATGCTGTTGATTATAGAAAAGTTGTGCCTATGCAAAGCAAGGGAAAAGTAGTGACATTGGTTTTGAACCACATGTTGTAAGATAGGGATGGATAGAATGAAATATTTAGTTGGATGTTGTTGCAGACCTGGTATTGTGGAGAGTAGTGACAATGAAATGTATAAGCAAATTAGCCAAACAAAAAGAAAAAGCTTGATCGTTATGGGTGATTATGACAATATAGATCGGGATGAAGGGATATCATCTAGAAGTAAAGAAAATTGAGTTTTTTGAGGTACAACTACCTTAGGCAGCATAGCAGTATGTGACAGATCTACTACCACACTAAGAATGAAGTTCTTGAATTTGGTCAACTCATCAGAGGATATCATTATAAATGAGGTGTGATTGTGAAAAGCTCAAGAGACACCTTGCAGGTGTACCATGGAATGAGGAGTTGGATGGAAAGGAGATCATTGCTACTTGTGTGTTTTTCAAGACCTATCTAACAAAAGTGTTGTCTAAATGTATTCCAAGAGTCAGGAGGTTAAATAAGGTAGATATTGAAGGGGATGAGGAGATTAAACATGCAATCTAGAGGAAGAATGCATTATGGAAGAAGAATAAGATGAGCAGTAATAATCGGTTGCATGAGGAGTACAAAGAATATGCAAGGAAAAGTGACTCAGTTGATAAGGATAGGTAAGTAAAATTCTTTCAGTAACTTCAAGAACTTCCCTTCAATTGACTTCAAGAACTTCCTTTCAATTGAAAGGAAGTTCTTTCAATATGTAGCCAGCAAAGCAAGAGAAAAGTAGTGACATTGGTTTTGAAGCAGCATGTTGTAAGATAGGGATGGATAGAATGAAATATTTAGTTGGATGTTGTTGGTGGATGATATTTAAAAATTTTCATGGCTTACACATGTAACAAAAAATATATAGAATTTTATTCAAAAACTCTATTATATTTCATCCATCATTATGTGGACATCATCAGGAAGACAGACTGATAACTACATTCAAAACATGTATCACAAGAACGAATCATGAAGAAAGAATGATTATGGAAAGATGATATTTAAAAATTTTCATGGCTTACACATGTAACAAAAAATATATAGAATTTTATTCAAAAACTCCAATATATTTTGTCTAACATTATGTGGACATCATCAGGAAGACAGACTGATAACTACATTCAAAATATGTATCACAAGAACGAATCATGAAGCATGCACATACTATCTCATGTCTTAGTCACAGCTGAATTATAGGATTCCACTATTAGAGTTCAAAGGAACAATATGTGTATGCTTCGTGATTTGTTCTTGTGATATATGTTTTGAATATAGTTATGAGTCTGTCTCCCTGATGATGTTCACATAATGTTGGATGAAACATATTCTTAGATTGAGTCTCCATCGCTCAGTTGGTATAGACAAAGCCCTTTGGTCAGAAAGACCTGGGTTCGATTCCCATCCATGACATGAGGAACCTTTATCTGATCTCTTTGAAATAATTAAAAAAAAAAAATGATGAGCAATTAATAGTAATCACTTCCCAAAAATGTATCTGCCACTGAAGGTTGGCTTCTGATAAACTGAAAATTCAATAAGACCTGATTATTTCATGAAGCATCTAGAAAACCACCTGTTTGTCACTATATTTCCTCAGCCTCGTATATGGTCACGTTTTGTTGATAAATTTGCAGTCTGGTCCCACTTTGAGTCGGAATTATTTCAGTTCCTGGTGATAATAAACTCTTTGTACTGTCTTATCACGTTTACTATTGAACGTGAATCCAATAGCCATCTGTTATTATTATTATTATTATTATTATTATTATTATTGTTCTGGGAAACTCCAAGGAGTCGACAGACTCATCGAGGGAGGCCCTAACATCATGTCAAGAACAACTATTCAACATTCACACAGTATCTATCATACCTTGCCTTGAACTCATTCACGGTCGTAGCACCCACAACAGACTCTGGAAGCTTATTCCACTCATTTACCACTCTCCAAGTAAAGAACCTAGCTCTAACACCCTTGTCAACCACGCTCTTACCCAGCTTCCATGCATGGCCCCTAGTCCTCCCACCACCAGTCATGTTTTGTCATATCCTCGATGTTCACCTTAATAATTTGAAATTCCACAGGTCATATTGAGGTTATTATCTTGAGATAAGGAGGTTATTATCCCTCTTTATAAGGCTCTGATTTGGCTGTATCTTGACTACTGTACATACATTTAGTCATGGGGTTTCTTAGGGATCAAGAGGTGGTGGAGAAGATTCAGAAATGAGTGACCGAGTTGGTGATAGACCTGTGGAATACTGACTATGAGGATATGTTGAAGGTATATGGATTGCAAAATTTAGTTGAAAGATGGAAAAGAAGGGACATGGTAGGAACTTATAAGTTATTATAAGGGTTCTATGAGATTGACACAAATGAAATTTTTCAATACATGACAAATAGAGAGGCAGTTATGGGATCACCTGTGGAATTTGTGTAAGATCGAGTTGGTTAGTAAGGGTGTGTGGAACTGGTTTTTTGCATGGAGAATGGTGAGTGAGTGGAATGGATTGCCAGAATTAGATGTGAGCACCCCAACAGTGAATGAGTTTCAGGAGAGGTATGATAGGTCTTGTGTATAAAAGTCAGTATGGGTCTCCCGTGATGAGTCTCCGTACTCCATCGAGATTCCCATTGATATTGGTTGGTGAAAATGGTAAAAAGATAATGATAGCCACTGCAGAGCAGTTGGTATAGTTGAGATATTAAACAAGCAATTTATGAAGGTACTTCATCCTCATTAATGTGACATCATGCAGAGTTTGAATGCAGTGGAAAGGGAGGTGGAGGAGAGACTCACTGGGAGAGCAGTAGGTGTATGGGGAATTGAGTAAACTGATGGTAATAAACATGTGATACTTGATGATATATCACCATGTGTTTTAAATAAAGGGAGTTGACATCTGCCTTGAAATACTTGTTTAATGTGAATCTGAAATTCTGTCAAGTGCCAAAGGAATGGAAGCAAGACAAAATTCTACTTCTTCATAAGGTAGGTGACAAGACTAAGTTTCAAATTGTAGGCCAGTTCCATGCATCAGGTGTTGTAGTTAAAGTGTTAGAGAGGTTAGTGAGGACCAAGATCCAGAATTGGGTTGACAACTGTGGCATTCTCTTTGAGGGACAGCATGGGTTTGCTAAAGGAAAATCATGTTTAGTAATCTGCTTGTTTATTACAATTAGATGACAGGTGCATTTGGACAAGGGAAATTCATACACAGTAGTTATATTTAGATTTTGCAAAGGTATTTGATATACCACATGATAAGTTGATAATTAAATTGGAACTGATGGGTTCAGATAATAAATTAGTGCATTGGATTAGGTATAAGCAAGTTGTGTATGGGGGACCAATATTGTTCAAGAGGAAAGTCACTATTGGTGTGCTTTAAGGGTCTGCTTTGTGTTTTGGGGGCCATTGCTGTTTAACTTTTATGTTAGTGATATTGGGGAAGATTTCAGTGGAGATATTCAGTTGTTTTCAGGTGATGCAAAGTTGGGAAGAGCTATGAGGAGTAGAGCAGTTGTTTTACACGAAGACCCAGAATAGACAGAGTTATATTTTTGAAGGTTGTGCTAGCATGAAAAGACATATGCAGTTGGTTGATGTGAGCTGTTAAGAAAAAGATAACTATTAGTAGTAAGGAAGGATATTTTGTTTATTTCATTACCAGTGCCAGCCTGGTTGGCTGAGTGGTTAGTGTATCCGCTTCAGCCAAAAGGCTGCGAGTTCGAATCCTGCTGTGGACATCGATGTTTGTGATTGTTTGTGAAAATACTAGTGGTCATAGTGGTGGACAATAGATGACATTCATGTTGATGATGCGGTTGGTGTGATAAGTTTGAGTGGTGGAGACAGAGAGCTGTAGAGTAGGTACCCTCCTTCAATGAGTCTTGGACTCCCTGGAGGTGTCAAATAATAATAATAATAAAAAATAATAATAATAATAATTACCAATGCTGGTTTTTAAGTTTTCACCGTTGAAATATATGATTTTTTTGTATGGTTTTGTGGTCTTTTGTTAGGATTTTATTGTCACATTATTATATCCAGTTGTATTAATTATATTCATTGTGGCTGCCACCAGTTCTAACACATTGTCATCCAGCCCACTACCACTTGAAGACTCAGTTACTCATAGCATTGTGGATGATTTTGTAGTTTGCTGTGTGTGTGGCATGTAAGCATCCTCATTGTTTAAAAATGAGGCAGGTGAAGGACAGGAATATGTATGTGTGCATGAAGTGTAGGCAGTGAGAAACACTGGGAGACATAAGTATTTCGATCTCAGGATTTTTCAGCAGCAGAAATAGCATTTCAGAAATGGGTGGATACCAGTAGTGTGTTGGAGGATGAGGAGAATGTGAAAGATGTACATATGGATTTGACCTTGGGCAGTGTGTGGCAGAAGGAAATGGCTTGTCTGAAACAGAACTGCTGAGAAAGGAAATGGAAAGAATAAAGACTGAGGAGGGTGAATGAAGATATTAGGAAGCTGGAGAAATTGGTACTAGAGTAGGTATGAGAGAAGGGCATCAGAGAGCAAGGGAGAAAGGAAGGCAAGAGAATGGGAGAGACAGTGGGGGGGAGGGACAAGAAATTGTAGCAAGTTGACAGAGTGTGAAAGCAAGGGTTAGAGAGATAAGATGAAGGTGAGAAAGGAGAGAGAGAAAGATTTGATGCAGAAAGAATCCAGAATGTCGGTGAAGGATGAATGAATAAATCTGTTTGGAGTATCATGTATTGAGATATGATGATTTGGGATGTGCAATAGAGTGCCAGAGGAATTGTTGTCAGGTGGAATGATAGCGAGTATGGAAATTGCAGTGAAGAGAAGCGAAAATGTAGAGGAGATGATAGTAATGGTTGATATGAATGACCTGGGAAGTAGCATGAATCATGTAGCTGGAGATTTGAGTCTGATGTGTCCCAGGAAAGATAGTGAACATATTGCTCCCAGTATGATAATGCAAAATGGAGGAGAAGAGAAGTGATAATGAATTAGATGATAGTGAGAATGTCTAGGAAGAGTAGTCTGAAATATGTGGGTGCATGGAGAACATTTGAAGATAGAAGAGAGCTGTATGCAAGAGGTGGATTACATTTGAATTTAGAACAATGCAGCCATTTGGAGAGATTGTTGTTTTCTGGTCAGTATGTCAGGCCATGGACATTGCTAGAATTACATGGGAAGAATGTAGCAGGGATGGCCTCATGTGGTAGTGGCTTATAAAATGAGAGGATGTACACTATACTTCAGAGCCAGGTGGAATATGAAGGAAATAATAATGGTTATTAGAATACTGACAATGCACTGGTTTTTCTGTATACAAATGCTAGGAATATTAAGAATAAAGGGAATAAGTTTGTGACATGATTGACTCAGTCTCTTCAAAGATTGTTGTTATCAGTGAAACTTGGTTAACTGAGGAAGATGTTCTAATGGATAGAAATCAAAGGATGTAGTATATTTTGGCAGGATAGGAAAGGTAAATGTGGTGGTGGAGCATTATTCACGATAAGAGACGAATTGTGCCTTCTCACAGTTGAGAATTACAGTAAATAACACTATATACCTATTCTAGACATTTATATGACAAGATATTTCGCATGATGTTGCTATAGACCAGGGAATATTGATGATGATGAGCAGGAAATGTTTAGGCAAATTAGTTTGGCAATGCATAGTGAGTGATCATTATTGGGGGACTTCAGCTATAGCAGTATAAACTGGGCAGAGGAGGCTGCATTCACTACTAACGGAACTGACATTTTGGATTTCTTAATTGTCTTAGGCATCATGTGATGGATGGAGCACAAAGAGCACAAATTTTGGATTTGGACATAGCATGAGAGCCTCCCAATGAATGTCCTTGATCTATTCTTAACTAGTTCTCCTCTTGGTTAACTCAAACCAAACCCTCATCTGTTTCCTTTTTTACAAGAACACTCATTATCCTATCACTCTGTTCTCTTACACTGTAACTACAGTGGTGACAAATACGATAACTTCTGTGATTTGAACTCCTCCTTAGTTGGGATGATAACTGTTTTTGTTGTTGATCTAAGCACCTGCTCCAACCAAATAACTGAAATAATTCTAAATGAAATGATGGTCTTCATTCTACTCAAAACTCTAAAAAAAAAAAAAAAAAGTTGTTCAAGAAAAAATTAGCATACAACAAGTAACTCAAAATTAAAACTTACATTAAACCAACTCTAGAGCATGCATCAGCTACACAAAGACCATTAGCAAATCTAAATCAGAAATTGAAATGGCTAAGTGCAGAAAACTTGCCACCTGCTCAAATGGCTGTTGCACCTTTTGGTCTCTGACCAAGTCCTTACGCCCCATCTTTTTAATCTCTCTATCTCTCATATCCAGTTACAGCAATCTACTGTTTATCCAGCCCTTCAGAATGGTGAGTTCAGATAATTGAAATACCATTACATGGTACTCTATAGAGAAGTTGACATCCAAGGCTTGGTTAATTGAAGGGTCGTTATTTTGAATGTCAGTTAAATGGTAGATTACTGTTATAGCATCACACAAGTAAGATAACCTTTGGCATCATCATTCTCCAGCACAGATGACCAAGGCTTTAGTAATTTATGTAGGATCCTCATTTTAAAGAAGGTCCACTGCTTACCTTCTCCAGTGTTTCATGAGACAGACTTCTGAAGAGCTTGGACACAATCAAGTCTTCTGGTCCTTATGGTATCCCTGCTGCTTCCATCCTATATTGTCTTCACAAAAGTTTCACTCATCTATTACTCTACAGCAGTTGTTCTTAACCTAGGTGGTAGCGCCTCCCATGGGGATGCTGTGAGCTCTGAGGGCTGGCAATAAGCATTATAATACTGCTAATATAATAAAAACAAAAAATTCCATATTTAATCTAGCATTCCTATTTATATTGTACGTTTTGTAACACTGTTCGGAATGTTGTATTTTTTAGAATCTTTGCATTAAAAGTTAAGTAATCACACAAGTACTTTTTGGTCTGAATTTTCAACATTGAAAATAATTAATTTGGGCTATTTTTAGCAGAATCCACTACTTTTATAATCTTTATCCACTACTTTTCCTATCATTTATCTGACAACCCTGGTTTGCAGTTTACATCTAGCCTGTGGTATCATGTGGTGCACTTCGTTGATATTGTGTAGCAATGTAGCCCATTAAAATGAGTGAAAAAAGAAAGTGTTGTCAATCAAGTGAATATTTAAAATATGGAGTTATCCAATCTATAAATAATGAGCAGTTACCAATGTGCTTAATATGTGAAAAAACTTTCTCAAACAAAGGAATGAAGTCTTCAAGAATGATCCAAATAAAGCAAAATAGGATGTGGACTACTTTTGCAAATTAAAGATGTGAAGGTTATAGTGTGTTTAGGAGGGACAGAGAGAGAATAAAATGGGGGGAGGGGTGTTATTGATGATAGCTGATGAACTGCAGTCAAGGAGAATTGAAGTTGTATCGCAGGATAGTGAAAGAGGCTCATTTTAGGCTATTTGGTGTGCGATTGAGACTCTGATGGAATACTTGGTGGAGCTAGTATGCATAAACAAATTGATGAAATGAGTGGAAGGAGGGTAATTATTATGGGGGATTTCAACTATGGTAACATTGATTGGAAGGAGGAGAGGACACATGTGAGGAAGGAAATGGATTTTATTCAATTATTAAGGGATAACTATCTGAGACAGCATGTAATTGAAAATACTAGGGGTATGAGAGTGCTTGACCTGGTAATAACATCTGAGAATTTGACTGTAATGAATATGACCATGTTGCCACCTATTGGTGAGAGTGATCATAAGGTCTTGACCTGGGAGGTGGCTAAAGGTGTGGAATTTTCGATTAAGACAGGGTATATGTGGAATTACCATGCTGGCAAGTATGACAAGCTTAGGAGATTGCTTGGATCAGTGCCATGGCATGTACAACTGCAAGGGCTGGATGTCGATAGAGCATGGGAAATGGTCAAGGAGCATTTACAGGAGGTTATGGCTGATTGTATACCTAGGATCCGAATAGTAAAACAAGTAGGGGTTAAATGGATGAATAACCCCATTAAGCTTGATCTGCAAAAAAAGAAACAACTGTGGAGGGGATTTAAAGAAAGAGGTGACCTGCAGGCACACGAACGGTATAAAGAGCAGGCCAGAAGGGTAACGAGTGTAGTAAAAAAAAAGCAAAAGCGGATTATGAAAGGAAACTAGCCATGCAAGCTAAAGAGAATCCCAAACAGTTCTTTCAATATGCTGCAAGCAAGGAAAAAACTGTACACAACAAAATGATTTTAAGGAATGACGATGGTAAGGAGGTCACTGAATCAGTCGATATAGTGGAGTTATTGAGCGAGCACTTTGCAAAAGTATATCATCCAGGTGGTGACATTGAAAAAATGAAGGAACCATTAGTTTATACGGGAATTGTGATGAATGAAGTGGAGACGAATAGTCTATTACAGAACCTTAATGTGAATACATCTGTGGGATTGGATGGTATACTGTCACGGGTCTTGCGTGAAGAATTATCAGTGCCCTTGACCATGTTGTTTAATCTGAGTCTCGGGTTTGGTTTGGTTTAGTCCCGAAGGTGTGGAAGGAGGGGAAAATAGTTCCACTGCATAAAGGAGGATCCAAGACTACGGTTGCAAATTACTGACCGATCAGCATATCAGGAGTCGTTGTCAAGGTCTTGGAGAAAGTAGTCAAGGGAAAAATACAGGAATGGATTGATGAAAATGAGATACTGTACGGGGGACAGCATGGCTTTGTGAAGGGGTAGATCATGCCTCAGTAACTTGCTCAAGTTTTATAACAAGGTGACGGCTGAACTTGATAAGGGTAATGAGTTTACATTGGTACTGCTGGTCCTGGCAAAGGTGTTTGACAGGATACCACATGAAATTCTAATCCGTAAACTACAACATATAGGAATCGATATAGGGTTGGTGAGATGGATAGGTGGGTGGTTGATGGAGAGATATCAAAGAGTAGTTTATTCAGGAGTAGAGTCCAAAAGATGGCCTGTGACTAGTGGTGTGCAGCAGGGTTCTGTTCTTGGACCACTTCTGTTTAATTTGTTCATTAACGATATAGGGAAGGATCTAAGATGAACAGTTCATTTGTTTGCTGATGATGCAAAGTTGGGTAGGGCGATAGTGAATGCAGATGATGTCAAAATCTTGCAGGACGATTTGGATGGATTCGAGTTCTGGGCTAAGGAGAATGGATGTCAATTTAATGTGACGAAATGTAAGGTTATGCATTTTGGGATGAAAAGATTAGCAGCAGTATACCACATCGGTGGAACTGTACTCCAGGAGATTGATGAGGCCAGGGACTTGGGAGTGTTGGTGGATAGGGAGATGAAGTTTAGGGGGCACATCGCAAAAGTAGCTAAATCAGCTCATCAACTCACTTGGTTGTTGAAAAATACCTTGACAAGCAGAGACAAGCAAGTTATTGTACCTCTGTACCGAGCCTTGATAAGACCTCATCTCAACTACTGTGCCCAGATTTGGTCACCTAGGTTTCTTCTTGATGGGAAGGAGGTGGAGAGGATCCAGAGGCGAGTGACTAAGATGATAGCAGGTCTATGGAATGAACCATATGAGAACAGGTTGAAGATTTGTGGGTTGCAGAAATTAGTTGATAGGTGGAAAAGGGGAGATATGATTGAGACATTCAAATTGCCAAAGGGTTTCTATAGGATTAATTCAGAGGATATTTTTGAGATAAGGACTGGTGGTGGGAGAACATTAGGGGACACCTATGGAAGCTGGGCAAGATTGTGGTTAGCAGGTGTGTTAGAGCTGGATTCTTTACTTTTAGAGTGGTAAACGAGTGGAATAAGCTGCCAGAGTCTGTTGTGGATGCTATGACAGTGAGTGAGTTCAAGGCAAAGTATCATAGATACTGTGAGAATGTCGTATAGTTGTGTGGACATGATGTTTAGGGCCTCCCTCGATGAGTCTAAGGATTCTCTGGAGTCGCTCGTAATAACAATAAAGATTAAATTTAAAAATCTTCCTGAACTTAAAGGGTTGGAAAACAAAGTAACCAACAAGAGAAAGGATTTGTTGTGCCTTACAAACTTTCAGCATGCTAAAAATTTCTGCTTCTACATTTCCAGAAATTTCCATTTCTGTTTCTGCATTTCCAGCCAAGTGTGGAAAGCCACATACTTGTGGTGAAACTCTCATCTTACCAGCTATAAATGAAGTTTTAGATATGATGATTGGCCCAGGTAAAAGTAATATGATGTCTGAAATTCCTCTCAGCAATAGTTCAGTATCAACAAGAATTAATGAAATGGCAAAGGCCATTGAAAAAAAAACTTTGTGATGATTTAAAAATCATAGAATTTTCTTTGCAACTCGATGAAACAACTTTACATGACAACTAAGCTTTGTTAATGGCCTACGTGTGTTATATAAGTACTAATGAAGAAATTATTGAAGAGTTTCTATGTGCTGAGCAACTGAAAATTGACACAGAAGGTTCTACAATTTTTAAGGTTGTGAAAGACTTTATTAATGCTAAAAGCATTCTTCTCACAAATATTATTACCTGTGCATCTGATGGAGCACCAGCTAGGATTGGTCATAACTATGAATTTTCTCTCTCTCTCTCTCTCAGGTCTCTTCATGTCTGATGACTCGTGACCTTCCTGATGATGCTTCACTGTTTCTTTCTTCCCTATGCTTCTCTTATTGCTTGTTCTAGTTTAAGTCCAGAGATTCTTGATATTTGGTCAATCCTTTTTAATCTTCTGTTGATTAAAATGCTTTTGGGGGATTTTCCTCTTTTTTTTCCCCACACGGTTTATCCTGGATGATTATTTTTTCCAGGCAGTTGCCTTCCCTTCTACATATTGTACAAAATATTGTACTATTCTCTTGTCGATTATGTTTATCAGTCTTGTGTGGATATTCAGTTCTTCTAGGATACTTTTGTTTATTTGTTTTTCTGTCCAAGACGCTTAACAATCTTCTCTAGCACCGGAGCTCGAACACCTCAATTCTTCTTCTGTCATTGTCCAAGACTCAGAAGCATAGAGAAAGATCAGAAAAAACTAAGGTTTCTACAAGCTTAATTTTGTCTTTCCAGATCTTAGTTAAATCAGTCATTGCTTTCTTAGCTAGAGCTATTCTCCTTTATATCTCTTTTTTACATCCATCTTTTTTTGTTATTATCACTCCAAGGTAGTTGAAATTGTCGACGGCTTCAATTCCTTCTATATCTATCTCTTCTGCATTGTTTAAAATCATTATTTTGGTTGTATCTATCTTGATTTATTCTTAAACCATGGCTTAAACTTTCCCATTCTAATTGATTTAGGATGGATTTTAATTCCTTTTTGTTTGTTTGTTTGTTGCTATTATCACTGTGTCATCTGCATATCATAGGTTAGTGATTGTTCAGCCACCTAATTTAATGCCTCCATTCCACTTTTCTAGAGATCTTTTCATTATAGTTTTGCTGTAAAGGTTGAATAGTAATGGAGTGGTATGCATTCTTGTCTTGATCCTTTTTCAAATTGGAATGCAGGGGACACCAAGTTTTCAGTTCTTACTGTTGCTTGATTTCTTTGATATAAGTTCTTTATGAGGGTTATTAGATGGTTTGGTATTCCTGATTCTTGCATGATATCCCATAAAATATCCCACCTCATACAGTCAAATGCCTTGGAGTAATCTATAAAGCATAGATAAAGGCTTAAGTTGAATTCCTTGCTTTTTTTAGATTATTTGTCTGATGATAGATATATATGATCTCTAGTTCCTCGACCTTTTCTGAATCCTGCTAGTTCTTCTGAGATCTGATGGTCTATAAAACTTTGTAATATTTCCTTAATAACGTGTAGTAAAATCTTGCTAGTATGTGAGATAAGGGTAATGGTGAGGTAGTTTTTACATTTGTTGTGAATGCCTTTTTTGTAGATTGGGATAATGGTGGAACTAGTCCAGTCATTTGGCGATCTTCCAGATTTTGTTGCATAAATCATGTATCCAGTTGACTGCATTCTCTCCAAGGTTGTTTTACAGCATTTCAGCCGGTATTGAATCAGGACCTGGGGCTTTGTTATTCCTTAATTTTTTAATTGCTTGTTCTACTTCACTTTTGAGGATCTTCGGTTCTGTTTCTTGTTGAATATCTGGATTCTTGTAAAGCAATACTCCTTCCATCTTCTGACTATGTCATTAGTGTCATTTAAGATCTTATCATTTTCCTCTGCAATTATATTAAGTTTTGGTTTGAATTTTTTGGTTATATCCTTAACCTTCTTGAATAAATCTATTCTTTCATTTGGGTTAGAGTGTCTTTCTATTTCATTACAGATGTTTTGGATATAGATATTTTTATCTTTTTGACAAGATTTCTTAATAGCTTTATTCAGGTTCAGGTAATTTGGGTTTTGCCAATCTGTTGTTTTAATTTGTTTCCTTTTTTAATTACTTCTAGGGTTTCTTTTGTAATCCATAGACTACCATTCTTCTTTTTTATTGGGATGTTTTAAGCTGCAGATTTTGCAATGCTTTGTTTTAGGTGTGTCCGGTGTGTGATTCAGTGCTTTGTTCCTGAGGTGTGCTTTTTTTGTTTCTTTAGCTCTGATTCAATGTCCATTGTAAACTTCTTGTCCATTTGTGAAAAGTCATATCTTTTATTGCTGTTATTCTTGTTTGCTTTCAGATGGATCTTTAAATTAGAGATTAATAATTGATGGTCTGATCCACAGTCTGCACCTGGTAGTATTTTGGTGTTATTGATTAGTGTCCTCCATCTTCTGTTGATTAAAATGTAGTCGATTTGATTCTTACATCAATTCCCAGGTGCTACCCATGTATATAGTCTCCTCTTGTGCTGTTTGTACATAATGTTAGTGATTGCTAGTTCCCTTTCAGTGCAGAACTCCAACAGTTTTTCATTTGTGTCTTTTGCTTCACACTGAAGTTAGATTACTCAAATGGAAACTGTCTATGATGCTTTAATGATCTCTACAATACTATTTTGGAATTTCTTAATTCACATGATGAGAACATGTATTATGTCCTAAAAAAAAAAAGAAAAGGTTGACATTGCATATCTTTCTGATATTTTCACCAAATTAAATGAGGTTAACGTCAAATTGCAGGGAAGCAACATGAATCTTATTAAAGCAAAGGGAATTATAAATACTTTTATCAGCAAATTAACATTCTACAAGCAAAGCATTTCAAGATGAGATTTTCTGCACTTCCCAAGTCTACAAATAATAGATGATGATTTAATATTAGATACAGATTTGGATTGTTATTGTTCCCATCTTCTGCCACTGAAAGAAGACTTGATGATTAAATTCAAAGACTTTGCTGAGTTTAAAATATCCAATTAGGTCATAAATCCATTTCTTTCTGATGCTGCTTCTGTTATCCAAATTTGTGTGAAGAATTTATTGACTTAAAAAATGACTTTGAAGCTCAAGTACAATTTCAACAGCGTGGGCATGAAAGATTCTGGCCCAACAAGCAATGTAAGTATCCTCAGCTTTGGTAAGAAATAAAATTACTCCTCATTGCTTTTCCTTCTTCATACCTGGGTGAGAAAGGATTCAGTGTTGTGTTGCAATTGTTAGCTAAGCAGCAAAATAGATTGCAAATAAGTGAAAGAGGAGACTTGAGACTTTGTTTGTAAAACATTGAACCTGATATTGAAAAATTAGCAGAATCTTATCAAGCTCAGGGTAGCCATTAAAGATTGGCTTATTAAATACATTAAGTTTACATCTCTTTTGAGTAAAAATTAATTTGTATCAAAGTCATTAATTTTTAATTAACTATCAGTTCAAATATGTTGATGGTAATTTAGGTTATTATTATTATTATTATTATTAAACAAGACCTCATGGAGTCAAAGACTCATCTACGAGGTCCTTTTATCTCACACACATCTCATCATACCGGGTCTACATTCAAACTCCTTGCAGACACCACACTCTCAGGCAAGGCATTCCAATCATTCACAACTCTGCACGAAAAAAACCTGCCTCTCACTCCCCTACTCACACCCTCTTTATACAGTTTCCAGGGATGACCTCTGGTTCTCCCCTGATCTCCCACTATTCTCTGTAGAACTTCTCCACCATTGATCCTATAACAACCCCTTACCAACTTGTAGGTCTCTATCATATCTCCCCCTCTTCCTTCTCTCCACTAGACTCTGCAAATTACATCTTTTCAATCTTTCCTTATACTCGACATTCCAGAGGTCAGAAACTACCTTAGTCAGTCGCCTTTGGACCCTTTCCAACATATCTTCATCCTTCTGAAAACCAGGTGACCAAATCTGGGCACAATAGTCCATGTGTGGCCTAATCAAAGCCTTATACAATGGAACAAGAATCTCCCTACTTCTACACATCAGTGTCCTCCGCATCATTCCCAGAAGTCTTTGTGTTGTCTTCACAATTTTGGAGATGTGTCCCCTAAATTTTAGATCCTTATCCACTATCACTCCCAGATCTCTTATTTCCTCTACTTCCAACAATATATTCTCACCAAGCCTAAATTCTTCATCCCATCTTTGTTTTCCAAATTTTAAAACCTTACATTTTGCAACATTGAACTCACATCCCCATTTGCTTGCCCAATCACTCAATTTATTCAAGTCTTCTTGCAAGGCCACAACATCTTCACTACTCTTTATGGTTCGTCCCGACTTTGCATCATCTGCAAACAACTGAATATCTCCATCCAAATCTTCGCCAATATCATTAATATACAAGTTAAATAGTAATGGCCCTAAAACAGATCCCTGAGGCACTCCACTAGTGACTTTCCTTTTCCTGGATATTGCACCCCCCATACACAACTTGTTGATACCTATCAGATAGCCAGTCTCCAATCCAATGCACTAATCTAATATCCAACCCCATCTGCTCTAGTTTGACTGTCAACTTCTCATGAGGTACTCTATCAAAAGCTTTTGCAAAATCCAAGTATATTACTGTGTATCCTTCTCCTCTGTCCAAGGAAGCAGTCACTTTATTGTAATAAGTAAGTAGATTACTAAAACACGACCTCCCTTTAGCAAATCCATGCTGTCCATCAAAGATTATACCATTGTTGTCAACCCAACTCTGGATCCTAGTTCTCACAAGCTTCTCCAACAACTTAACCACAACACCTGACACACAGATAGGCCTATAGTTTGATGCTTGAGTTCGATCACCTCCTTTATGAAGTGGCACAATCTTGCCCTCCTTCCACTCTTTAGGGACTTGACCAAGTGCAAGACTCGTATTAAAAAAATATGTCAAGGCAGGTGGCAACTCTCTGGCACATTCCTTCAGAATATGCGGTGATATATTATCAAGTCCCACAGTCTTATTTACATCTAGTTTACTCAACTCCCCAAACACCTCTTGCTCACTTACAGTCAGTCTCTCCTCCCCATCATCAACTGCTCTTAATCTCTCCATGAAGTCACAATCACAAGATTGAAAGATCTTTATGAACTGCTCATTAAGTATCTCCACCACACATTCTGCAACAGCTGTCTTTATACCATTTCCTCCAATCAATGTCATCCTTCCATAATCATTCTTTCTTTTGCTGGCTACATATCGAAAGAACTCCCTAGGATTCTTTTTAGCTTCATTAGCTAATTGCTGTTCATACCTCTCTTTAGCTACTCTCACCAACCAAGTCACCCTCCTTGCCTGGTCTTTGTAGACCTCATGAAATTGATTACTTCCACTTCTCTTATGCTGCCTCCACAATGCCCTTTTTCTCTGTATTGCATGCTTAATCTCTTTATTCATCCATCTCACACCTACCTTATTTAACCTTCTCACCCGTGGTATACATTTAGACATTGCATCCACTAAATATTTTTTGAAAATCCCCCAAGCTGCATTGATCTCTTTTCTAGCTAACTCCTCATTCCATGCTACACCTGCAACATGCTACACCTACAAGGTTTGCCTAATAATATATTATAATTATCTTATTGAGTCATTAACCTAGTGTAAAATTGAGCAGGGGGTGCCAGGCCATACAAATAGTTGAAAGGGGGGGGGGCACCAGGCAAAAAAAAGGTTAAGAACAACTGCTCTACAGCATGTGTAAACAAGCGTATATTCAACTCATCCTAAAAAGAGAGATAAGGCAGCCATCAGTCTATTATCCCATTGCCCACACTTCTCTTCTCTAATTTTTTTATTTTATTTTATTTTTTATCAATTTTATATATTTTTATTTATTTTTTACATAATCCAGAAACAGTGCTCTAGAGACCGAACATGGAACTTTTTTAAGCCACTTCCAATAAAGTGATGCAGTTCTCACACCAGGTGATGAAATGCATCTGCCACCTACAGACGTTCACAAATATCCATGTGGTGGTATTCACAGCCTGCTTGTTCTAGAGTACATATACTAACCATTTGTCCAACCTGGTCACTTAATCATTGACCATGAATATGGATTCCATAACTCACAATTCACAGCAGCTTTCCTGGGCAATGTCGCCCACCTTTGGATGCAAGGTTTGGAGAAACTCGTTGTTACTCTTCACATTTCCAGGGTACTAAATGTACTTTAATGCTATTGTAAAACAACTAGATCTGTAAAATTAATAAAATAAACAGATGAACTGAAGAGGAAATGATGTGATAAAACATATCTTTTGTGTGTTATTATTTACAAAGAAACAGAAAGTTTTCTCAGTTTTACACTAAGTAACTATTGAATTCATTCCCAGTATTTTAATTGTCTAGTGGCTTTTTATTACTGTAATTAGGGATTTGTTTTCTAAGTGTACTTTGAAATGATAAAAATAGTCTAAAATTAATAATAAATGAAGTATTATCAATAAAATGAAATATTACAGGCTACAAAAAATTCAGATTTGTTTATCTTATATTAATCAGTTACAAAACTCTGTGCCTATATAGCACAAATTGCAAAGCAACATGACATTACATCCCTCTACTGGAAAATACCTTGGTTTGATTCTCATTGTCATGGAGCAATCTTCATATGGACTTTTCAATCAAAGGTGAGTTAACCAATTTCATATAGAGGGAGAGAATTTTTTTTTCTCCCAGAAACTTATATTTTTCTTTCTGGATACAGCCAAATTGGCCAAGAGACTGCACATAATATACAAACAAAAAATACTATTGATGGTTGTTGGTGGTAGATGGCATTTTTGTGTGTAGTTTTAGGATTAAGTAGTGGAGACAGTGAGACATATGTTGTGGAGTAGACTTATCTTCCCACAATGAATCTATCGATTCCTTGAGGGCATCATGTAATAGTGATAAAGTAACTAAATACAGTTTTAGTGCTTTTACAGACCCCAGAAAGTTCGAAATATTTGATCACACTTTAAAACCAATATTATTTTAATGTTCCAGTGACATTTTTAAAAAATAAAATCATCTGTGCTAAAATAAATCTGGTTTAAATAGGATATTACTCTTCATTCATATTGCTAAACTTATCATCATCATGGTGTAATATAAGGATTATTTTGATTTAAGTCTTTTTATTTAAAATTATAAAATAATAATTATATTGCAGAGTATCAGAAAGACAACTGATTCTTTACAATGTTGAAAATGTATCCACTCCTATAAATGTAGTAGGCATTGATGTCAATCCAGCAATTCTCATTCCATTTTATGATGAAGACAGTTCTACTATTTTCCTTACTGGAAAGGTAAGTATTACAAATATACTGTAATTTTTTAATACATATAACCATTTGTGAATTTTGAACGTACATTTTATAGATATCAATTATTATTATTATTAAGGGCCACTCCAGAGAGTCCTTAGACTCATCAAAGGAGGCCCTAAATATCATGTCAAGAGCTATCCAACATTTGTGCAGTATCTATCATACTTTGCTTTGAACTCATTCATAGTCATGGCATCCACAACAAACTCTGGCAACCTATTCCACTCATTCACTACTCTCCAAGCAAAAAACCTACTTCTAACACTCTTACTAACTACATTCTTCCTCAATTTCCATGGATCACCCCTATTTCTCCCACCACCACCTCCACTACCAGACCTATTCTGAAAAATTTCCTCTGAATTAATCTTGTAAAAACCCCTCAGTAATTTGTATGTCTCTATCATATCACCACTTTTTCTCCTGTCAACTAGTTTCTGTAACCCACAAATCTTCAACCTGTTCTTGTAAGGTTCATTCCATAGACTTGTTACCATCTTAGTCACTTCCCTCTGGATCCTCTTCGCCACCTCCTCATCGTCAAGAAACACTGGTGCCCAGATCTGCACACAGTAGTCACAATGGGGTGTTATTGCTTGATAAAGAGAACAATAACCTGCTTGCCTCTGCTCATCAAAGTATTCTTCAGTAACCAAGTAATCTGATGAGCTGCTTTGGCTACTTTTGCTATGTGCCCCCTACTTTAAATCCCTATCCACTGACACTCCCAAGTCTCTGGCTTCGTCAATTTTCTGGAGAACAGTTCCACCAATGTGGTATACAGCTGGTAATCTTTTCACCCCAAAGTGCATAACCTTACACTTTGCCACATTAAACTAACACCCATTCTCCTTTGCCCAGTCTGCCAGCCTATCTAAATCATGCCAAAATTTCGACATCATCTGTATTAACTATTGCTCTACCCAACTTTGCATTATTGGCAAACAACTGAATAGTTCCTCTCAGATCCTTTCCTATATCATTAATGTACAAATTTAATTTAACAGTAGCAGTCCAAGAACAGAACCCTGTAGCACACCACGAGTCAGAGGCCTTCTTTTGGACTCTACTCCTGAATAAACTACTCTCTGATATCTCTCCATCAACCACCCTCCTAACACTTCACCAAACCTATATCCATCCTCATGTGCTGCAGTTTACTGATTAGAATTCCATGTGGTATCCTGTGAAAGGCTTTTGCAAAGTCCAGCAGTATCACTATAAACCCATTACCTTTATCCAACTCCGCTGTCACTGTATTATAAAACATGAGCAAGTCACTGAAGCATGACCTACCCTTCACAAAACCATGTTGCCTCCCATTCAGTATCCCATTTTCACCTATCCATTTCTGTATTTTGCTCTTGACTAATTTCTCCAATACTTTGACAACTACTACTGATATGCTGATCGGTCGGTGATTTGCTATATTCAGTCATGGGGCCTCCTATAGGCAATGAAATTATTTTCCCTTCTTTCCATCCTCTCAAGACTAACCCAGAGCTGAGATTTAGATTAAACAATATGGTCAAGGGCACTGACAATTCTCTAACAGGTTCACATAAAACTTGATCTGGTATACCATCTAATCTCACTGCTGAATTCACATTAAATTTCTGTAATATGCTATGCACCTCCATTTCATTTACCTCGGTTCCCATATAAGCCTTTGCCTTTCTTGTTCCTGCAGTATCACCACCTGGATAATATACTCTTGCAAAATGTTCACTTAGTAATTCTACTATTTCCACTGATTCCATTACTTCCCTACCAGTGGTTAAATTCTAAACGAATAAGCTCCAGGACCCTTAAAGTAAGGATCATAAATGTGAGGAGGCTATTGCTAGATTGCTACAACATTTATAAAATTTAATTTATTTATTTATTCTGCTGGAGTTTTAGACCTTATCCCTTTAATACATATTAATCCATTTATCCACTCTGATGCTAATTGAATACCCTGATATGAATAACTTGTGCCTAGGGTCTGTACACCTCTGCACATGTTATACACTCCAAACCACTATCCTTACAAAATAACCAATTGTATTTAACTTTGAATGCAATCCACTGGTTGAGTGTCCAGCAAGTCGGCATATCTTTCCTTTCATTCAACGTATTAGTATTGTCGCATTGCAGCTGATGGGAATTCTGTGTTTCTGTGGATTCGTTACAGACTTCTTTCTCTTCAGAAACTACACAAAAAATCGTTCTGTATTATCACTGGCATCTGAGCTATTTTTTCTGTTTAAAGAAGGTACCAATATACTTATCCATAGTTGAAATACCATACTTACTCAAATATTACTCGCACCCTGATTTTATTTTTCGAAAAAAGAAATTAAAAAGTTTTGCATGTGGTCTCGCACATGGAAAAAAGCTTGAACACGTTCACATCAGGGCGATAGTAACTTGCTCCCCGTTGTAAACAACATGCCTTCCCCAATAACCACTGTACCACAGAGGCAAGAAAAACAAGTACTTTTATTGTGTCAGTGAATAAGGTATGAACAGTCTGTGTAATATATTTCTCAACAAATAGTGTAATTAGAGACGACTGGAATAAAATTGACACTAATTAATGAATCACATGTCCCCCTCATACAGAAACTACACTGTATAGACTCGAGCAAAACCATATGTTGCACCACAAACACAGTATCTAAGTAAAAACTATTGTTATTAGTTAGATGTGTGCGAGTCTGCCCGCCACAAAGCAGCAATAAAATTCAACCAAATGTGTTAAAATTCGTAAACGTGTTAAAACTAAGAAATATATAGTGAATGTTGTTATGGCAGTTTCACGTATTATGGAATTTGGTTGAAGAGAGTTAGCATTTCAACTCAATTGTCGGCTTGCTTTTATCTTTCAGTCACATGATCTTTTGTTAATATCTTACCAGTCATATGCATGTCTTAATAACCTGCCATTAAAACCTTAAACTGATTAAAAATTATTTGCGAACAGCAATGACCCAAGAACGATTGGTTGGTCTAGCAACTATAGCAATAGAGGTTAACATAGCTTATAATTTAAATTTAGAAGATCTTATAAACAGTTTTATTCTGTGATATCCCCGCAGAGCAAACATTTAATTAATATTATGTAATTGTTTTGCATTAATGTTACTTTTTTGTAATAAAAATAAAACAGCAATTGGAGATTTTCTTATATTTTTGTCTTATAATCTATCAGGGGCGATATTTAATTGTTTGCTTCAGGGCACTATCTAATCTGGCAACAGCCCTGATCACTGGTAACTTTTGCTTGAAATAATGGGAAAGAAGATGACGCTATTTGGGTAGGATGTACACAAGTAAACCGCTCTCTAGGCTGGAAATAGCAATAGCGAATGGGAGATTCTTGGTAAGTCATACCCATTTTCAGTTTCTTCCTGAAAACTTTGGTTTCCAAATGTTGGGAAAAAAAGTGCAAGTTATATTAGAGTAAATATGGTAGTAGGCCTACATAAACACAAAAATATTACACTTTCCCTTCTCACAATCACAAGCTCTGATAAACAACTGCTAATCTGCTCTTTTGTTGTTGGTTACTGACTTGCTGACAGTGTTGCCAACCAGAAAAGACAAAATATCACTACGAGTCTGTCAAAATTCCATTACACTACAATAATGTTTGCTTGTCAATTGCTGCAAGATAACACATTACAGGAAGCTCCAAACCTCCCCATCCCTTTCATCATGTGTTTTTGTAAACAGGCAACTGTTGATATTGATTTTATATACATATTCAAAACTGTAAACAATTGTTGAATAAGTTGAATACAATAATTATGTCTATAATAATGTAGACATAATTATTGTAAAGGGAGAAAAGTTACAAAACAGAAAAACGTTCTGGATCTGGGCCCGGTGCATAAAAAAAGTTCAGGACCCCAGTTGAATCATCAGCATTCATTAATATCATTTTGGCATAAACATTATTTCTTTAATGAATCGCATGTCCCCTCATACAGAAACTATGCTGTATAGACTCAAGCAAAACCATAATTTCCTTTCACGCTCTGCTTTTGTGTTTCTTACCTTTAGTTACCTTTCATTGCCTGTGCCTTGTACTCTTCATGTGCCAGCTGGTCACCTTTCTTCTTAAATTCCCTCCACAATTGTTTTTTTCAGCTCCAGCTTAATCATGATATTCATCCATTTAACTGCCACTTGATTTATTCTCCTGACTATTTATTCAGTCTGCCATTACTTCTCTCAAGTACTCCTTTACCACTTCCCATGCGGTAACAATTTCTAGCTCTTGCAGTTTTACCTGCTATGGTACTGATCAAACAATCTTCTAAGCTTGTCATACTTACCAACCCTGACATATACTTCATCTTAACTGAAAATTCCACACATTTAGCCATCTCCCAGGTCATTCGTTATAGACCAATTCTCAGTTGCAATTACTAGATCGAACACTCTCAAATCCCTAGTATATTCCATAACATGCTGTCTCAGGTAAATATCCCTTAGTAACAGCATAAATTCCATTTCCTTCCTCCCACATGACCTTTCCTCCTTCCAATGTGTGTTCTCATAGTTGAAATCACCCAAAATAATTACTTGCCCTCCACTCATTGAGTCTATTTGCCAATGCATACTATCTCCATAATCTTTTTCATCCCCTGGTCTGTGGCAGCATCCAACTATATTTTGTTCTGTTGGCCTCTATCTCACACCAGATAGCCTCAAATGTGCTCTTTTCTCTGGCCTGCAGTTGAATTTCTTTCTTTGGTTACAGTTCATCGGCCATCATCAATAACACTTCCCCTCCTTCATTCTTTTCTCTCTATCCTACCTGGACACACTATACCCTTCACATTCTGTCCCACTAACTATATGATCTTATGTCAGCCATGTCTCTCTAATGCCAGTAACCTCTGGCTAGGATGAACTAACCAATGCCAAAAATTCATCCTACTTGTTCCAAATGCACCTAGCTTTAGTGCACATAAAGCACAAAAGCCCCTTATGCTCACTGCTATCCTTACGCTTTATACTAACTCTCACATTCTGGTTTGTTACCAGTGGTACTAATTTAGGCATATTATACACATTTACACTCATCTTCCTCACTGATGTATGTCTGCATATCCTCTGAACCGTCCCCTCCCCCACACAAAAGCTCTAGTTTCCCTGATTTTGCACATCCACCTTAACGTCATTCAACAACACTTTTTTCCAGTCTCCATTCATATGCAAACTATTCTTCTTGTGTAAGTAATTTCGCCCATCTAATTCACTCCACACATTCACAAACTACAAACTCCACACCACTCCTTTATAACCTATGCATCAAGTCATTCGCTATCATGACCCTTCTCAGCACTATTCTGTCACACTGCAGCAACAGACTCACTATCTTAACTCTCTCTCCCTGGCTCTTTTCTTTTTCTATTTCCAGTAATTAAATAATAAAGTAACATGTAAAAACCACAGGAAATCTTTACTATATAATCTTCATATATCTGTCTTTAGTAAAAAGACAGATATATGAAGATTACTCTCCAGATATCGCAAGGATATTCGAATATGTCATCCACGCAGGTTATTTCAGTTGGAAAAACAAAATCTGCAAACAAATTGAAGGTACTGCCATGGGTAGCCCTCTGTCTCCACCTTTGGCAAAGTACTATTTGAAACAATTCGAAGATACTATATTCTCATCCATTCATCCTCGACCATCTCTTTGGTACCGTTACATCGATGATGTTTTTGCTGTTTGGCCACACACTGAAGATGAACTTTCCACTTTTCTACAATGGATAAATAACCTTCACTCATGCATCCAATTCACTATGGAAAAAGAAAACTCTGGTACTTTACCATTTTTAGACATCCTCCTTACTAGAATGACTTCTGGTACCTTATCTACAAGCATCTTTCGAAAACCCACTTTTACTGACATACATTCACAAAAAGTCTGCGCACCACATGTCTCAAAGTTTGGCATTCTTAGATCTCTGATTCATAGAGCACATAAAGTTTGCTCTTCCCCAATAATCTTACAACAAGAACTTTCCATCATTAAAAAGTTAATGGAATCAAATGATTACAACTCCAATCAAATCCAACAGATACTTGACTCTTATGTTCCAACATCTACAGTTTCTTCAACAGTCTGCAGAGTTCCTATTCCGTACGTTCCAGGAATCTCAGAACCTATAGGTAGAATTCTGAAAAAGTATCAACTGATCCCAACATATATTCCTATCAACAAAATTTCTTCTTTATTACCTTCTACAAAGGATAAACTGTCTTCTCTATCTTTGGCTGGCGTTTACCAAATACCTTGCGAATGCGATGTCTCTTATTTTGGACAAATTGGCCGTTCTTTGGAAAAAAGAATAAAAGAACATCAATATTATATTGATTATAACAAACCTCTGAAGTCTGGTCTGGCACAGCACAGTATTGACTCTACTCATAGTGTCCATGGGAGGGATAAAGCAGTTCTCCTCCATAGATGCAGATTCAAATATGAACGCTTATTCAAAGAAAGTTGTGAAACTATCTTACACTGATTGAATTTAAATAGAAATGACTCTCTCTCAAAGATCTGGGAGACTTTTATCTTATGTAAAAAATCATTTATCTTAATAGATTAAATTTGTTATTTCTATTATTTCCTAGCATGTGGTAACATTTGTATTTTAATAGGTGATCCACCAAACGTTTGCCTGTATTCCATTTCTATTACTGTTACAGACACTGAAGATGTACTATTATTTTTAGTACGAAATATGTCTTTTTACTAATTAAAGATTTCACTGTGATTTTTATGTGCTACTTTATTATTTAATTACTATGCCACAGGTTCCACTAAAAATCAGTATTTCCAGTAATTCTTTCATGTTGTCTCTCATGCGTACTGTTCTCCTTTAAAATCATTCATTCCAACCAACAAGATCATTCTTTCACCTTACCCTTTTGTTCTCTAATAGCCTCACTAACATCATTAATTTTTTTTTCCACCTGAAAAGCACGATTTTGTCAATCTCTCATTGATCACACCTCTTATGATTGAATCACTGTACAAGACTTGCTCCTTGATTTTTCCTTCTCTCATGGTCAAGCCCTGATTTCTCTTATCTCGTGCTTCTTTTTTTATGTTATCAGCTGACCTACTCCCCGACGTTTCTGCATTCGTTCCAGCTCCTGCTTTTTTCTGTGTATTACTCCGCATATCCAAGCTATCTCCCTCATTACAACCAGCTCTTCATTCTTTACATCAGCCATACTATTCTTTCAATCAACACTTATGCTCTCTCTGTCAATCGTGTCGCATTTAATTTCTCTCTCAATCCTATCTGCTATTCTGTGGGTGTCACACCTGGAATATTCTTCCCTGATATATATAAAGATAGGTTACCAAACAGTATTTTTGGAGGCATCTGGTACATCCAATTTTAATGATGATGTACTACTATTCATGATAATAGTTTTGTGTAATTAAAAAAAACTTAATTTAATATCAGCCATTTAACCGCCTCCATAGCATAATTGGAAGAACAACAGAACAATTTGCCCTTTGATTGGAAAAGAACTGAGTTTGATTCTCGATGTGATGAGAGGAATGTTTACATGGGCTTTTCATTTGAGTGAGCATGAGCTGATCTCATATTGAGGTAGCAGGGCTTTCTCTCCTAGAAACTTGGGTTTTTCATCCTGCTTACGGGAAAATCTGTACAATTTACAGACAAAAAATACTATAGTAGTGATGGGCAGTAGAATGGTATGTATTGATGGTAGTAGCTGCATTGTATTGTATTGTTGGAGTAGAGGAGATAGTGAGTTGTATATTGTATATTGAAGTGCTCTCACGATGAATCCTTGGACTCCTTGGAGATGTTATGTAATAATAATAATATGGATGTGTTGACTTTCTTTACAGATTTAGATGTTACAAGAAATATTACAAAGTTAGTTTATATAATTTTGATACATTTATTCGTGATAATATACTGTAGTGAAAAAGTATATAAAAATTTGCATAACCATGAATTATTTTTTTACAGAAATTATGTATTCCCCTTTTTTTCCATAAAAAAGTCTTCATTTTTTTTTTTGCTGTTGTGTATTTGCTATGATATTATTATCTGTAAATTGTTCTAAATCATTAGTTCTCTTAAACATTTCCTCCACCATTCAAATTAAGCTTAATGAAATATCTATAGCAAAACAGATATAGTTATTAATCATTTATCTTGAAATGATTTGAGTTATTAAAAAAAAAGTAAACTTTATGTTGCTATCACAGGCCTCTTTAACTATTCTGCAGATATGATAAATCTTCCTTTATACCACTCCACCATAGCAGTGCCAACAGATGGTATTTTATCTTTATAACACAATCTGTTTATAATAGTAATAACTGCTAATAGGTAAATGTCATAAGCAGTAGGAAGGTTGGAAGTTTATTTTTCACTTAGTTAGACTATAATAAATTTAGTTTAATCCTTTATCCAAGTGTAAGCAAACAAAGTTTGTGCCTGAAAATATCTTCAGGACTGGGGTAAGGTAGTGCAAAACCAGGCAACTCCGAGCAAAGGTGGACCAAGCTCTCATCACTCCTTGTCTCAGTATCTTCCATAATGCAAAGCACATCTCCTTGCAGACATGTATACTGCTATGCATTAAGGGAAGGGCCATCAGAGTTGCCTGGTGTTGCACTACCTTACCCCAGTCCTGAAGACATTTCAGGCACAAACTTTGTTTGCTTACATTTGGATAAAGGATTAAACTAAATTTATTATAGTCATAAGCAGTAATCATACCATTAAAATCTCATCATGATCCATCCATTGCAAATATCATGGATGTATAGGTAATTATATTATAATGACAAGGAAACCTCATACCTGCAAATATCATTTTGAGTTATCAAAACAAAAAAAAATCATTTAACATGTGTATTACATGTTAAATCATTTTTTTTCTTGTTAAGTGTTAAACATTTCCCACTATACCAGGCCAGCCTGGTATAGTGGGAAATAGGTTGGCCGAGTGGTTAGCATATCCACTCTTCAGCCAAAAGGCTGCAGGATCGAATCCCATCATGGGCATGGACGTTTGTTATTGTCTGTGACAATACTAGTGGTGATGGGTGGTAGATGGCATTGATGTAGTTGCGGTTAGTTGTAGTTGGTGGATTGAGTGGTGGAGAAGGAGAGTTGTAGAGTAGGTGCCCTCCTTCAGTGAGTCTTTGGACTCACTGGAGGTGCCACTTAATAATAATAATAATAAATTATATTAATGTGAACTGTGGCATTTATAGGCCATTATGACTATAAATTATCAGTTTACATTAATATAATCTTGCCATGGGCATGGATGTTTCGTGCTTGTCTTTCTTTTATCGGGCCTGGTTGGCTGAGTGGTCAGCGTATCTGCTCTCCAGCGAAAAGGCTGCAGGTTTGAATCCCACCATGGGCATGGATGTTTGTGATTGTCTACAAAAAATACTAGTGGTGGTGATGGGTGGTAGATGGCATTGGTGTAGTTGCGGTTCCTTGTAATTGGTGGATTAAGTGGTGTAGAGTTCAGGGAGTCCAAAGACTCATCGAGGGTATGTGATTAGAATACTGGTTGCAATTAGAATATAGTAATACCCTGATTTTTTTTTATTAGAAATACCTGTCTTTATGAATTTATGTTAAGCTTTACAGTGCTGTTTAACAGCCTAAAGCTATGACTTGGTCACAGCTGGTTTTATGCTTGCTTATATTCATACTGGATTTACTATAGTCAGCAGTTTTTGCCCTTCCAAATTCAGTGAACTCTCTGAAATATGAATTCTAATGAACATTCACAGAAAAGAAAAGTAGAAAAAACTTTACCTAAAAATAATATAGAACTAAAAATACAAGGGAATGGAAAGAGGGCAAAATAATTCCTTCATATAAGTGAGGCTCTAAAACTGCAGTAGTAAATTAATCAGCACTCAGGAGTGGTGGTAAAAGTACGAGAAAAAGCTGGTCAAGATAAGAATTTAGGAATGGGTGGATAATAATAATATGATACTCTATGTGGAGCAACATGATTTTGTGAAGAATCAGTCATGCCTTAGTAATTGACTGATTTTTTATAATAGAGTGACAGCTGAGTTGGATAAAGGAAATGGCTACATGATGATTCTGCTGGATTTTGCAAAGGCATTTGATAGAATTCCATATGGAACTCTGTTACACAAATTAGAACAAATGGGGATGGATATTACACTTTGTAATATGGATACAAGAGTGGCTGATGGATAGATACAGAAATGTGATATATGGAGGAGGAGAATGCATGTGACTAGTGGTGTGCCATAAGGTTCTGTGCTAGGGCTGTTACTGAGGGGAAATATTTATTTGATTGCTCATGATGCAAAATTGAATCCTACCATATTGTCAATCTATTTAAATAATTCTGAAAGCCTTGATTAACTATTATTTAAATAGGTCGACAATATGGTAAAAAGATGATGTGTTAGTTTAATGTGGAGAAGTGTCAAGTTATGAATTTTGGGATAAATAGATTACAAGCTGTGATCGCATTGATGGAACTGTACTCCAGGAAGTAGATGAAACTAGGGATTTGAGGGTGGTAGTGGATAGAGATTTGAAGTTTAAAGGATATATTGCTAAGGTTTGCCAAGGTAGCTCATAAGATTACTTGCCTATTGAAGAGCACACTAACAAATAGAGGCAAGGAAGTTGTTATTCCTCTTTATAAGTTGATATGTCCACATCTGGATTACTGTACTCAGGGTTTGGTCACCTGGGTTTCTTGGGGATGAGGAAGTAGTAGAGACGATTCAGAGGCGATTGGCCAAGATGGTGAATGGGGATAGATTGAGAGTTTGCAGGTTGCAGAAATTGGTTGATAGGTGAAAAGAGGGGATATGATATAAACATTTAAGCTACTTAAAGGGTTTTATAGGATTGATCCAGAGGAAATGTTTTGCACTTGGCTACAGGGGCAGAACATGAGGTCATCTGTGGAAGATGAGTAAGAGTTTAGTTAGTAGGGGTGCAAGGACTAGATTTTTCGCTTGGAGAGTGGTGAAGGGGAATGGATTTGCCAGAGAGACTGTTGTGAGTGATTTGATATCTGTCATACCGCTTCTTTGTGGAGGAGAGGTATGATAGATATTGTGTACATAGTTTGGATCTCCAGCAGTGTGTCTTTGGACTTCATGAAGTGCTCATACAATAACAGTAATAATAATTTGTTTCAATAATGGAACACCATGAATTGGCATAATCAAAATTATTATAAAAATAGAGGAAAACTCACTTAAAAAAAACTTATTTAATGTGATGGATAGATACAGAAACGTGATATATGGAGGAGGAGAATGCATGTGACTAGTGGTGTGCCATAAGGTTCTGTGCTAGGGCTGTTACTGAGGGGAAATATTTATTTGATTGCTCATGATGCAAAATTGAATCAAAGCAATATAAGCAAAGTGGATATTAGATCCAGCATTATTTTAAAGCTGAATGTTGAAACTGTAAAAGTTTTGTAAGGTAAGTAAGGTAAGTTGACCAAAGAGTTTACGGGTGTGCTGTAATATATTCATATTCATATGAATGAATTCTCATTGATATGAATATATGTAACAAAAGCTTAGCTTAAGTGGAAATGTAGTAGCCTAGTGTGGCCAACTCTTTAAAGGCTAATTGATCAGGTATGGTATTAATTTATTGATTAATCTTTATTTTGAAAGAAACTAATCAAAACACATACTTGTATATTCTTATTACTTTTTTTCCTTTCAAGAATATACAGCATTTTTTTTTTTTTTTTTTACTGAGTTATTTTTGGAATAAACATTAGTTTATAAATTTAGTTTATTCTTCAGAAGGTTGGTTTACAGGGCTGTTTCATTTCTCTTAGGCTTAGCTTTTGTTAAATAGGTTCTGCAGCATTTTATAATGAAATCAAAGGAAATTTATGGGAATTTATTAGATGTAGTGATGAAGAGAATGATGACAGTATTTCAAATAATATTAGGAGTGTTCGTATTAATGATAGCGGAAAGTTGACATTAAAGTGTACTTTGAATGGTATCACATTCTTATATACTAGTAGCAGTAGATTTGAGCTCTGCTAAAAAAAAAAGTGTTTTTTTAGTCTATAGTGTGGCTTTTTGTTGCAAATTGTGCTATATTTTTTTCAGTTTGGATACAAGTGTCTTTCAGTGGTGTTGTTGAAAGTTGAAGTGTTGAAATTTTTTGTTGTTTATATTGTGTTTTGCTACTTGTTGTTGAACTTCTGCTTCAGCTTCTGTAGTTGCCATCCATAAAGAAATGTATGTCAGTGGTATGCAAGGCTTCTGTATGAAAGTCTGGCTCTGCCTTGAATTTTTTTGCAGTGAATGTGTTGCAAAATCAGCTATATGTATGCACCAAAAAATGTGAAAGATTTGTGGACTGTTTGGGTAAATGAGAAGAAGGAAAGGGTTAACGTATGTGAAATGTCTGGTAGATTAGAGTGATTAGAAATGGCTGCAATCATCAGGACCTTAGTAGAAGAGCTTCGGCAGGTGTTAGTGAAAATGAAAAGTGAAATAAAACATCTGGAAGAGGATATTAAACAACTAAAGGAGAGATTGGCTGATGATAATGAGAAGAAGGAAATTAATATTATAAAGAGAGAGAGCCAAAGGATAGTCGTATATCAGTGTATGGGGACTCTATCATTAGAGGTGTGATTACTAATAAAGTGCACAAAACATGCTTTTCTGGTGGAACAATGAAACAAATAATCTATACATTGCAGAAAAAGGAATACCGGGCATCAAAATTAGTGGTAGCAGTCGTGGGCACAAAATGAATAGTGTTGTTGGGAAAGTCATAGGTGTGTTGCCCAGATATAATAACGGTGAATTGAGAAGGAGATGCGAGTTAATGAATAGTAAGATGGCTGAGTTGTGTGAGGCAGGGGGGGGGGGGTTCAATTTATAAATCTGTGGAGTGAATTTGAAGGGAAGTTGGAATGGTATAAAATTAATGGATTACATTTGAATGGGTTTGGTGTTTTGGGCATTTAGAAAGGCTATTGTTTTCTGAGAAGGCACAGAGTCAAGAAGTTAATGTAGCAAATGATCAGAGTCTACCTGTGAAACAGGATAGCACAAATCAACAGATTGTATGGCGGGAGGAAGATGGATATGAGATTGAAGATGTGGTTGCAGCAGCACAAGATGAGGCAGTATCTGCATAAAGGTCAGAATGAGACAGGTAGGAATGGAAATCACAGTCAGGATCAGGGAAAGGGGAGTAGTCTGAAGAGAGAAGAGAGAGAGGTGTAGTATAGCAGCTAGAATAGAGAATGTTGGTGCTGGTAGAATGGCCTCAAACACACAAGGGATTGTTATGTTTATACACAAATGTAAGGAGTATTCAAAACAAGAGAGCCGAGTTTGTTGCATTGATTGAGATGGTATGTCCCAAAATAACTGGAATAAGTGAAACGCGGTTGTCTGAGGAGGATGTGATGCCAGGAATAGAATTAGGATATATAATTTTCCAGAAGGATAAAGATGTGAAAAGAGGAGGGGAGGGGGGGGGAGTGCTGTTGGTGACTGCAAAGTGTGTAAGTTGATAGTGCATGTACAGATTTTGAATCTGTGTGGTGAGAAGTTGAAATAAATAGGTTAGTATATCTGATAGAATACTAATGTGAAATGTTTAGGCAAATTAGTTGGGCATGTAAAAAGAGGGTGATCCTGATGGGAGACTTTAGTTACAAGAATATAGGACTGGAAGGAGGAGATAGTGTATGGGAACAAGGAGAGCGAGTTTGTAGAATTTCTGAGAGATAAGTATCTTAAGCTGCACATGATTGAAGCAACTAGAGGCTTTAATGTTTTGAATTTGGTGATAACTTCACAAAATGTAGTTGTTAATGAAGTGTTGCCACTGCCACCAGTTGGTGAGAGTGATCATGAGGTACTTGTTTGGGAAGTGATGAAACAAAAAAGGTCACTGCCAAAATGGATACATGTTGAAGTATAGTTGTGGTCAAGGTGTTGGAGAGATTGGTAAGGAATAGAATCAGAATTGGGTTGATGGACATAGCATTCTTTATGATGGTCAGCATGGATTTTTAAAGGGTAGGTCTTGTTTTAGTAATTTACTTGCATTTTATGATAAGGTGACAAGTGTGTTATATAAGAGAGAATCATATACAGTGATATTCTTAGACTTTGTAAAAGCATTTGATAGATTACCACATGGTAAGTTGGCGTATAAGCTGCAGAAGATTGAATAGATGGTATATTGATTAGATGGATCAGACATTGGCTCTCTGAACAATACCAGCGGGTTGTGTATGATGGAGCAGTGTCTCAAAAAAGGAAGGTAACCAGTGGCATGCCCCAAGGTTCTGTTCTCGGGCCCCTGCTGTTTAACTTGTGTGTATACGATATATCATGTGAACTGACTGGGGATCTTCGGTTATTTGCTAATGATGCAAAGTTGGGAAGAACTATAAGTAGCACTGCTGATGTTAAATCCCTTCAGGAAGATTTGAATAGACTTTTTTACTTTGACAAAAGAGTAGGGTTGTAGTTTTAATATCAATAAATGCAAGGTGTTGCATTTTGGAGTGCAGAAATATAAGGCTGTGTACTATATCGATTGTGCCATACTGCAGAAAGTGGATTAGATTAGCAATTCGGGAGTGATGGTTGACAGTAGACTGAAGTTTAGAGGGCATATTGCTAGTGTTGCAAAGGCTGCACATTGTAGTGCTGCTATGATAAGAAATACTAACATGTAAGGATAAAAAAGTGATTGTGCCACTGTATAAGGCACTGGTCAGACTACACTTGGATTATTGTGCTCAGATTTGGTCACCTGGTTTTCAGTGTGATGTGGAGATATTGGAGAGGGTCCAGAGACAGTGACTAAGACAATATCAGAAGTTTGGAACACTGGCTATGGAGAAAGGTTGAAAAAATGTGGATTACAGGTGCATTATGCATCTACAGTTTCATAATATCAGAAGAATGAGTGATGATCTATATTAATTATTTAAAACTTTTCCCAACCCCCAACCCATCTCATGGCAGTGACTTGAAAGAGGAATCAAGGCTAAGATGAGAAATGATAATTACAAGGCTTCACTTTTTTTTTTTTTTTTTTTTTGTTTGTTTGGTGAGGAGCTCACTTTGAAGGTATTATCAAAGAATTGAGAAATATATATTATTACACCAAATTCCCCCAGTGAGTTGAAAACTCATTGAAGGAGACCTCTTCCAGATCACACATTACTTAAATACCTATATTATCTCTATTTGAAGACATTCATGGAGACACTTCACTATCTACTAGTGACCCATTGCCACATACTTACCATATTCCATATGATTTTTGGAGGATCATATTTCATCAGTGTACTCTCTCACAATTATCTGCCACTAGATCTCTTCAATATTCTTTCAGCTCTGAATTCAGATGACCATATCTGTGCATGGTACATTCAGAAGCCAGTTATTTCTTCCATTGTACAGTATAAGAATAACTTCTTTACTCCTATAAGGTTGTATCTTTTTCAACATTGCAGTTATCTGATGTGATGACTTTAACCTCCTTAGTAATCTGGTCCCCATAACTTGAACTCTCTGTCTAACATCATGTTAAGAGTAAAATTATTTAATAGTGTCGCCTGTCTGAAATGATTTTAGCAGCTTCCAACATAAAATGTTAAGCTGCATTAGAAGATCTATTTCTTTTTAGCATGTTTAATTTCTTTTGTGGTGTTTTTAAAAATTGTTTGTATTATCATTTGTAGAGCTAATCTCCAATCCCTGAACCAGTCTATTTTCTATTCTCCTCTTCAACAGCTTGTATATAACCTGTCATGTGGTAATCTCTTACATGCCTTTGCAAATTCCAAGAATGTCACTGTATATCTCCCTTAGCCAGCACATTCTTTGAAGATCTTATCATTAACCTCCTAACCGGCCGGCGTGGATGAAATATTCAACACTCCCTAGCTTTTTTCATGGATCAAAACTTCGTCGGCATTCTACCTTTTATCATGCCATTACCTTCCTCTGCCGTTAATCTCGTTACGGCTATTCTATAGCCATTAGTGGATTAACTGTTGCTGAGTGACCTTTGTGTCCCCTCCCCCCTATGTCTATTGTGTTGCTTAGAATTTCATTTACTGTCCTAAGTTATTTGACCTTTCTTGCCTCTAAAATGATTTATTGTCTCTTCCCAAAAATTGAAACGAATTTCACATATGTGAAAAAAATCAATCCTGAAATGACCACTGATCAGCCTTTGCAATGAATCTATTTAGTGATAGTAAATTTGGTGTATTTTATTCTACAAATCAGTGCACCGGAAGAGATGCACTGATTGTTCTTTCACTTTACGTGTAATAATTGAATACTTTTTTTTCGAATTTTGGAATTTTCAAATGTTTGCTTTGAAAATATTATGTCAAATATTTATATTTTTAAATAATATTTATTGAAATAAATATGTCCTTTTTCTTTCGTTTCTAGCGAAATAGCATTATATGGATCATCACATTTCAGATTTAGAAACGATTTTTTGTTATTCATAAAGACAAAATAAAAAAAAATGTTAAAATGCTAAATTGCATTACTCGGTTTCCGATAGTGTCTTTTTGGTATTAAAAATTTATATCCAATGATATTTTAGCAGTGATTCTTCAGCTTCGTCATTTATTTATTTATTTGTATTATGCATATTACAATAATATCTGGTGCATAACCTCGTAGATATGTTGAAAATATAATGTGAAAAATATCATATACGGAATGATTCAACATTTTTGCTCATTTTGAAGATTTTCTAATGCTCCCCCCCCCCCTCCTTATTCTCTCCTGGAACTGAATTGCATAACTACTCTAAATTTCTATACAGGTTTGAAAGCTTTTCTAGACAGCATTCAAAATCAATTACTTCATTTTACCATTTTGACAAAAGATATACGGCAATCAGATTGTATCCTGAAGCTTCTAATTCTGTTCTATTTATTTGCAATCTAAAACCAGCTGTTCTGCTGTCCGCTGAAATTATGTGAAATTTTAGAAATAATATGCTATATTTTCACCATGCAAAATTGTTATATGCATACCACACAAAAGAAAGTTCAGTAGTATTATTTGTGTTTGTTTTTCTTTAAAAAAAAATCTAAATATTACTTCTTCTGCTGCTGAAAGATATTTTTGAAATAATCTGCATCTTCTAAATACTTGGTAATATCCTCTTAGCTGGAGGAAAAGTTGAAGGCTTATTACTTTCAGTGCTATTGAGAAGAAAGGGGAGAACACTAAAGTGTCTCAGGCTGTAGTGCAGAATATGTCAAGAATGTCTTGTTTCCTTTTCGATTGTTGATTACCTATATTCTAACAGAAATACTGATATTTCGTTTACATGCTTATACATTATTTATGCCAAAATAATTGCTTCGTTTATAATGATCAGTTTCACTTTTATTATCAAAAATTAGAAATTAAATCATACAATTATCTTGAAAAAGAGGATTTGAATTATTTTCAAAGAAAAGGTGCATATGCGTTTCATAATCTTCTTTTTTTTTTGGGGGGGGGGGGGTATAGACCTAATCAATCTGTGGATATTTCAGATAATTTATTTCATAAATCGTTCGCAAGACAGCTGTTACAAATGTAAATCACTTGCGGAACATACCCATTCATTTTAGTGTAAAATAGTAGCAAAGGTTCAGTTACTTTAGATATCTAATCTAGAAGAAAATGTTATGTCTGCTGAGATTAGAATCTTACGTGAATAATTTTTCTGACATGATTTCTCTATTCGTTATAATGTAACCAATTTCCAGATTTTTTTTCCCTCCTGCAGACTTCATGTTATATGCAGTGATTTCTTCTTTGTACTACAAGAAAAAAAATCAGATAACAGGAGAAAAATATGTAGTATTTTCTTTTCCACTGGCTGAATTTACAATGTTCTTTCTTTGTGTTTTGAAGAGAAAGTGCAAATGACTTTTTTCTTACTATTTTTGCCATTATAACATTTCATAATTATAAGAGTGACATTTTACCGTTTTTCTCCCACACGAGAAACAGAAATAAGGTAGTAATAATATTGTTGATTCTGCCAAACTTCATTGTAGCAGAAATTTTTATTACAAAACTTTGTAATATATATATATATATATATATCTCCGAAACAAGAAATTTGGAACCCATATCACATCAGTGTTGAGTGTTGACAAGGTGAAAATGTTCCCATTATTATTTATATATTTCATTTATTAACTAGGGGGGCTATGCCCAACCCCCCGTGTTCCGGTATGGTAGACCAGTTCTCCTTCAATTGTGATAACTCGAAAGGGAGTTCTGCCCCTGAATTCTGATGACTCGAATTTTGAAGACTCGACACTCAGGGTAGCTCCTGAGTTTCAAAACGTTTCGATAAACATGATATAAAAAGGCTTATCATTTTATATATATATAGGGTAGATTTTATTTCATTATTTTTTATTGTTTTAATGAAATACTTTACCTGGAATACTCTTTCCAGTTTCTCTGTGTCATAAAAAGAACTTAAAATTTAGCTTTCAAGATGAAAAAGAAACAGTGCATTCGGGTATCCCTCTATCAATATTTGTCGTCCTGAAAAGGACTGTTTTGATGGCCTTGAAAACAAACATTTTTTTATTTCATACTGTTCAGAATTTAAAATTCTTGAACAGTGTGGAACACCTTGAAGCAAGGGTAAACACAAAGCAGTTTTACACTCAGGGCACCAGATTTTTGTTTCCTTTCTGATATTTTTTTTATTACATACATAATATTTGCGTGCAGGTTTTTTTTATTAGCCGTTGGTAGTAGATTTTCGGGATAATGGTTGGAGTTAGCAGCGTTCAACCTCAGATGTCTGGCAGGATTTCCTGTTTTTCTGCTTGCTAAAGAATGTGCATGCAGCAATGCCTTCGCAATTTCTATTCTGTATTCTAGATATGTTATGGTAGACAAACATTTTTTCTTGTACAGGAGGAAACTGTTCCAAATAAAATCCAAAAACTTCAAAATTCAAATAACATGTCCAAACACTTTTTTGTAATATTTTTTATGCTGTTTCCTCATTACAGAGTAGAATGATAGCTGCTGATCGCACCTGTCGACTCAACCCATAGTGTCGTTGTATGCACACATAGCGATGGGTTTTTCTTTCTTCAAACCATGCTTCTCCACGGATTCTGTTGATGGATTGTGCAGGGAAGATGGCAGAAAAACATCTTTTTTGTCTTTCCAACGTAGTGCAAAGACTTTTCCTCGCTGATAAGTTCGGATTTCCCCCTTCGATAGCTTTCCTGAAGCCAGATCTGGAGGCATATCTCGCCTTTTTGCATTTACAGTACCATAACTATCTATAAGATGCTGTAAAAGCAAATCAGCGAGATCAGGACACATATATAGTAATTATCCATTATAATGCAGTAACCTTTCCCCAGTAAAGGGTCTAGTAACTGCATTACTGCACGCATCGACAAGGGGAGATCCGAATATTTATCGTGCTCGATTACAGTTTGTTTTCCTGTATAAGGTTTGAAATCCCAAAGATATCCACTTTCCGATTCGCAAAGCATAAAAAATTTTACTCCATACTTCGCTTTCTTTTTGGGAATATACTGCTTACATTTCAGTCCACCTTTGAATGGCATAAGGCTTTCATCGATACTCAAGTCTCTCTCAGGAATGTAAAGTGATCTACATTTTTGACGGATTTTCATCAGAAAATCATAAATTTTGTTGAGGACTGGGCAAGGATGTGTTGCCTGATCGTGTTCCTCATTATTCTGAAAATACAAATACTTCATGATGAGACTGAATTGTTTTTCAGTCATAACATCACGAAACATTGGCGTGTTCAGAATCCAGTCTGTAGATCAATACATTTCGAGAGCGGGCTTTCGAAATGTATTTCGAAACTTCGGGTTTTTCACTTTCTTTATTCTGATATTGCATTTGAAGAATGACAGTGATTTTAAATATTAATTTCACCTATATCCGAATATCACATAATTTCCTGATTTATAATAATCAGGAAATACGTATATTGTCTGATTTATAATTTGCTAATTTATAATAATCACCACATAGTTTCAGTATCGAAAAATTAAAGTTATGTGGAACAATTACTAGAGAAAAATAATGAAATAAATAAAAACTGTACCTATGTTTCATAACAGTTTTCAGGTGTATGATAGTAATGCAACGGGGGGGGGGGGTTAAACTATCAGAGGCGAAATAAAATTCAATTCTATTGTAAAAATATGGAAATGAAATTTCACATTTGATATACATATTTTGAATGATAAAAATAAGCAAATGTATCGCTTACTTTAAAAATTGGAGAATAAAATATCTGAATTATCCAGAAAATATAAATTTAAATCATAACTGTTAATTTCATTTTGTAATGACCAATTATACAAGGAAACCAAGAAAGTGAAAGTACAGATTACTATACAACATGAAGAAAAAATTTAGTAATATGATTAAAGAATTTCATGTTATTCTCTATAAAGCAAAGTTGCTCAAGCGTGTCCTAAAGGAAATCTGTTAAGTATTATTCGATTTCGATGGTTTTGTACAAAAATAAAATTAATATAATCTGGAACGTCGGCAGCCGGTTTTCTTTTCTTTTTTTAAAAAAATATTTCAAATAATTATCGTGAATTAATTTCTTCGAGAACAAAGAAAAATCTTATGTCTAGTAAGCGATTAGAAAAAAATTAGCGCAAAAAAATAAAAAATTAAATTGGTTCTCCAAGGTAAGGCAATATTTAAGTGAAGAAATTATGCAAGACCTTTATTTTGTCCAGAAATTAAAATTGTGTTGTACAATAAAAAGAGAAAACAAAAATATAAATAATTTCTCTATTTTTAGTCTATCATATATAACTAAAATCCAGTTCACCAGCATGGAACAAGAAAGTCCGTTTCTTGTTATAGGCAACTGAGAGGCAGCTACGAACGGGAGATAATCGGATTAACCGTTCTCACAGCGTGAGGGTTTATCACACCTTCTAATGGACATGACAGTCAAATTGCACTTCTTATCCAGGTTCTTTAAACAGGTGGGCTGAATCTTATCCAGATTTAGTTGGACGTCTATAGACGTCCTAGCCGGTAGGGAGGTTAAAGCATACAAATTGCTGAAACAAGACTAACCTGTTTATATTCTTAGTTAACCGATTTATTCTTTGGGACCCTAAGTAATATTATTGATCTCATGCTTTGCAGTGCATGTGTGCACGCACGTGCACACACACACACATATCATTCTGATGGTTATTTTAATTGTTATAATAAAAATAGCATCTTGATTATAATCAGTACATAATTTTAACCTGTATGGATGAGAAACTAGATTAAAAAATTTTTCATTCTGTGAACAATATTTACATAAATAAATTGTTCCAATTTGAATATTTTACATTGAAACATGTATTTTCAGTCTCACTCAAGAATATAAATTAAGGTTTTTGTTAATTTATGCATCATTATGCATTCCTGATATAGCATATAGCTGATGCACATCCATTAATAATTTTAATGTTCCTACCTCTAGTATCTTTCATATTTAGGGTGATTCCATAATTTTTGCCTATGAAGTTGCCAGAGATTCTCCATACTTTCATCCATTATCAAACTATAAGTGTAGTAGTCCACATCAAGCTGTTTCATATCTCCCTAAGTATGCATGTAATGTGACTGAAGTAGAATTTGCCAAAGCAATTAGGCTTACTCAGAGTACCATTGAACCACTCTCCTTCACTGTTCCACGGTTGAGAGTAAGTATGTAATAAATTCTATTTGAAATTCTAATTTCTGGATCTCTAAAATAGTGTGTGTGTGTGTGTGTGTGTGTGTACTATTTTGCAAAAATAATACAGGGTGTCCCAAAATTCACGCAAGATTTAAATTTAGCGCCATTTGTGCCGTAAAGTGTTGCCAACGAGAAAAAAAGACAGCGTGACAGCTGACAGTTCAGGGTTATTAAAAATGGGGCGCTACACGAAAGAACAACGCATTTTCATTGTTGAGCAATATTTTAAAAATAATGAAGGTTTGGCAGCTACAGTTCGCAATTTTCGTACAAAATATGGTCGGAATAGTGATTTAACTTCATCAACTGTGAAATGGTTAATTAAAAAATTCAAGGAAACTGGATCAACTGGTGATCTTATACACTCTGGCCGTCCTTCAACGAGTCGTTCAACAGAAAACATCGAAACAGTTCGTGAGAGTGTTGCTGAGAGTCCAGGAACATCAATTCGGCACCGTGGTCTTGAATTGGGCATTTCGAGAAGCTCTCTACGGCGTATTCTCACGAAAGATTTGCATCTTTATGCTTACAAAGTTCATTTGACTCAAGAACTGAAGCCTACTGACCACACACAGCGAAGAGAATTTGTTGAATGGATTATGGAACAACAACAAGTGGATGCTTATTTTTCGAACAAAATCATCTTCAGCGATGAGGCTCATTTTCATCTTGATGGCTTTGTTAATCGACAAAATTGTCGCATTTGGGGTTCAGAAAATCCACGAGTGATTGTTGAGAAACAAATGCATCCACAACGTGTCACTGTTTGGTGCGGATTTTGAGCTGGAGGCATCATCGGTCCATTCTTCGTCGAAAATGCGGCTGGTAAGGCAATAACAGTTAATGGTGCTCGCTATCGCGACATGATAATCCAGTTTTTTGTGCCTAAATTGCAAGATATGGATGTGAACGACATGTGGTTTCAACAAGACGGTGCCACATGCCATACAGCCCAAGAAACAATTCAATTACTGCATGAGTCATTTCCTGGTCATGTAATTTCCTGTTTTGGTGATCAGAATTGGCTGCTCAGATCATGTGACTTAATGTCATTGGACTTTTTTTTTTCCCCCTTTGGGGTTTTTTGAAGTCTAAGGTTTATGCCAACAAGCCCACGATCATCCACACCTTGAAGGAGAAAATTGAGCGCTGTATCAACGAAATTCAGCCACATTTATGCAAAACGGTCATGGAAAATTTCGAAAAACTTCTTGTCATGAAAAAAACTTCTTGCGTGAATTTTGGGAAACCCTGTATATACATACATATATATTTTTATTAATTATTTTTGCTTTTAATATTTTAGACAGAATTTTTCCAAGATGATCTTTTCCCTAATACACGAATAACATGGATGCCATCCATGACAGGCAAGGAGTGGTTTTCAGGAGAAAATATTCAGCCAAATATTGCTAGCCTAAAACCAGAAGGAATGATACCATGTATGTAAATTTCACTATGCATTTGCTGTTTAAGTATGTTATAGTCATTCCTTGATTGATATAAACTTTCCTTTCCTTTATCCCTTTCCATTCTGGTCCTTGTCTCTCAAATTAAGAGTGATGTTAGAAATCAAACTCTAGCCATCTGATATGAAGCATAGTCTTAATATTTCTTTTGTGTTTTGAGAGACTTGTTTACAGTTTGTTTATATCTGATTTTTTTTTTTTTTTAATTTACTCATGAGAAAATTATCCATAAACTACTAATGTAGCAGCAGAAAGAATCATTTTTTGATAACAGCTTTTAAGAGAATATTTTAATAGGCCTTCACTATCGAACACCATTTTAACAAACTACTGAAAAATACCTTCCCCCCCCCCACACACACACAGGCACATTGTTGTTCTAAAGGAAATTCACTACAACAAATCATTCTTGAGTTTCCTATGAGTTGTTCTAGTGAAAGTCAGCAATATTATTATTATGTTTTTTTTTTGTTTTTTTTTTGATAGTGCAAAGACATTAAAGGTCATACCGTGCCAGGACACAGGTTACAGCAGTGCATATGGTAAAAGGTTAGTAGGACAATCACAAACAACCATGTCTTTAGGGGGATTCGAACCTGCAGCCTCCTGGCTGGAGAGCAGATATGCTAACCACTCAGCCAACCAGGTTGGCTATTATTATGTGGACCCCTCCAGGGAATCACTGATTATAACTTGGTTATTTGAAAATAACTTTGTTATTCCTACCAGTTGGATATTCTCTTTGGCATTGCAGTTAAGTGATATGATGAATTAACAGGCTTAACAAACATGACATCTTAACTTCAACTCATTATCCACCATTACTTCTAAGGTTCAAGCTTCATCACTCACTTGTAACAAATTCCCATTAATATAATACTCAAGTCTGCCATGTCTTCAGACTAACATTCATAATCTTGCATATGGCAAGCATTAAATATGCTTGTCTATAGCAAGTAGATTTTGCCTGCTGGCGAGTGGCTACAAGCTCGAGAAAAATGTTTTTTATTTAGTAAAAAATAACTTTTGAAACAAAATCTTTTAACTTTAAAAAACACAGATGCAGTACATCTGATCAGAGTATGGAACTCCTACTGACTTATTGAGATATATTATTTTAAAAAAATTGGGGTCTGACAAGTGCATTTTTTTGGATGACAAGTAGGATTTTGCAAAATTTGTTGAACCTTGCTCACCAACATTTGTTCATAGAATCAGTCTTTTGCAAGACAGCCTGCAATGATTTGTATCATATTTGTCCCTCATCACCTGACAATACATCATCAACATATCCAGATCCCCAGTGTCGTTAACATACAAGCTGAACAACATTGGCCCAAATACAAATTTGTAGTATATCCCACTTTTCACTCTCATTTTCTTAGATTCAGCATCTCCATACCTTTCTCCCTCTCTCATTCTTTTCAATCAGTCAGGTGCTATACTGTCCATGTTAAGATTACACTCAAGAGTGGCCAATAGGTAGTATCTTGTAGCAGATCTGTGTTCAGAGAATTCTGAAAACTAATTTGTTTAGCTTAGAAAATATAGGGACATTAAGTAAAAATTGTGTTAGAACTAGATTGTATTGTGGTAATAATAGATTGAAGTTAAAATTTTTATTTAGCATAGTTAATATAAGTCATTCTGCACAGTAAGTTATATAGCATGGCACACAGCACTGATGTGAAGTAAAACAATGCATCCAAGGCATCATTGTTTATGGAATTCAACCAGAGGGACTTTTCTCGGTGCAATGTCTGTAAGATGTATGCATTACCAAAGGTGAATGGACTTTGGTTTGAGCTATTGTGGTGGGAGGGTGTGTCAAAAATTCTACAAAAGCTAGTAATCTTTTAATCCCAAAATGCATAACTTTACACTTTTCCACATTGAACTGACATCCATAACCTTTTGCCCATTTCACCAGCTTATTTAAATCATCCTGCAAACTCTCACTGATTTTTTATTGCACTACCCAACTTTGCATCATCGGCAAACAACTGAATATCTCCCTTTAAGCCATTTCCTATATCATTTATGTACAAATTAAACAACAATGGCCCAAGCACAGAGCCCTGAGACACACCACTGGTCACTGCCTCATCCTTGACTCTGCTTCTCCACACACCTCCTTCTGGTATCTCTACCTGAGCCATTCTCCTATCCATATCACCAGTTTAGTATCCATCCCCATCTGCTCCAGTTTGCGCAACAGTATTCTATGGGGTATCCTGTCAAATGCCTTAGCAAAATCCAGAAGTACCACTGTGTAGCCATTTCCTTTGTCCAACTCAGATGTCATTCTATTATAAAAAATTAATAAATTGCTAAGCAGGATCTACCTTCAACAAAACCATGTTGCCCCTATATTTTCCAATACTTTTACCACCACTCCCGAGATGATGATTGGTCTGTAATTAACTGCCGCAGTTTTAGAGCCACCTTTATGCATAGGAACTACTTTGCCTTCCTTCCACTCCCTAGGGACTATACCAACATAAGTTAAATAACCAAGTAAGAGGCTTTGACAATTCCTTTGTACATTCACGCAACACCTGAGCTGATATTCTATCTAAACCTACAGCAGTGTTTGTATTTCAATTTTGCAATATACCAAGTACTTCTGATTTCTTAACTTCAATTCTCACATTAGTTATTGCTACAGGTATAGAGACATCCTCACTTGGGTGATAGACTTTTGAAAAGTGAACACTCAGTAACTCGAGTGTTCACTGAGTGTTCACTTTTGAAAAGTGAACACTCAGTAACTCAGTAACTATTACATCTGAATTTGTCACCTCAATACCATCAGCACCCACTATAATTATCCTTCCGAAGTCATTCTTCCTTTTACTTGCCATATTGGATACACATACCCACTGAATTAGAAACCTCTATGCAGATATATGTGAACATCACTTATGCAGTGTATATGCAAAATACTCGGTTATATGTTCACCACGTGTTCTAAGTAACTATTTAAGAATGCTGTCAGTAATTGTTAGTAGTGTTCATCATAACGAGGAAAGAAAAGGATGTTTTTGGAGTTCGATAAAGAGCTTATTGGGTGCCCGTCTGGCTGGAGTCACGAATTTGAAAACATCAGAGATGACTGGTTTCTCAAAGAGATATCACTGTGAAAAAATAACCCACATTCCATATCTAAGAGGTGTAACTCAGAGACTGCCATCATCTGAGGAGGCTTGTATGGACAAACAGAACTTCCTGTGTGGAGTAATTAACTGAAGCATTTAATGAAGGCTGTTCCACTCCATATCTCACCAAACTATGTGCAGGGAATTGAAAAGGATCATCATTGGTAGTCATATGCCTATACATGAACCACTGATTTCTGCGAAGAACCAGAAAGCTCTTCTACAGTGGTGTCTGGACACTGGAAGACTGGATAAAAGTCTTGTGGTCTGACGAGTCACAATATACCTTGTTTTGTACCAACAGCAGGCAGAGAGTTTGTTGGGAGCCCCATGAACAATGAATCCAGCTTGCCTTGTAAACATTACTGAAAGTTCTGGAGGTGTTGTCATGGTGTGGAGCCAGTTCTGTTGGTATAGGACAAGTACTCTGATATTGCTGGAAGTTTGGTCTCCAAGTTATATCTGAACATCATTGCTGATCAAATCCATCCTGCAATGTTGATTTTTTTCTCCTGCAGGTAATGGTTATTTCATGGGTGAGAGTGCTACTATCCATTGTGCAAGATTGTTCAGCAGTGGTTCAGCAAGCATGACAGCATTTCCACCATCTTCTCTGTCCACCGCAAAGCCCAGATATGAACCCCATTGAGAATGTATGGGACATTGAAAAACAAGTCTGGAGCAAAGTTCTCTTCCGTCAAATCTGAGCCAGTTAAAGGGACTGCCTGGTGAGTGCCTGGTATGCTGTAGACGTAGTTGTGGGATCTGTGACAAAATGTGTACATGCTGTAATTCAGGCTAAAGGAGGTCTAATACAGTAGTAAATAAAAGTTTGTAATTCAGTGGCCAGTATGTGTAGTAGGAAATAAGGATATTGACTGATACTAATGTGATTGATATATATGATTTAATGTTACATTTTGTTATCTTTATTTTTATATGTATATTTATAATGTGTACATGTAGATATTATGTATATAATAAATTTAGTTTAATCCTTTATCCAAGTGTGAGCAAACAAAGTTTGTGCCTGAAAATATCTTCAGGACTGGGGTAAGGTAGTACAACACTGGGAAACTCATAGCAAAGGTGGACCAAGCTAACATCACTCCTATCTCAGTATCTCCCATAATGCAAAACACATCTCCTTGTGGATATGTATAATGTTATGCATTAAGGGAAGGGCCACTACCCAGACTAGTTTCGACCTTTATTGAGGTCTCTTCAGTTGAAGCCTGGCCCAGAAGTGGAGATACCAGGCAGAAGCAATGCTGAAGTCCTCTTTACCTATAGGAGTTGCCAAAAGGGGTGCCACCTTTTTTTAAATTACTCTGGTTTTAGAGAAAGATGTTGAAAGTTTATTTTTCACTTGGTTAGACTATAATAAATTTAGTTTAATCCTTTATCCAAGTGTGAGCAAACAAAGTTTGCGCCTGAAAATATATTCAGGACTGTGGTAAGGTAGTACAACACCGGGAAACTCATAGCAAAGGTGGACCAAGCTAACAAACATCACTCTAGCTTGGTCCACCTTTGCTACGAGTTGCCCGGTGTTGTACTACCTTAACAGACAAATAAGTTGAGTTTGCGCCTGCCCGTATTGCAAGTCTAGGTGACCTGCAAAGTATTGCAACTCATGGTAAAGGTGGAATAAGCTCTGATCACTATTCTTAATATTTACCCTTAATGCAAAGCCCATCTGCTTGAGGAGATGTATGATGCTATGCATTAAAGGTAAGGGGCCACTACCCAGACTGGTTTCGACCTTTATTGAGGTCTCATCAGTGGGAGCCAGGCTTAGAAATACCAAGGTCAAGTAATGCAGAACTTATAAGTATTTTATCAAAACAAGTTACCATAAGGTGCTTTGACCTTATTAAATAAAAATCTCAGGGTGAGAGATAGATGTAGGAAGTTTTTTACCTTGGGTATAATATATGTTAAAGATACCAAGCTATTTTAAACCTGGTTTTACTTCATTTCCCAAGTAAGCAAACAGACAAATAAGTTAAGTTTGCGCCTGCACATATTGCAAGTCTAGGTGACCTGCAAAGTAGTGCAACTCATGGTAAAGGTGGAATAAGCTCTGATCACTATTCTTAATATTTACCCTTAATGCAAAGCCCATCTCCTTGAGATGTATGATGCTATGCATTTTATATATATATATATATATATACAGGGTGGCCATAAAATAACTTTCCCTCTTTGGAGGCATCTGTAGCTAAAACCAATAAACGGAATGATGCTAAATTTTATATCGAGACTTTTGAAGGCATGGGGACATGATTTCTGCAAAAAAAAAGATTTAGTACCAAAAGTTGCCGATAGGGGGAAATTTCGGTGCTGGTGGAGCCGAAAACAAGCGGATAATTACATTAAAGGCAGATAAAATGGAATAATAACATTTCGATGGCGTAAGCGACAGCCACGTCACTCATTCCAGCTTGATATGTGGTGCGTTTCAACGATAATAATAATCATTAAACTAAAACGACTTGCGAGAGACACAGAAATTAATGTAGTGATTGAACTCACAGGAAATAATGTTTTATTCATCAGAATCAGGGTCCCCTGGACCACATACACGCTTTTCAATGTGCTGACCTTTCTTGTATACAACAAATTGGATCCAGTGTACGACACGCTCTACAGCTGAGCATAAGGAGTAGGATTGGATGTTCATAACAGCCCGTTTTATGTTCTCTTTCAAGACATGCAAGTTGGAAATGCCACCAACATACACAACGGATTTCAAATACCTCCACAGCCAAAAGTCATATGGAGTGATGTCCGGGGATCGAGGTGGCCATGCCGTCAGAAAGAACTGACTGATAACCCTCTCATTACTGAAATGCTGGCATAAAAGGCACTGTACTGAAAATTCAATGTGTGGCCGTGCTCCATCCTGCATAAAAATTATGGAGTCCAAACATTGTCTTTGCTGCAATGTAGGAATGACAAAATTTTCCAGCATTCGTCGATAAATCTCTCCAGTAATGGAGCAGGTTACAGGACCTGTAGGGGTAATATGCTCTCAAAAAAGTATGGTCTTATTATGAAATCGGCTGTGAAGCCACACCACACGGTTACTTTTGGAGAATGCAGTGGTACTTGCTTGACCGCTTGGGGTTGTTCAGATGTCCAAATTCTGTAGTTGTGAATGTTGACTCACCCATTCAGATAAAATTGAGCCTCATCATCCCACAATATTCTCCAAGGCCAGTCATTGTTGACCTCCATTTGGCAAGAAATGTAGCGCGAAGGTCATGTGCTTATCATAATCTGCAATAGTTAGTGCTTACACACAACTGAACTTATATGGACAGAAGTGAAGTATTTTCCGTAAGATTTTCCAGACTGTACCATAAGTCATATGAAGTTTGCGAGCAAAGGCACAAGCGCTTGGACCAGTACTGATCCTTGTGGCATCAAACACTGCAGTAGCAATGTCTGTTACTCTCTCTTCTTGCACTGCTTTCCGTTCTCTGCCAAGTCTAACTCCTAGTGATCCAGTTTCTTCAAACTTCTTAATCATAGCTCTCAGTGCTACAACTGACATAGGACCTGTACGCAGGTTATGAAGCCTTCTAAATTCCCGAAGGGCCACTACGGCATAGCACTGTTTAAGGTAAAACAACTTAACAAGTAAAGCATGCTGAGGCAAGGTAGGATGCATATTGAGCGCAATTCGTCAGTCATTCGGATAACTGCCTGAACATTCCCAATCCCTTTTTAAGTGGAATTGGTGGCGCTGCTGTCACATACTCACAGTAAAATTTTCATAATCCTTTTTACCTGCGTTTACTGCAAATATTTGACTACTTTGACTCCGCCAGTGCCAAAAGTTTCCCTATCGGCGACTTTTGGTACTGAATCTTTTTTTCGCAGAATTCATCTCCCCATGCCTTCGAAAGTCTCAATATAAAATGTGGTCTCATTCCATGTATTAGTTTTAGCTACAGATATGTCCAAAGAGGGGAAAGTTAATTTATGAACACCCTGTATGTATTTTTGTGTGCATGCATGTGTGTTTTACTTTTTATAACTATATCTGACTTCTTATAACTGAATAGCAGTATATTTCTCTTTAATCGACTGTAGTTACTAAGAGAAGGTGATAAAAATAATTTAAGCAGGGTGATTTTTATTTGGTTTATAATCTCATAATTTTAATATTTACTTCTTTTATAGTGTCAGAAGCACCAAATCCAACCAAGCCTCCCTTGATTGAATGTTTGCCTACTGAATCTCACTCTGAGACTTTAATGTTTAGTGGTGACACAGTCATGGAGAGTTCATTAGCCTTTATGCATGGAGTGAAAGAGAAGGAAGAAATGGTAAAATCATTACTATCACACTTAATGTTTCTAACTGTAAAGAACATTTTATTAAGAATATCTGTAAAAGAATGATTTGATGAAACTGTGAAAAACATACAATATGCAGTTTGCAACTGCATGCTCTTTGAGACCTTCATCTTGGCTCTGTACTATCAGCATAGTTGGTATAAAGTTAAATATTCTTTTTTATATAAAACATCCATAATTACATAAATCGCAGTACACCTGATAATGCCATCAGCAATTTTTTGTGTGCTTGGTGACACAGTCTGTCATGTGATCTATGCAATTTACTATTTCCTCGTGTAATTGTCATTTAAGTAAATTGTCATGGTAGGTAAAGTAGATTGTCATCTACTTTACCTACCACTCCATTTTGTGTGAAAAGCTGAATCAAGTAATTTTATCATTTATCAGCTACCTTATTTCCTATTTTTAATTGATTTTGCTTATCTTTTTAATAATATTATTTTATTTTAGTTAATTATTCAAATTATTAACTAAAATAATTTGAATTATTTTAGGTAAATAAGGATTTCTATTCAAGATGTAATTGATTTTCAGTGTTCATGGTATTTTCATAGTCTGTCTTCTTACTGCTGATTTTCTTATCATATTTGTTACAGTGGTTATTCAGTTTACTTGATACTGAAAAATTTTTACTGGATTTATTTAGGAATATATCATTGCATAAATAAAGAACTGGTATTAACATCTCCAATTTTGATATTAGGCCTAATGCCACTTTCCTTCATAATGTTATCCACATGGATAATAAATAACAGTAGAAATAGTGTGCACCCTTGTCTCAAACCTGATTTCATATCAAATCATCTTCCTGTGCATTCTTCATTTCTGACTACTGACTTACAATTCAGGTAAAGATAATGTTAATTTTAGAAATTATGGACTTTACAACCTTGTTATAAATAACTCTTTTAATATGCAGTGGGATGATAGACTTTGTGTTTCTTAGGGGGAGACCTCCCCTCGATGAGGCTTGACAGACTATGTTCTTAGGAAGGACCTCCCACAATGAGTCTTTTGACTCCATGGAGGCCTGAATAATAATAATAATAATAATAATATCCCGACGTTTCGATCTTCATATTAAGATCATCATCTGAATCATATACAAGTATACAGGACAATCTAAATTACGTTACATACAGTAAGCTAGAGAAACAATGAATTGATCACAAGTTATTCTTCTGGCATGACCTCTAGTGAAAAAAAAAAATAATAGTAATAATAATAATTATTTATAAACTACATCAAGCTAAATTCCATTCATGATAACATGAATAAATATTCTTTCTTACAGATAGTTTTCTTTCAGTAACAATGATGTCCTATTTTTAGCATTACAATTATTATTTTTGATTTAAGATCCTGGATTTTCTACAGTCCTGTTTATAGAAAGGAAGGTTCCGTAGGTCGAATATATGCCTTCCATATGTTTGGGATTTTTAGACCATCATTATTGTTCAGATTGGGGTGGTTGATAATAATCCCACAGGCTTCCTTAAATTTGCGTTCATACCATGTTTTGGTGTGATGTAGACAACTAGTGCTTTTCCAGTCAATTCTATGTAAGGTGTTCCGGGCATGATGAGAAAGGCCAGCTTCACCATATTATTATATTTAATGTGTCATTAATGTTCTTTTTATCTGATAGGAATTCTGCATCCTGTTTCTCCTATATATGGTATGTTACAGGTGCAATAAATACGATATAATAAATACCCACTCCCTCCGCTGGCCCTCCAGGGTGGGCCAGCAGAGGGAGTGGGTCTCTTTGGATGAGTTGAGTAAGCTTTTTAATTTTGCAGGAGGTTTAAAGGTGGCTTTAAGGTTGTATTTTTGTAGTATTCTGTTTATTTTATCTGATGTCCCTTTAATGTAAGGAATGGTTATAGTTTTATTGTAGTCTGCTTGTGTAGAGGCTTAAGTGCTGTGAGGACATTATTTTGGAGGTTTAATGGATTTTTTACAACACTCAGAAAGAATTAAATTAGAATTTAATACTCCTATATTTCGTCCTAGTCACTAGGACATCTACGGGGATTACAAAAACAATTAATGTAACATGCACACAAAAACTTACAATACTAAGCCCAACCACGTGGGTGACACTAAAGTCCTATCTAGGTGGAGCGCCCTCTATGGGTGGTAGTAGGTGGCCTGGAATGTAAGGTGGGACCTCTGGTGATGAGTGTTTCCCAAATCTTCGGAAGCTTAATGCAACCGTATTTGTTAAGATTTGGTTGGTTTCTGAGAGCTGCTGCTGCTGCTTCTAAGAAAAGTCTCTCTTTCTTGAATTTGCTGTGGTGGAGCATGGTGGTTTTCTTCCATGATACTCTGTGGGTGGTGTCCAAAATTGGGATACAAGAGTGATACCGAAATGCGTTAAAATGAAGACCAATTTCCATTCCAAAAAAGCACTCCATATATATAAACGTGCCAGCCTAGCATTACTACATGAGCAAATCGCCTCTACTCGTGCCGCCCTTGCAGTGCCGAACGCCGCCATTGGCTCCCTACATACAGAGCTCTCCACCGTTCTTAACCCTGAATTTTGGTTGATTCTCTCTGACATTTCAGAAACTTCCGCACAGAGAGAATTTCAAAAAATAAAAAACAAACACGTCAAGAAATACAGCAACCTGGGTAAAGACAAACCACAACCACAAATTCAACCGCTCCAGACAGTAATTAACTTCTCTTCCAAAAGGCTCAACGAGGATGCCGTCAGCGCCCTTAGCCTCGGCCGTAATTTTGCCATCACCCCGAAAGAAGTGCCGGTGCTCGATGTAATGGTTAACGTCGAACGGGGGATTGGTCGCTTACCGTCGGAGGTAGCCAACAACATCAGACTCGACATAGCCAACATCCTCGCTCACTCTTCACCTCCAAAAAGTAACTTATCTTATGCCCAACGCATGGCTCTCCAGAAACTACGCAAAGAAAAAAGTATCATCATCACCAGAGCGGATAACGGTAATGCCACAGTTGTGCTTAATACCAGCGAATACAATCGTAAAATGAACACTATCCTCCGCGATTGCGCTACCTACATCCCGCTAGAACACGACCCCACAAAAACACGTTAAGAAATTAAAAATCTTACTTAAAAAAGTAACCTCCTGTCCCCCTGACGTCACGAAAAAACTTAAACCTTTCCGCTCCCTACCCCCCCGAATATACGGTTTACCAAAAATCCACAAACCCAATTCCCCACTCAGACCTATAGTAGATGCCACCAATGCACCTTGTTACAGACTGTCTAAACAGCTGGCCAGCTCTCTGTCCCCGCTCACCGGAAATTCAGCTTCCTATATAAAAAACTCGACCCACTTTAAAGCCCTCACAGAAAATTTAACCTTGAACAATACAGACATATTGGTAAGCTTTGATATCTCCTCTTTGTTTACCAATATTCCCTTAACTGACACTTTATCTCTCTTAGAAAACGTTTTCCCCTCTGACATCTTAGATCTCTTTTCCTTTGCCATCAACTCTGGGTATTTCTCTTGGAATAACAAAATCTACAAGCAGAGAGAAGGAACCGCCATGGGTTCCCCCCTCTCACCCCCCCTTGCCAATTTCTATATGGAAGATTTCGAAAAACGAGCCATAGACTCAGCCCCACTCAAACCTTCTATCTGGCTAAGATATGTAGATGATGTGTTCTCCATTTGGCCTCATGGCCCAGACACGTTAGACTCCTTCCTCTGTCATCTCAATAGCCTACATCCAAGAATCCAGTTTACTATGGAAAAGGAAAAGAACAATTGTTTACCCTTCCTAGACACTTTAATCATGCGCCTGCCCAATGATACACTTGCCTTCACTGTATACAGAAAACCCACACACACAGGCAGATACATTCACAAACTCTCCCACCACCACCCCTCACAACAATATGGCATCATTAAAACCCTTACCAAGAGAGCCCACAATCTTTGTTCCAGTGGAACCGCCCTCACTACTGAGCTTAACCACATACACAGAACTTTCCTCTCCAATGGCTACAGTGAACACAGTATCAAAAAAAATAATTAATTCCTCCTCCATTCCCCGTCCCTCTCGTCAACAAGATTTAAAAATGCCATCACCATACCCTACATCCGAGGCACTTCGGAAAAAATAGCCAAGATACTAAAAAAGTATAACCTACACACAGCATATAAGCCCTACCGCAAACTTGCTACCCTTATCCGTTCTACGAAAGATCAGCTCCCCCCCTCTCTCTCTGCCTGGAGTTTACAAAGTACCCTGTTCCTGTAAGCTTGTGTACTTTGGACAGACAGGCAGATCAGCATCCATCCGCCTGGAGGAACACAAGTCGTACATCGTTAAACACAACTATGGCCATTCAGGCTTGGCTGACCATGTTTTGGACACCACCCACAGAGTATCATGGAAGAAAACCACCATGCTCCACCACAGCAAATTCAAGAAAGAGAGACTTTTCTTAGAAGCAGCAGCAGCTCTCAGAAACCAACCAAATCTTAACAAATACGGTTGCATTAAGCTTCCGAAGATTTGGGAAACACTCATCACCAGAGGTCCCACCTTACATTCCAGGCCACCTACTACCACCCATAGAGGGCGCTCCACCTAGATAGGACTTTAGTGTCACCCACGTGGTTGGGCTTAGTATTGTAAGTTTTTGTGTGCATGTTACATTAATTGTTTTTGAAATCCCCGTAGATGTCCTAGTGACTAGGACGAAATATAGGAGTATTAAATTCTAATTTAATTCTTTCTGAGTGTTGTAAAAAATCCATTAAACATCCAACATATTGTAGTCTGGTTTTTATTGAGGTCTTGTAGAGAATTTTGTTAATAGTGTTTTGGCTGTACCCATGTTTTTGAAAAGTATTGCTGATAACTTTAAATTCGGCTTTCAGTGCCTGTTCACTGGAGCAGATGAAGATAATGTATTGCTCAATACAGTGTCCCATTTACCATGTAATTATAGTCCATATTTACGAATTTAGGGACACAAAACACGTGTTGAAATGATTATTTTACTAATTATTAATAAAATAACACTTGACGTTTCGACTCCTGTATTGAAGTCATCATCAGAAGGATACATGTGTATAATGAACCAAGGTAAATTAAATCTACGCTGATAATTAATCTGTTTCTTAGCCTGACCTCTAGTGATAATTAAATACGATAAAATTAAATAAAATTAAAATTAAAATTTTAAATAATTAATAAATAAAATAAATAAAAAACTATAATAAACTCTGCTAAAGTCCTCATGTACTAAGATTCTTCAGGATTTGTACAGGTACAGTTCAAGTTGCTATTGAATGTGTAAAAAAAAAAAAAAAAAAGCACTTCACCAAGTCTTCTTGTAGTGGGATTTTTCTTTGTCTTGTTCTGGTTGCTATAAAGGTTGCAAATGGGTTCTCCACATTCTTGGAATGGTTAGGGCATCATTTTTGTTCAGATTTGGATTATGTTTGAGCATTTCACATGCTTCTTTAAATTTCCTCTCGAACCAGGTTTTGGTGCAGTGTAGGGACTTAGTATTTTTCCAATCAATTCTGTGGTATGTTTGGAGTGCATGGTTAGAAAGGCCGGTTTTTCCAAAATAGAGGTATTTTATGTGTCGTTTGTGTTCATCCTTCCTAATTGGGATGGTTCACCCTGTTTCCCCTATATATGGTAGGTTACATGTGCATTGTATTTTGTATACCTGGCTAAGTGGTTTTGTATACTGGTGGGCTAAGTGTGGAAGAGGATCTTTGAAAGAACTGAGTAAATCCCCTATAAAATTCTTAATTTTATAGGGGATTTAAAGGTGGTTTTGATGTTGTATTTGTGTAGTGTTCTGTCTATTTTTCAGAAATGCCTCTAACATAAGGTATGGCAATAGCATTCTTGAAATCTTTTTTGTTTTTACTAGTATCTCTGTGGAGGATCTTGTGAATAGTTTTTTTACTGTATCCATTTTTTATAAATGTATGGTTGATGATCTCATATTCGTGGTTTAGAGCTTGCTGATTTGAACAAATAGTTTGAGCTCTGTGTTTAAGGGTGCTTATGACACCTAGTTTTTGTGTATGTACTGGCCTGTGTGTGTAGGTTTGCGGTAGACTGAGAAGGAGAGACAGCCTGAGGGAAGACGTGTGACAAGTGTGTGTGTGTAGGAACGGGAGAGTTGTTTTTTTTTCTATTTCGATGGTGAATTGGATACATTTGTGTTGTTTGTTCAGATGGCTAAGGAATGTATTTAGTGCTTTGCAGCCGTGGGGCCAAATGGCAAAAATATTGTCGACGTATCAGAGCCAAATTTTGGGCTTTAGGCAAGCTGCCTCTACAAGAAGACTTGAAGTTTTTTTTATACATTCAATAGCAACTTGAACTGTACCTGTACAAATCCAGAAGAATCTTAGTACATGAGGACTTTAGCAGAGTTTATTATAGTTTTTTATTTATTTTATATATTAATTATTTAAATTTTTTTAAAATTTTAATTTTATTTAATTTTTATTTTATCGTATTTAATTATCACTAGAGGTCAGGCTAAGAAACAGATTAATTATCAGTATAGATTTAATTTACCTTGGTTTCCTATACACATGTATCCTTCTGATGATGACTTCAATACAGGGGTCGAAACGTCAAGTGTTATTTTATTAATAATTAGTAAAATAATCATTTCAACACATGTTTTTTGTCCCCAAATTCATAAATATGAATGCTGATCACCGTGTAACCTTAAAAGAAAGATGTAATTATAGTCATTTGAACAATTTTTTCCCCTTCTAATTTTCCAGTTTTCCTTTTCGAAAATTCTCTTAACCTCTGAAGTGAATCTTATGTGCAATACTCAGTAGGGAAATCCCTTTGTAATTCTCACATTCAGCTTTTATTTTCCTTTTTATTGATGGCTTTTATGAAAGCTCTACTTCAATTATCTGGAATTGACTTGGTCTTCTGAATTTTGCAGTGAAGCCACTGAAAAACTTCTTTTCCCCTATATATCTGAATTTTTTTGAATCATCTGTTTCAGTTGCCTTTCCGCATTTTAGAGATGCCTTTTTCTACTTCTTAGTTGATATGTACTCATGTTTTGCATTCCTATTGAAAATTTCCTACTACTATTCTCTCACTGTTGTTTTGCTTAACAGTCTTTCAAAATAATTACTCCAGTCATCTAGGATATTCTTACCCTCATTTTGTTGTCACCTTTATCATCTTTGATTCCTTTTACAGTACTTCTTCCTCCATTTCTAACTTTTCAATAGTCTCCAGAATATGTTCCCCTTCATGACATTTATGTATTTTTACCAAAGTCTTCTTATGACTTTTGTTTAGCTACACATTGCTTGACTTCTTACATTTTCTGAGTATTTTCTCAAGTGACAGTCAGCATGTGCTCTGAGAAAATACTCAGAAAATGTAAGAAGTCAAGCAATGTGTAGCTAAACTTTTGTTTAGCTACACATAGTATTCAAGAAACTTTTAATAGCTTTCTTGTCCATGACTATCTTTTTAATTTCCTGAGTCTACCATGGAGTTCTGAATTTTCTATCCTTGCAGACAACTTTGCCACGGGCCTCTCTGGCTGAATCAGTCAATTTGTTCTTCTGAGTTTGCTACTGAGTGTCCAAAGTATGGTTGTTGTCTTTAAGCTTTCATTTTTTCTTCAATAGTATTTGTATAGTTGAATCTACATTTCACCTGCAAACGATACTCAATTTTGATTCTTGTTAAAACTTTCTTGTATATTTCTTATTTCAATATAACATGATATTGGATATCACTCACAGGATAGATATGGAAAAAACCACCATGCCCCATCACAGTAAATTTAAAAATGATAGACCATTTGTGGAATCTGCAGCTGCACTCAGTAATCAACTGGATTTAAATAAATATGGATGCAAGAAACTTCCCAAAATATGGGAGACAATCCTCAGAGATCCCAAGTTACAACCTAGCCTCCCTGCTACTAATGCCCAGTGATCCACCTGGATAGGACTTTAGGGTCAAATTCAAGTGTTTCATTTATTATTGTGTTTCCTGTGTGTGTGTGGATGTGTCTTATAAATGTTCATTTGAGCTCCCTAAAGATGTCTCAGTGACTGAGATGAAATATTGGAAGTATTATAATAGTTTTTAATCCTTTTTTAGTGTTTGCTGTTAATACTCCATTAAACTTCCAACATGATAGATGCCATTGTTACATACTTGAAACAAGGAAATATTTTTATTTTGGATGTGCAGAAAAAAATATGCATATTGAAACAAATTTCACAAAAGAAGAATGTATTTTTATAGGCATGTTGTGTACATTTTCTGTAAATGTATAGAACAGTTCTTAGAAAATGTATGTAACAATTCTTCTTATTTCATGTGGTTTTCATTAAACTTGGTTAACTCTATTGCAGTGCTCCTAAAAAAAAAAAAAGAGTTAGTCATGAAAAAAGATTCTATTATGGTAGCTGGAATGAAAGATTTGGCAACCAACTATTAGAATTTGGTTTTATTCTCAATCAGAACCTGATAATTCGAAAAATCATTGACATTGTTTGCCATTGCTATATATGTGAGTGGTCTGAAAAGTTCTCGGCCTCAACCATAAATTGCAACACTATTGGTAAGATTTTTTTACTAAGTTGGTACATCTGTCCTAAGCATTGATGTGAAATTGCAAGTCATTCTATCAAGTAGTTTTTTTTATACAGCTGTTGGAAACTAAAGTGTTGTCTGTATCCCTTGAAATGGATAAAATTGAGTATCGTGTGGTTATAAAATTCTTTGTAAAAGAAGGTTTAACATCAAAAGAAATTCATTCGAAGTTCATGAAAGTTTATGGGCACTCTTCTCCTTTGTTTTTGACAATTAAGAAATGGGCTACCAAGTATAAATGTGGCCGTACCAGCCTTGATAATGATCCACATGAAGGACGTCCAAAAAGTGTAACAACACCAGAAATCATTGATCAAGTGCACGATATGGTATTGGATAACTGTCAAGTCAAAGTGCATGAAATTGCAGAGACTATAGGCATTTCAAAAGAACATGTAGGATACATTTTGCATAAAAATTGCAAATGAAAATCTCTGAACAGTGCTTGGAGCTTTTTAACAAGAATAAAACTGTCGTGTGTCAATTTATTACTGTGGATGAGACTTGGATTCACCAGTACACACCAGAATCCAAACAGCAGTCAAAACAGTGGACAGAAGCCGGTTGTTCAGTGCCAAAGAAGACAAGGTCGTGGCATCGGTGTTTTGGGATGCTAAAGGCTCCCTCTGACTTCTATGTCTTCCCAAAACTAAAACTCTTCCTCGCTGGTCAATGTTTTTCTTTGAATGAAGAGGTGATTGCAGCTGTAGAGGGTATTTGCAGATCTTACTGAGAACCACTATAAGGACAGGATAATGGTGCTGGAGCATCACTGGAATAAATGTTAGTCTTAAGGGAGATTATGTTGAAAAATAAAAATAATTTTGAAATTATAAATTCGTTTTTCATTGTTAGGCCAAGAACTTTTCAGACCACCCACATATTTATAAACAATTTTTTTTAGAAAAAATACATTTTGAGTAAAATGTTATGCTGATTTCACTCCCTAGGGGCATATGTTCCCCAAGACCTTGTCCATTTTACATGCCCATTCTTGCTTCTTACTCCTTTCTTTTGTGTCACTGGTCTTTTCATCTGATTGTTCCTCTCATTCCTTCCACCCAGTTACTTGTCCGTGCAGGGATGTGACATGCATTCCATGTCACATTCTCTGCTTGCCTTCTTTTGTATGCACTTTTACTTTTTTCATTTTTTCCTCATTCACTTTCTTCCTCCCATTACTCAATCTCCTAACGATGGCCACTCCAAAAGTTTCACATCAAACTTATTCAAATGCAGCTGATCACTGTTATACAGTTCACTCCATCCCCTCATGCATTTACACAAGCTGCATTTGTGTAAATGTATGGAGTTCCTAACTCAGTTTCCACTATGAATGATAACCTGCCTGCTTGCATACACCTTATATCCAGTGCATCAGTTACCTTCTTTATCTTCGCTCTTCTGAATCCACCTGATGCATGCATGTCATTTCTTTTCACAATTTCACCAGCTCAGCTTTCGATTCTTGCACATCTCTTGCATCCTCTTGTTCACAACTGCTCACAACTAAACCAGCCTTGAACTCTGTTAAAGTTTACAATAATTATAATTTTTTATGTTATTTTTCCAGATTGTGCAAGCCATGAAAGAAAAATGCCAGTTATATGAAGAATCAAGCCTTCCTCAAGATTCATTTGAAGGTGTTGACCCAAAGGAATGGGTAAAACTTTTTTTGTATATATATATATATATTATAAAGTATTATTATTTTCTTGAGCATCTCCATGGTGTTAAAACATTCATTATGGGAGGAGGCCTGTTATTCACACAGTACTTGTCATACTTCTCCTTGAATTCATTCACCAATGAAGCTCTGACAACCCATTCTACCCATTCACAACTCTCCAAGCAAAAAATCTAGTTCTCACACCCTTACTAACCAGACTGTTATACAATTTCCAAAGGCAACCCCCTTGTTTTCTCCCTTTCTGCCATGTATTGAAAAAAAGTTTTGTGTGTCAATCCTTTAAACCCCTTTATCTTCCTTTTTTTTTTCTCCAGCTATCAAGTAGCCTTTGTAATCCGGATATCTTCAGTTTGTCCTTGTAGAAAGAATTCCATAGATCTATTATAATTTTGGTCACTCATTTCTAGATTCACTCCATCATTGAGGAATCCAAGCAACCAGATCTGTGCACAGTAATCAGACGCAGCCATATTAAAGCTTCATAAAGAGGGATAATAACTTCCTTATACTTGCTTGTCAGCATGGTCTTCAACATCCAAGTAATCTGTTGAGCTGTTTTTGGTCACCTTTGCAATATGCTCTCTGAACTTTAATTCCCTGCCCACAATCGCCCACAGATCCCTCGTCGCATTAATTTTCTATAGTCCAGTTCCATCAATGCAATAATTAGCCTGTGATCTCATGACCTTACACTTTATCCCATTGAACTGGTGGCTATTGTTTTTGCACATGCTACCATCTATTTTAGTCATCCTACATGCTCTCTATCATCATCATTGACTGTCGCCCTTTCCAGTTTTGCATCATTAACAAACAACTGGATATTTCCTCTTAATTTATTCCTATATCATTGATGTACAAATTAAATAGCATATAGATTTAATGCATGACTTTTTAAAAAGCCTTTATTTCTCATTTGAAGCTTATCAACTATGTGTATAATTCATTTGAATCAAATAGAAAACAGAGATAAGAAAGCCATTGAGTCTCGATATCAAACTTGAATGGGAAAATCATATTTAGATACTTTTAAATGTTTTGTGTTATCATCTTTGCCCTAGTCGGTGAGAGTAATCTTGACTTGTAGAATAGGCAGATATGCAGCAATATCAAGTAGCAAAAAATTTATGTAGAATTATAAGGCAGATGATTATAATAATCTTAGAAACCAGCTTTGTTTCTAAGATGGTTCCATGGATGGAAGAATTTGAATGAGGATCAGTAAGCAGTAAAGGAACTAGTTAAGAAATATTTGTTAGTGACAATGGCAGATTGCATATCTTATTTAATAGACAGAATGATTTGAAATAAAGTGGATAACTAGGGAAATGAAAAAGGAACTACTGATGAAAAAGAAGTAATAAAAGAGAGCAGTGAAGAACAGTTGGAATGGTTGGCTAGTATAGTAAGGAAGGCAGAATTGGAATATGAGAGAAGACTAGTGTTACAGGAAAATCCTAAGAAATTTTTTCGTTATTTGGCCAGTAGAGGAAAAAATGATTCTTGATGAATGACCTTTTATGGAGATAGAGATTGAGTGACCAATGCAGACAACATAATAGCCTTGTTTAATGATCACTTTATTGGGTATTTCACTCTGATAAAGCAGGTTTTATACCTAGACTCTAGAAATTAAAAAGGTGAAGGAATTAAGAGAATGTATTTCGAATACTAAATACTCTAAGACAGTGAGAGTGGATGGAATTTTGCTACATATTTTAAAGGGGTGTGATATGGAACTATAAGTGTCATTGACTGGCTGTTTAAGGAAAGTTTTGCAACTGGATAATTTCCTAAGTAGTGGAGATAGGTAAGATAGTGCCATGAGGGTGACAGTAGAATGAAGGCATCACACTACAGAACAGTTAATATTTCTTCTGTGACTATTAAGATTTTGAATAAATTAGTAAGAGATTATATACAGCATGTAAGAGCAGTTGATGAGGATAAGGCAGATATTGCCATTTTTATGCATGTTGCAAAGGCATTTGAGATAATACCATATAATAAATTGCTGCTTATGTTGAAAGTTTGGGTTTATATATTAGGTTAGTGTATTAGATTGGAAATTGGCTGTCTGATAGATATCAGTTGCATATGAGCAGCAGGATCAGGGAAGGTATAACAGAATCAGAGAAAAAGGGTGAACAGTAACAGTCCTAGAGCCCTATGAATTTCCATAGGGCTCTAGGACTGTTACTGTTCACCCTTTATGTCAGTGATGTTGCCCCTTTATTGATACTGGATTGCAGACAGAGAGAGAGAGATACTCAATTGTTTTCAGATGATGCAAAGCTGGGGAGATTCATCTGTATTAGAGCTGATGTTGTTATTCCTCAGGAAGATTTGAATAAGCTGAAAAGGTGAGGGAATGTTCTGACAGTCAGTTTATGTAATTAAATGTAAAGTCTTGGAATTTGAGATCCACAGATGGGAGGCTGCATACTCTGTTGGTGGAACTCTACTGGAGGAAATGGAATGGGCAAGAGATCTTGGGTTGATAGTTACTAGAAATTTAAAATTCAGGGAACATATTCTGAATGTTGAGAAGACCATCCAGAGAATTGCTGCAAGAGAGCAGAGGATGTTAGGTTCCATTGTATAAAGTCCTGATGAACATCACATCTGGATTATTGTGCTTAGATCTGATCATCTGGATATTCAGAGTTTGGTATAGAAGAAGATATAGTTGAGACATCTAAACTGTGGAGAGGTATTTACCAAATTGATGCTGGAGAGAGTGTGTGGGCTTCACATACTAGAAGACAGAAGAAAACTCTCCACAGTTAAATTCACTAACAGAATCAGGAGCCAACAACAGCATCATATCTCACTCAGGACTTTTGATGCTTGGACAAGAAACTCTAGACTAAAGAGATAATCTACTTTACAATATGATCATGAAATTTGAAAACAGATTGACTTAGAGCACCTGTCTATTGGAATAAGCAAAGAGCCATTTTTTTCCACTATTCTACCAAAAAACACAATGATAAACTTAAATATCCTAGAACCTTGTTCAAAAAAGGATTCACAGCAGGAAATAAAAGGACTTGACACTATACATCACTTAAATAATCTAAACCATGTCATTGCCTACACTGGTGGATCATCTGATGAAGCACTCAACCAAGGAGGTTTTTCTAACTCTACCTGGAGGCGAGGAAACCCAAATCAAAACCACAGCTAGCAAAATAGCTTCAAACTTCACTTGTGAATTAAAAGCCATACAAACAGCTCTCAAATTCTATCTCTCAAATCCAGTAATAAACATTACAGAAGGAATAACCATCTACAGCGACTCAAAATCTGCACTTGGGGCATTAAAAAATGGAAAAACAAAATTCACACAGGAAATTCATGAATTTAAAGTTGTTAGTAGTTTATGAATTTCCTGCGTGAGTGAAAAATATGAACTGTACACTGCAATGGATACCAGCCCATGTAAATTTGAAGGCAATGAAAGAGCAAACAGACTAGCCAAAGAAGCAAAATACTTACCTCAAAAATTACACCCTTTGATTAACGGATGCTAACTCTGTCGCCAAAATAAGATTGGTAAAACAAACTATCAAGAAGAAGAATAAAATCAGTGAAATTAATGAAAATAGAGAAATAACCACAGTCATCACCAGACTAAGGATGAAACATTTTAAAAGCATGAGAATTCAGTCAGACAGTAGTAAGAGCTATGAAACATGCAAGAACTGTCCAAGAATTGAACTAACACCTGTCCATATCTATTCTTGTCCAGCAATTGCTGCTGCTCTACAGAAAATTGACAATAACCCTAGAGAAAAGCTCTACTCCATCAAAGTTCAACAAATCCACGGTCATATCTAGAAGCTCTTCAGTGAACTCGACAAAAACAACATCCTTTATCCAAATGTAAGCAAACAAAGTTTGTGTGTGAAGTCACTTCACAAATGGGTTAGTTGTGTATAGAGGCTAATGACTTCACATCAATTGTGAAGTCATTAGCCTCTATATACAAGTTGTGAAGTGACTTCACGGGGAAATTTTGTTTGCTTACGCTTGGATAAAGGATTAAACTAAGAATATAATTTCTTGGCATCTTTAATTTATAGTATAACCAAGTGAAAGAACTTTCAACATCTATCTCTAATTAGTAATAAGGCATGACACCTTTTGACTACTTGTATATGGAAATATGGCTTCTTCATTACTTCAACCTTGGCATCATTTTTGGGTCTGGCTCCTACTGATGAGACCTCAATAAAGTTTGACACCTGTCAGGATAGTGGCCCTTTTCATAATGCTTTGCATTATACATGTCCATAAGGCATTGTTTCTCAACCTTCTTTCATGTGTGCCCCATTTTTAATATTAGTTTTTGTGGCATCCCCCCCCCCCCCCTTGCAGTTCTTGTTTTGAGACACTGACAGTTAAAAAAGTTAGCAAAAAAAAAAAAAAATAGAAATTAATTAAAATTTTTAAATATTCATACAAATTTAAATATGTCATCAAATCTTTCAAAAATTGTATAGATCTGGCATCACTGGACAGATCATCGAATTGTATCAGCCTTTTGGAAACATTCGTGATTTTATCATGGGAAGTCTCGAATGTTTTGGAAATGTTTCTTTGAGTATAAATAAGGCTTGAAATGGCAAGATGGCAGTAACACTACAACAGTGACCAACAGTGAGAAGTTGATGGTCGGTGTTATTTTACTCATATTCACAATGACTGTGATACACAGTATAAAAACAATCATTTCTAGTGTAGAAAAATGGATAAATTTTTAATTAGATGTAGCGGGCATCTGACGACTGTGGAGCGTCGATGTCAGCAAATTCAGGTTCACGGAATATCACTCCAAAAGTAAAATCAAGAAAGTATGCAGCAGAATATATAGATTTTGGTTTTACGAAGACTGAAGTAAATGAAGAAATGAATGAAGAAAGACCACTGTGTGTTATTTGTTCAAAAATTTTGACGGCTGATAGCATGAAACTGAGTAAACTCAAAAGACATTTGGAAACACTTCATAAGGAATATGTTAACAAACCTCAAGAGATCTTTGCTGCCAAACTGAAATGTTTTGAAAAACAAAAATCTAGCATTAAAAAAAGCTTTGTCTGTAAATGAAAAGGCTTTACTAGCTTCTTACAAAGTTGCATATAAAATAGCTAGGTGCAAAAAGCCCCACGCTATCGGAGATGATCTAATTCTGCCAGCTGCGATTGATATTGTGAAAACTATGCTTGAAGAAAGTTTTACTAAACAACTACAGTGCATACCTCTATCAAATGATATTGTTGCTCGGTGAATTGATGTTATATGTGATGATATGCAGCAACAACTTTTGTTGAAGCTTTGTGACCAATTATTCTCAATTCAGCTTGATGAGGATTGTCATTTAATTGCTTATGTTTGATTTTGTGATGGATTATCAGCAGTTGAAGAGTTATTGTTTTGTAAATCAACAGAAAGAAGAGCCACAGCACCTGGATTGTTCAAAATATTGGATGATTTTATATGCAAGGCAAATATACAGTGGAAAAATTGTGGAATTTGCACTCATGGTGTTTGAGTTATGTCTGGAAGGTTTAAAAGTTTATGAACCCTTGTGAGGGAAAAATCTCCACAATATATTTTGACATATTGCATAATTCATAGAGAAGCTCTTGCTGCAAAGGAAATGAGTCCTGGTCTAAACATTGTATTGAGAACAGTTATAACCGTGGTGAAGTATATAAAAATGAGACCCTTAAAATCAAGACTGTTTTCTGAACTTTGCAAAAGACATGGCTGGAGTGGAACATTCATCATTACTGTTTTACTGTGAGACAAGATGGTTATCACAGAAAATGTTTACAACGTGTTTACGAATTAAGAGACGAAATAGCTATCTCGGAAGAGGAAAATCACAAAGAAGATTTTATATTTCATCACAAATAAGTTTAGACCACTTATTTGTGATGAAATTGAGCTACTTGGTAGATATATTCGAGAAACTAAATATATTAAACCTGCAACTCCAAAGAAAAAAATACACTTATCTTAAAGATGAGTGACAAAGTTAATGCTTTTTGTAAAAAAACTAGAGTTATGGAACAAAAAGGTAAAGCAACAAAAATTAGAAATGTTTTCAAATGTGGATGAATTTATCAAAACCTACAAGGCAGAAGAGCAACACATCAACGTTTTATTTGCAACTATTGAAAATCATTTAACAATGTTGACAAAGAATTTTAGAAACTATTTTATAACTGACGACAACATAATGGCAATGTATGAGTGGGTTAAAAACCCATTTCAAATTACCTGTGAAGGTTTCTCAATTGAAGAGGAACAATTTATAGACTTCATGTCAAGTGGCAAAATCAAAAGAATTTGTATCTAAATTGCTTGTTGAATTTTGGTCATGATGAATTTTCTGCTCTAAAGTCAAGAGCTTTTTTGTGCATTTTTGCCATTTCCAACATCTTATCTTTGTGAAATTGGGTTTTCTGCAGTGGTTACCTTAAAAACAAAATATACATCTCAGTTAAATATAGAAAGAGAACTAGGAGTGTCAATTTCCAATGTATCACCATCATATGAAAAGCTTTGCTCTGCAACACAGATCCAAGGAAGCCATTAATTTTCAGATTCATTGTTATCGTTTAGTTTTAATTAGTTCCTCGGTATATTTTGCAATATTGATATGTTTCTGTAAGCGTAACTGGTTTATTCAATACAGTGGATTTTACTATTTTATTTTCAGAGAGTGTATTTTATGTTTTTGTTTTTATATGGTGTTTGTTTCAATACAGTAGTTTTTCAGTTTTTCCTTTGATTTTCACTTTCTTTGCACCCCTCCCCCAAAAGGGGATGTGCCCCATAGGTTGAGAATCACTGCCATAAGGATATGTGCTTTGCATTATGGGATATTAAGGCAGTTGATCTGAAGTCATTAGCCTCTGTATACAAGTAGCCCAGTCGTGAAGTGACTTCACTTGTAAGCTTTGCTTGCTTACACCTGGATAAAGGATGAAACCAAGTATATAACTTCTTGGCATCTTTAATTTATAGTATAACCAAGTGAAAAAAACTTTCATCATTATTCTCCATTATGATTGCATTTTTTAATAAAGTGACAAGAGCAGTTGATGAGGGAAACGCATATACTGCCATTTTTTTTGGATTTTTCAAAGGCATTTGACAGGATACCACATTGATAAGCTGATGTTTAAGTTGCAGCACATGGGATTAGATGTTGGGTTAGTCAACTGGATTCAGGATTGGCTGTCTGATAGGTATCAGAGAGTTGTGTATGTTGGGGCAATATCAAGGAGGCAGAAAGGTACAAGTGGTGTTCCACAGGGCTCAGTACTGGGACCTGTATTGTTTAACCTTTATATCAATGACATTGTCAATGGATTGCAAGGGGATATGCAGCTGTCAGATGATGTGAAGCTGGGAAGGATTATTAGTAATAGTACAGATGTGACAGCCCTGCAAGAGGATTTGAATAAACTAGACAGATGGGTAAATGAATGGGGGTGTTGAAGTTCAGAATACATCGATGGAAGGCTGCATGCTTGATTGGAGGAGCTATACTGGAGGAAGTAGGGGAGAGGAGGTCTAGGAGTGATGATTGATTGAAAACTGAAATTCAGGGAGTATATTGTAAAGGTGGTGAAGGTAACCCAGAGGATTGCTGATACTGAGAAGGACGCTGACCTGCAGAGATAGAATACTTATCATTTTGTTGTATAAGACCCTGATCAGACCACACTTGGACTATTGTTCTCAAATTTGTTCCCCAGGATTTGAAGGGGATAAATTAACTGTGGAAAGGGTACAGAGGCAGATAACAAAGATGGTTTCGGTACTGTACAATATTAGTTATGAGGATCGGCTAAGGGAATGTGGACTGCAGAGTTTGGTGGATAGAAGGAGAGGTGATATGATCGTGACTTTTAAACTGTTGAGAGGCAGTTACAAGGTGGACACTGGGGAGTTCTTTCACTTGGTGGAATAGCTGGAAGGAGCGATGACAAGGGAGCCTTCCCTGGAAGTTACAAAAGGAAGCTGTGAGCAAGATGGTGAGGAGTGGTTTCTTTGCATGGAGGGTGGTTGAACTGTGGAATGCATTGCCTGATAGAGTGGTGAGAGCAAGAACGGTCAATGAGTTCAAGGAGTGGTATGATAGACTTTGTGTTTCCTATGAAGGACCTCCCATGATGAGTCTCTTGACTCCATGGAGGCCTGAATAATAATAATAATTATTACTATTATTATTTCCAGAGGTCAGGCTGGGTAAATGATTCACAAAACATTTAGATTCATCTCACTTTTGTGTAGTGTCATGTAGCTTGTTTCCTGTATACATGTATGTTTTTCTGATGATGACCTCAACATAGAGGTTGAAACATAGAATATTATTTTCTTAATTATAAGTAAAGTAATTATTCTAACACATTTGTTGTATCTCCATAAATTCTTCACCATGAATACTGACCACTGTGTAACCTTAAAAGAACTATCATGTCCTTCTGATGAACTTTAACTCTCTCTGCACCATTATCCCCAAGTCTCTAGCCTCATCAATTTTCTGCAATCCAGTACCATTAATGTGATACACGGTATGCAATGTTTTCATTCTGAAGTGCATAGTGTTACATTTTGCAATATTAAATTGACAATCATTATTACAGGATATCCAAATCACCTTTATCAGTTATGTTACTCTCCAGTTTTGCATTATCAGCAAACAAATGAATATCCCCACCCCCAAATCTTTTCCTATATCACTGATATACCAATTAAAGAGTAGTAGCCCTAGTACAGAATCCAGAGGTATTGCACTAGTCACCCTCATTCTTCTACATTCCACTCCACCATATACTACTTTCTGATGACCATCTGTAAGTCATCTCCACCTATCCATGCTAAATATATATATATATATCCATTCCCATTTGCTCCAACTTTTGTAATAGTTTTTCCATGTAGTATTCTGTCAAAATGATTTTCCAGAGTCCACAATATCATTGTGTATTATTTATCCAGTTTCACTGTCACTTTATTATAAAATGTGAATAAATAGGGTAAGCCAGGGACTTACCCTTTACAAAGCTGTGCTGCCCACTGTAGAATATTGTATCCCTATTCACCACTGTTGGTTTTTTCCTTTAACCAACATTTCCAATACTTGAACAACCACTCCTGATATATTAATTGGTCTGTAGTTTGCTACCTCTGTCTTGGAGCCACCTTTATGTAATGGAACTATCTTACCCTCTTTCCACTCCCTTGGAACCTTGACAGAGCTGAGACTTAGATTGAACAGCGTCATCAGAGACATTGCTAATTCTCTTGCACATTCATGTAGTATACAGGCTGACATGCCATCCAGTCCCACTGTTGTATTCTCATTGATATTTTTCAATATGCCAAATGCCTCCTGTTCATCTGTCTCAGTTTGAGATGCATCTCTCTCTCATATTAGCAACTGCAAAATCTTCTGGATGATATTCTTGGGATATTCAGTTGTCAGATGAACCTTTGCAAAATGATCACGCAGTAGCTCAATTATTTCATATGTCTCTGTCACCTTCCTACCATCACTGATTGAAGTCAACCTCCCATAGTCATTTTTCTTCTTGCTACATAATGAAAAAACACTTCTGGACTAACTTTGGCCTGCTTAGCTAATTTTCTCTCTCTTGACTATTTAGTACTGCTCATGAATATGCTGATCACCTTTTTCCTTATATTCCCTCTACAGTGGTGGTGGTGGGTTTTTTTTTTTTTTTTTTTTTTTTTTTTTTTTTGCATTTCTTGCTTTATATTGCTACTCATCCACTTAATCCCCACTTGGTTTATCCTCCTGACCTTGGGTATGCAATCTGATACTGCTTCTCTCACATGGTCTCTGACCACTTCCCCTGCACTCCCGACATTCTTTTCATGTAGCTTCTCAAGCTATGGTACTGCTCCATGATGACTTCTAAGTCTGTCATAATTACTAGCTTTATAGTTCAACATAAATTCTTTCTTGAGAGAAAGAATTCACATATTTAGCAACCTCCCAGAACTAGACTACATGGTAGCCACTCTCACCAATTAGAGGTGGAATATCTACCTTGGCTATGGATATATCTTCTGATGCTATTACCAGATCCAGTACTCTCAAACCCTTGGTTCTCTTTATTTATATTATTTAAAAGAATAATTATATCACTGAATACAATAATTGATGAATGGAGAAATTTGAATGTAAATATTGCACTTTTTATTGTCATAAGACATTTCTTTATTTTTAGGATGATGATGATAAATGAAAATTCCACTGCCCATCTCCTGAAAGGTGCTATCACAGAATTAATGCTCCCTGAAGTACTCATGACTCCTTATAAGGAATAAAGAAATTCCACATTTGTACAAGAGTTGAGACCAAAATCATTATGCAAAAAAATAAAAATAATAATAAACTGTCACAGAAAAATGTTGATTATGATAGAAAATATTAATTCATTTTGAGCATCTCACTTTTCATTTCCAGATAGAAGATGAATACAACTCATAATTTTTGCACAGATATGGTCGCTTAATATTTTTCTGAAGCAGATGCAAAGATTCTGATGTTTTCTATATTTTAATAATAAATATTTATTTTTTAAACAAAAATGTTTTGGATAAATGTTATAAATATTGCTCAGTATAATTAATCATAGAAGTTGTACATAGTTGTTTCTAAATTTTAGAAGTGCATTCTTAATATTTATAGCTATGTTAAATTACTTTAGATAGAAACTGCTCTCATCATAGTGAACTCTTAGGGACCAAAAGAATAGCTTATATTATATTGAAGAGTGTGCTATAGCAAATTTCCTTCAAAATTGCATTATTGCTATAAGATGTTAACTCTGATTTTTCTTTAGTTTGTTATAGTGAGTGAGTTTGCTATAGTGAGAATAGTAGTAATTATATAAATGCATTACTTATTCAGCACTCATTAACTAATTGAAGAAATGTCTTTTGGGAGATAGGTATTTAAAAATTCCATCATTTATGGAATTTGAAATGAAAATCATAATTTAAGTAATGTTCCTTTCAAGATTTTATATACTCATAAGATTTTGCCTACACGAACTCATCCGAGTTGAAATATTTAAACATTTTCACTGTCTTTGACATTTAATCTTCATTATTTAATTTAATGAATATAAAACCATTTTTGTATCTGTATTTATATATCTACAATTAAATAGAATTGCATCATAGATACAACTATTCCATTCAAGGGTTTGGGGTTTATTAGATGTATGATAAAAATAAATAATTATTTCTACAAAAAATTTCTAGTTTTAGTTTGTAAAGGCATTTTATGATGCAATTCTGCGTAATAAATGCAAGCAAAACATAATTAAAGTATTCAGATAAAATTTAATCTTCTGTTATGCATTTTTGCTTTATATCTTAGCATTTTTAATTTTAAATGAGTGCTTAAATTTTTCATTTCTGTTATAAGATGACCTCACTATAAATAAGACATTTCACTCAGTGATACATTGAGTATGAAATTCCAATACAAAATGATAGGGTGTTACAGATATCATTCCAAAGAACTTTTATTACTATTATTATGTATGCTGCTCCAGGAAGTGTAAGAATGCATCATGGAAGGGATATTTTAGTCACTCATACTTAAATACTTGTCATATCTATCTTTAAACATATTCATTGAAGTACGCTCACATCCAGAAGTAACCTGTCCTGCACTCTCACCACTTACCATGATTACCATGAAAAGAATCTGGACTTCACATGCTTTTTAGCCACTCCCTTAGCCTATTTCCAGGAATTACCCCAAGTTGTGCATGCACCACTGATAATCTGCAGAATCTTACTTACATCGATACTGTAAGTTTCCCTTGTTGTTGTATGTAAAATGTATGTAAGATTCCATAAACTAGTTATCATCTTGGTTATCTTCCTCTTTTTCTTTGCAACTGTCTCCCCTTCTCCTGAGAACTAACGTGAGCTATTTCATTTTTTCTACCAGCTAATTAAAGTGTAGGGGTGCATTGCTAAGGCGGTTAAAGTCATTCCCATCAGTGCACTGTTAAATAGAATGCTATCTGTAAGTTCCCCTTTCTGGTACCAGATAAGGTAATTATTCGCCTTAGCCATGTGGCCCCTAAACTTTAATTAATTGTTTACTATAATCCCCAAGTCTCTCAATTGATTGATTAATTATCGCAAATTCTCATTGATATGATACTCTGTCTTCAATATCATCAATAATACATAATTCATAATTATAACTTGAGAAACATTAAACTGATATTTATGATACTGAAAAAACTATCTTTTTGCTTATTTAGTACTATTGATAATAACATTATTATTTTCTCCATTTTAATCAAAAATATTTTTTTGGGAAAAATAAATTTATAATCTGTTGTAAATATTTAAAAAAAAAAAAAAAAAGGTGATTGATTGATAAAAGTAAACAGCTTATTTTTCTTCTCTGAAACAGGCAGGTAACTTTCCATTGTGCTTCCCTGGCACCAACCAGATCATGAAAATCATTTGTAGTCACTGCTTGATTTTCTGACTGTGGATTATATATATGTATCTGTGTGCAAACAGGTGGCAAAGAGTGGTAATATGGGGACATATAAGTTAGTAAAAGGATGTTGTAGGAGAGTAAGGAGTATGAGAAAACTAGATTTTTCTTATGGTGAAAAGAATGGGTTGTTAGTGTGAAGAGTGTTTTATTCATAATTAATTAATACAGAGACCATGAGGTGAGTATATTAGGAAAAACCAGTGTCCAACATAAAAAAAAGTCTGCCATCTCGATTGAACACTGGCCAACTCACCTTCAGATCTAAGGTGACAGAATATTGTACAAGCAAGCATCAAAGTCATGAGGTCATCATCCCTGAATTAGTTTAAAAGAAAGTATGATAAATATGATAAGCACTGTATGAATTAGATTGGGATTCCTGATATGAATCTCAAGACTCATTATCAGTATCCTAATAATAGTAATATAGTTACGAACATTGATAAATTAATCATATTGTCATTTGATCTAAAAAAAAAATGTTTTAAATTTGTTTGACCTATTTATCTCTCCTAATACCATATTTCAAGTATGAACAAAAATCATCTAGATGATTTCCATTATTCAGTGTGATAGCATGATTTTTTTTTGTTGTTATTGGACCTTCAGTTGTATAAAATTATGCATAGTTTCCAGGTGTGTTTACAGCTGATCTGATTTGGTTATAGTTCTCCAGGTTATTATTATTATTTTTTTTTATTATTATTAACAGATTTCTATGGATTCAGTAAACTCATCATAAGAAGTCACACTCACCCAGTAGCATCGTTGTTATGTTGTGCCTTAAACTTATTCAAACTCTTCTCATTCACTTTTCAGAAGTTCATGTGACTCACCCACAAGTCGCCATGTTAAAAAAAAAATAATGCTTATTGGTTTATACTGCATCCAGTAATGGCCTCTTATTCCTCCTCTATTCTAATGAACAATTCCTTCTGTAACTAGTACAATCTACTCACCAACTTAAGTGTATTATCTATTATCATCTCATCTCATCTCTCCTCTCCAAGTTCTGCAATTTACATTCCCTGAACTTTTTTTCGTAACTAACATTCCATAGTCTTGATATTGTCTTAGTTACTCATTGCTAGACCTCAGTTCAAATGAAAATTGCTTGAACATCACTGCATTGAACAGCTACCTCCTTACATGCACTTTAGTGCAATAATAGGAATTTGGTAATTCATACAGTTCATGCCATTGCTATCCATCTTAGATGGATTAATTCTCCTAGAGCAGGATTGATATAATAATATCTAATTTTTCATCTGAGTTTTGCATGCTGTTACACTCATTGGTGCAAAGTGCTTATTAAAGAATTCCACTATTTCTCTGCATTAGTCACTTTATTACCATCCACTAGTATTATTGATGAATTATAAATCGAACATTTTAATAGAATTACCACCCCTTGAAGGTACATGTCAGAAATTTGATGATGATGACCATTAAAAATAAAAATTCTATAATCATTCTTCATTTTACTTGCTACATATTGTAGTAACTTCCAATTCCCTTAGATTTCTTTTGGCCTGACTGGTCAATGTCCTTTCGTACTATTGCATTTTCCCTTCCTTTTTAAGCTTGTGGTTTTTTTGTATCCTATATATTATTCTCCTCCTGCATTGGGTTATTGCCTGCTGTTTCATACTTCATCCTTTAATACAACTAATTATTTTCATTGTTACCTTATTTATCTTCCTAACTCTTGCTGTCGTGCACTGCTTCTCACCCCATGATATTGAATCGTGGGATGAGAAACTATAAGGGAACATTTTATGGTTCCACATATATCCTTTATTAACTGTAAACTGTCCTTGCTTAGCCATCTCTCAAATTAGCAACTTCTAATCATTCTCACTAGCCAGTGGGCTTTTTACTATCTTGTATGCAATTACATCCTTTGAGACATCACTAAATTCAATTCTAAAACTTTGCGTTACTTCCATCAAATGCTGACTAATAGGTATGTAATCTCATAATTAAAATCTCCATTAGGATCATTTTCATTTTTCTTGTTCAATCAGTTTGCATAAACATGCCACAGGCATTGTCTTCCCCATTCCCAGGCCTAAACAATATTCCATTAGATATCCTATGCTATCCTATTTATCTCAATCTCACATCTAATAGTCTCTAAGTCATTACATGAACTGTCACTTCCACCTCCAGCACACACACAATTCCTCCAATAATTAATGCTATGCCTCCTACTACTCTTCTTTGTCTTTCTTATCTTCCAAGAAGAGTCTGTATTATCCCAACATTATCCCATATGAAAGTATGGAAAAAACTAACTCAGTCAATGCCACATACTCATTCCCATATTTCTGATATTTCTTGCATTAGTATGCAAATGTAACAGCCATTTGAAGACATGCAAGTAGCTATGCTTGCATCATTGCTCTCTTGTACTACCTCACCAGATCTAGTCAACCTTCTCTTTATATCATTATAATTTCATAACTTCCCTTAATATGGCTAATCCCACTCCGTTTGAGGCTACACTACCTCTAGCATCTTCTCTGACGTTATTTACTACATTGCCACACCTCTTGGTCCAGCCTGACTGGTCTTATTTTCCTGTTCTTTTTACATATTTACTTCCTTTCTCATCTATTTTTTACTCTCTCATTCCACAACTTTATCTTTCTAAGGTTCCTTAGTCTTTTCTTCACCATACACACTTTTTTTTTATCCTACTTCTCTCTCTCATTCAGTAACATCATTCCAAATGAAGAACATAAAATCCATCATTCAGCCATCTCTCTTAACCGCTCAACATTTTTCAACATTTTGTGAATTTAAGTCAACTCTATTGGGATGACTTAATGACTGAAATAATATCTAAACTTGAAAATAGTATGGTGTCTCATAAATGAAGTTTTTGATATATTTTTTCTACATAACCTGTATTATTGTTGTATTGCAGTATTTATAATATAGTATAAATTAGCATGAATGTATAAATTTAAATATGTATTATAATAATTTTTATAAATTATAACTCATTAAGCTGAAAGAACCAGTTTATATTATATATATATAGAATATGTAATTTTTTATTGATATCGGTGTACAATACTGCCTGGCTTTTAAAAATTCTTATTCATCATGACGAGCATTATATGAACATTATCTTGTATAAATATTCATCAATATACTGCTTTTTTATTCTTTCTCTTCACATTGCTTGTTGGTATGTCATCTGTTTATTACAGTATAATTTGAGACATACTCATTTCAGTATTGATCATAAACTTTAATTCTCTTGGTGTCTTTGACAATTCAGCCTAGTTCAGAACACCAAATGTTTCTATAATGGTATCAGACATAAGATGCAAGTTGGCATGACTAGTGACTGTTATGAAAAATTTCAAAGCATGTAAATTTGATGATGGCATGCTACTTTGTTTTGGCTTGCTTGTTTTTGGTGCATATTTATTGTACAAATTAATTTACAAATCAGTTTTTAGTTCAGTAGAAAATTGTATCAAGTGCCATAATTTCAGTGAAGAATTATAAGTATTTTTACTGAATTATTCAGCCTCACCATTCTTTTCTAAAATAGTTTGCTTTTTATCTCTGACTCTGCAATTCTTTTAGTAATATGCTTTATAAAAAATACATGACGTCTGCAGTAGTTTTTTACAATTATTTAAAATTAATGTTTTTGAGGCATTAAGAATATGAATAACTTATATGCCGATAAATAAACAATAGAATGAACTAAAATAGTAGTCACTGTGATGATTGAAACTTCAATGACTCATCTTAATATAAGGTATTTGAAAGTTTTGTGATAATAGTGTTAATGAAAGATTCTTTGAGAATGCAGTATATGTATATTTGTGTGACTCGAGTTTTGTAATTATATATATATGTTAGATAATTTTATATAAAAATGCTGTAATTTTGTGCCTCTTTAAGATCCTAACAATCTTGATGTAAATACTCATTTATGCTGTATAAATATTAGTTATATATGAATTGTGATTATTCTTCGAATAATTAAAGAATTTCTTCCACATATATAGTTTCCCATGAATTTTTCATGCAGAATTTCGATTCATGCCTTTATTAAACAGTCTAGCAAACAGATCTGAATAGGAAATCAGAAGGCTCATGAAAATTTCATTCAATAAGTAATATGGCTGTCATACTGCACCTGAAATTATTTCACAGTATCTACTTTCAGATATGGTAAAGTAAATTAGAGACTGAAATAATTTGTTCTGGTCACAACAGTCTTATGAAGATGTGATTTTGAGTTGCATAATTTTTGGTTCCAATAATAAATGTAACAAAACTCATTTCAGCCTTCTCTTAGTTATATGATCATAAGGTGACCATTGTCCATATATGCACACACATACACACACACCCACACAAACCTAACAAACATATCACAGTAAATAATCAGTACAACCAAATGATGGAGCAGGAGCCATGTTTTTAACTAATTAAGAAATCATAAGATTATGCTACTTGCCATAAAATATTCAAATAAACCAAAACACTTGGCAGTCAATATTTATCCTTTTGAAGTTATCCTGGGTATTTATTTCTGGTAAGTAATGTTTTTAAGAAAAAATATGGCATGTGAATAATTACTAAGTGTGTGTGTGTGTGTGTGTGTGTGTGTATTTTTTTTTGTTTCATGAAGAATTAAATGACTAGTACTGAGATTTAAGTAAAAAGGTTTTAATATAAACACACTACTAGTTTCAGCCTGTAACAGCCTTCTTCAGGTGACATTATAAAAGAAAAAACACTAAACATTGAGGGTTAAAAGACTATGAACAACATAGACAGTCTTTATACATAATTAGCATGAAAACGTTGTAGTTGTATTTGAAGCTGTTCTTTCGTTTGTTGCATTGTTGGGAGAGTGCGTGCTTGCTGCATCACGTGAACGCCAGTACATGATTACAGCTGAATGACTATCTGGGAGGTTGTAGCTTAAGTTGTTATTTAGATGAACAGGATTGAAGATGATTTCTCTAGATTCCACAATATATATATATATATATATATTTTTTTTTTTTGTTTGTTTGTTTGTTTGTTTACTCATCTGTTATTTTGGTTAAGTAGACCATTAAAAAACAAAGTAAACATAGCAGATTATGTGAGTGAAGAATGTGAACTCATTGATTCAAAAAACATGAGAATAGAAAAGTATCGTGAAAATTTCAAAAAAGCTGGGTGCTAAATTTGTAGGTATAAGTAAATGAAAAGCCAGTGCATTTGCTATGCAAACAATTTTCAGGGAGAATAAGAGTTTGAAAAAGTATTTTTTGTAAAGTGCATAATGAATTTGATAACAAATTACCAGTTGATAGCCATAATTGATATGAATTGCCTATCTGAAATCAGTTTCCAGATCAGAAGAGCAGCCTTGAGCACAATTTCTAATCTTGATATAGTAAAGGAAATTCTGCCTCAGAATTACAATTCAAAACAATCATATCCTGCAAAAGTGTAAAAGTTGCAGTTAAGCTGCAGTAAGTTGATACAGTGTCTAGTGCTGGATTTATCAGAAAACAAAACAGTTGCTTGAACATTTAGTCATACAACCAGCTGTGATATATATGCTCTTCAAGGTTTGCCATGGATGCAAAGTGCATATTAAAATTGCAATACCATGGATATTACATTCACATATAATGGATACTAAGTGCATAAAGAGTGATATATTTCATCCATATAGATGTTGATGTAGTTAAAGACTGCTTTTCGCTTGTGGTGGCTCAACCACCACAAGTGAAAAGCAGCTGATCTTTACTGATACAGTGCATTTAATCTTTTTAGGATTCAGTTAATGCCCTCCCCCCCCCAATCTTAAGATTTGCAAAGAAACTTTACTTTTGTGAGGTATGGTGCATTTGCCATGAGGTGGAATAAATCAGGATTTGTTGGGTTTGAATAAATGAGAAGCTAAGTTGATATTAATAAGGCAATGATAAGGTGAAAATATATCACCTTATATCATGATGATATATCACCATGCATTTTGAAGAACTGTGCCAGGGAGTTGACATTTGCCTTGACATATTTGCTTAATGAGTCTTACATTGGGTTAAGTTCCAAAGGAGTGGAAAGAAGGAAAGATTGTACCATTTCATAAGGGAGGCAACAGAACTCAAGCATCAAATTATAGGCCAGGCTATGTGTTTGTGGTTAAAGTGTTGGAGAGGCTAGCAAGAACCAAGATCTAGAAATGGGCCAACAACAGTGGCATTATCTTTGATGAACAACACAGATTTGCTAAAAGAAAGTCATGTTTTAGTAATCTGCTTATTTATTACACTAAGGTGACAGGTGCATGATGATAGAGATGGATACATAGTAGTATACTTAGATTTTGCAAAGGCTTTGATATATTACCACATGATAAGTTTGATAGTCAAACTACAGCAGATAGGGTTGGATATTAGACTAGTGCATTGGATTGGAGATTAGACATCAGTAAGTTGTGGGGGGGGGAGCAATATCCCAGAAGAAGAAAGTCTCCAGTGCTGTGCCTCAAGGGTCTGTTTTTAAGGCCATTGCTGATTGCTGTTTAACCTGTATGTTAATGATATTGGGTTAGATTTGAATGGAGATATTCAGTTGTTTGCAGATGATGTAAAGTTGGGAAGAACTGAGGAGAAAAATGGATGTTGTAGCCTTACAAGAAGACTTGAATAAACTGAGTGAGTGGGAGTATAGATGCCAGTTGAATTTTGCAAAAAGTAAGGTTTCAAAATTTGGAAAACAGAGATGGGATGTAGAATTTACTCTTAGTGGAGATATATTATTGGAGGTGGAGGAATATCTTGGAGTGATAGTGGATAAGGATCTAAAATTTAGAGGACATATTGTCAAAATTGTTATGGCAACACAACAAATTCTGGCAATGATGCATAGGATACTGACTTATAAAAGTAACAAGATTTTAGTTCAATTGTATTAGACCACATCTGAACTACTGTGCACAGACTTGGTCACCTGGTTTTCAAGAAGGATGAAGAGATACTGGAAAGAGTCCAGAAGCAATTGACTAAGGTACAGGGGTGAATGCTGGTCTTGAAATTCATTCTTTCTCTTGTTATCATTCAGGGAGTGAGAGGTGTGATTGAAGTCTGATTAACGGAATAATGAATTACTGACCATTTAAAACTATATATTTAGAAATGTATGTACATTTTATCATACAAATACAACATTTATTTTACAAATGATATTTTATCTTTTTCAATTTAGCTACTTGAATAAAAATTCTACCCTATGGTTCTTCTTTATGACCTAGTCAATAACATCGTCATAAAAAGTTGGTTGTAACTTAATTTTCCCAAGTAACGTGCACACTTGTAAAGGCTTGCTGAAGCTCACTGGCTAGAGCTACTTTGACTGTATGGCCTATGTTTAAGACGACATGAAGGGAGCAGAAATGGCTATGTGCATGCACGAAATCACAGTGCTGCTGCGAAGACTTGGAAGCTCCTACAACTGAGCAAGCCAAGGTAGCTTTGACTAGCCACGCAATCTTAAGACATCTTCTGTCTATAAAAATAAAAGCCTAAATGGAATGCTTATAAATGCATGCATTTATTAACAAATAAATATTACTTCTTTCTCAATTAATGAGCTTGGAGAATTGGAGAATTCTCCTCTGCTAAGGTAGTTTCTGGTCTCTGAAATGTTGAGTATGAAGAAAGGTTGAGGATATGTAATTTGCAGAGCTTAGTGAATAGGAGAAATAGGGGTGATATGATACAGACATACAATTAGTAAGGGGTTGTTATAGAATTAACATTGAAGAGGTAATAGTTCATTTATCCATTTTTCATAAAATTGTGAGACATTGGGGAGGGGGGGGAACAAGAAGTCATCCCTGTAAGTCATAAGGAGAGAGTGAGAAGTAGATTTTTTGCATGGAGAGTTGCAAGTGATTGAAATGCATTACCTGAGAGTGTGATGTCTCCAGAGAATTTGAATGTATTTAAGGCACAGTGTGATAAGCTCTGTGTATGACAAAGGGACATTCTGCAATGAGTCTTTGACTCCATGGAGGTCTTGGGACGATAATAATAATAACTGCTTCTCTTTTGAGGCAGCATTTAATAAGAATGGCTTGAAAACCATGTTGTCCATTATTCATTGCATTCAACTTCAGAAAGATTTGTCTGTTCAGATGCCCAGAACTGACATGTTGAAAAATTTGATGGATACGGTTGTAAAAATTGTGAATTACATCCAAAGTAGAAATTCCTTGACAGTATGTTGAGTCTCCGAAAGGAATCCGTTGACTGTGATTGAGAAGATCTTACTGACTTTGTGAATGCAAGATGGTTGAGCAGAGGAGAAGTATTGGGATAATTAACCTCTTTGCTTCCTCAATTTCAAGATTTCTTGTTGAGAAATGTAAGATTGAAAATTTTTCTGACATTGAGAATCCTTCATAGCAGTGTGGTTACATTTCCTGTGCGATATTATGACTCATCTTCTTGAACTGAACATAAAGTTCCATGGAAAAGGAAAAGCAATATGTGAGCAGGCACAGCATATTCAAGAATTTAAATCAAAACTGAATATCTTTCTGGTGCAAACTCAGACAATTTAACCCATTTTACTAATCTGGCTAGATTTATCTTAGTTAAAAAAAAAAGGTCTACTTGTGAAGCAACAGTTCTGTGTATGTTAACTGGATGAATAATTTGCAACTCATCAAAGTCAAATTTCACATTAAATATCATTTTTTTCAATAACTTATTTCAATATTTGCACCTAATGTACTCAAATATACATATTTTGAATATCTGAATAAACCTCTACAATATGTTATTTAAAAAAAAAATTTGATTGAGCACCTGAAGTTTTCATTAAACTGAAAATTTTTCCATAGTGAGTATGAAGTATATTAACAATTGAGTTTGATATTAATAAGGTGAAGAAACTTAACATACTACTTACTGTTTTTTGAAGAGATTGTTCCAGAGTTAAATACTTTGGCATGCCGTTTAGCTAGAACTTTGCAATGAAAGAACCCAAAAGAAGCAAAAGGAAGGCAAAATTGTTCTATTTTCTATTGCACAAACATTAGAATCCCATCCTGGACAAAAAAAAAAAAAAAAAAAAAAAAAAAAAAAAAAAAAAAAAAACTTTATAAGGACATTTCAACTGTTTGTGAGTTAGCCAGTCTTGCAAGAAGGTGGCAGTATTTTCCCTCCAGGAAACATAGTTTTTTTTTTTTTCATTCCGCAAAGCAGATATACTGGCTAAAATACATGAAATTTACAGACATAATGTATTGGCATCATAGCCTTAATTGCTTCAGGCATAATTCCAAAACAACTTCAGTACGAGGGATGCTCAGAGTAAAACTTCAAATTATAGATCAATCTGTATTTGGAATAGTGGTGGTTAAGGCATTTGAGAGTTCGCAGATATTAGAATCCAGGGTTTGGTTAATAATAGCAGCACCAAGGATTTATTAAGAGGAAGTTAATTGGCTGAGTGGAGAGCATATGGCTGTAGGTATCAAATCCCATGATTGAAACATCCATGCCCACAGGCTTTATGTAATGAATTTTATTGGCTGTGAGACCACTACCATGGTCATGAAATGGCCATGAAAAATTTAATGGTCAGTCTCTAGAGAAGGGTTTCCATATTTTCAAACTCTTTGGCCATCCATAAATAAGTTTACAACCATTTGTGGGTGGGATTCACACACAAACACGTGTGTGTGTGTTTATATATCATCATCATCAAATTCCTGCCATGTACCCTCAAGGGGGTGTACAGGATATGACAGTACTACATGAAAAAATTACATCATTACTAACTTCCTATCTACAATTTTCCTCCAAATCAATCTGTTACTTGTCAAGACTCCAACATTATCAGATCTTATATTTCTATCGTCTAAGGCACTTTGTACCGTATCAATCCACCTATATCTTGGTCTTCCTCTGGGTCGTTTTCCTGCCAACCTGGCAGAGAACACTTGTTTTGCTAATCTTATCTCTCCCATTCTATTTAAGTGACCATACCACCTGAGATTAGCTCTGCTAATGCATTCCTGGTTGCTGACAATGTCAAGTTCTTTCCTAATATCCTCATTTTTAATATGATATTGCCATTGATGCCATCTGTTCACGCCTCTAATCTTTCTCAGGACTCTCATATCTGCGGTCTCTAGTCTTTGGTCAAGTGTTTTACTTCTGACCCAGCTCTCAGATCCATAAGTTAAAACTGGTTTGAACACTGTCTTGTATACAGCTAATTTAGTGTTCTGACTAATTTCTCTCTTATTCCATATGAAATTATTCAATTGACTTCCCACCATACCAGCTTTGCTGATTCTGTTGTCTATTTCTATATTTAATTTACCATCTTCAGTAAAAATTGTGCCTAAGTAGTTGAAATGTTTTACTTGTTCCACAGGTTCTCCATTCACAACACAGTTGACATTTTCAATGATTCTGCCAATTTTCATTGTCTTTGTCTTTTTATTGCTGACCTTCATACCATATCTATTACAACAGGTATTCAATTTAGTCAGAGAATCTTGCAGACTTGTAGCGGATTTATTTAGAAGTATAACATCATCCGCATAAAGCAAAGAGCTGATGATAGATTTAGTGAGTTTGAATAGATATGAGCATATTGTGTATATTGTAGCAGAGCCATAGAAGAAGAAAAACATCAGATCAGTGTCACAGAGGTTTATTTTAGAGCCATTATTATTTAACTGATACGTTAGTGATATTGGAAGAGGTTTAAATGGGAATATGCAGATGGTACAAAGTGGTGAAAACTCTTTGTCCATCCATGAAGTGCTGCTCTCTTTTGTGAAGGCCCAACTATGAAGTTCCACTGCTGTTTTGTACTATAATATTATACACATTTGGGACCTTAATCTGATTCTGCTATATATATACAGGGTGTTCGGGATAAATTTGACAGTTTCGTAAGGAAAAAGAAAATCTTCTTTGTATCTATTAAATTTAATGAATTGACAAAAAAACATTACAGGCAGAGTTAATTACAATACTATCAACAAAATTTACTCAAAATAACCACCATTAGCATCGATCACAGCTTCAATTCTGCTTCGGAACCTCGAACAAGCTGATGCTACAGTCTCCCTGGGAAGGGCCGCAAAAACTGTTTTAATTTTATCCATTAACTGGGCTTTTGTATTACTGGAAGTGCGATTGGTGTCTTTTTCAACTGCGCCCCATACAAAATAATCCATGGGGTTAAGGTCTGGGGAGTTTGGAGGCCAAACATTTGGACTGGTGAAGTCGTAGAAATTTTCAGACAACCATTTTTGACTTTTCCCAGAGGTGTGGCAAGGGGCCGAATCCTGCTGCCATACATACGGCCTACCATTGGCGACCCTTGTTATCCAGGGCTTGACTACAGTTAGCAACTCCACGAACAAAGCCCGAATTCCAATGCCAGGGTTCTTCAACACCTGTTCCTGCAGATTTGCGAGGAATTCTGCTGTACGAACGCAATCAGATCGTCTGCTAGGGATCTTTCTTCTTGCTACATCCTCGTAGTCACCATTGCAAGTCTCTAGTTCATGCCTGATTGTTTTTACTGTATTCAGGGAGCATTGGGCAGCAGTCGTAATATCCTTATTTTGATGGCGGGCACGAATCATCATGATACAAGTTATTCTCTTCCATGATTCAGGTGGGTTCCAGCTATCCATCCTTTCTGACATCTTGTATATGAATGAAGAAGGGTCCAAACTTTTAAATGAAGAGAAGTGTGTGTTAATACATGTAACTTACGGAAAAATATAATTAATTATAAATATGTCAAATTTATCCCGAACACCCTGTATATATATATATATATATATATATATATATATATATATATATATATATATATATATATATATATATATATATATATATACACACACACATACACGCATATGCACACACATGGATATCAGCACAGGTGCTAAAAGAGTGTTCAGCTAAACTGGATATTCCTTTGACTATGCTATATAATTTGAGTCTCAAAACGGGGAAGATGTTGCAGGAATGGAGAGAATGTATGGTAATCCCATTGGGGGCGGTGCAAAGACCAATGTATCCAACTATCAACCAATCAGTATCTCATGAGTGGTGATGAAGATTTTGGAAAAATTGGTTAGGGCTTGCATGATCACTCCTTGGTCCACTGTTATTCAATCTGTACATTAATGATATTGGGAAGGATTTGACAGGCGACATACAGCTATTTAGTGATTATGCAAAAATAGGTAGGGTAATCAGGAATGCTGCTGATATGCAGTACTTGCATAATGATTTGAATAGGCTGATGAATGTCAGTCAATGTAAGTCATGCACCTTGGCATGATTAGATATCCAATGTTGTATTATGTTGGTGGGATTATGCTAGAAGAAATTGTTGAGGCTAGGGATCTTGAAGTGTTAGTGGATAGCAAGTTGATGTTCAGGGGCAATATAGCAAAGATTGCAAATACAACTCAAAAGATAATTACCATGCTGAAATGAACTTTCACATGTAAAGATAAGGATACCATTTTGCCTCTTTACAAAAAGGCCTTGATAAGACTTCACTTGGAATATTGTTTGCAGGTCTGGTCTAGTTTCCATTGTGATTCTGATACAGTGGAGAGAGAGAGAGAGAGTACAAAGAAGAGTGTCAAAAATGATATGAGGATTGTGGAATTACTGATTATGAAGACAGATTGAGAATTTGTAGACTGCATGAAAGGTCATACAGGATTTCAGTTCATGAAAATTTTCCTTTTATAGAGGGTGGGGAAAGGACAAGAGGTTATCCTTTTAAGCTGAAAATTAATGCCGTTAAAAAAAAAGGGAGGAGGGGAGAGAGAGCTAGATTTTTCTCTCATACGTTGGTGTGTGATTGGATTGGATTGCCATTGGATATTGTGTATGTTCAAACAATGAGAATTAATTCAATAACAGATATGATAGCTGGTACATGTAGTATGTGGCCTCTCGATGTGTGCCTGACTCCCTGGAGGTCTCTCTTATATATATAATTATTATTATGCACACACCTACTATATTGATGAAATGAATACAGTATCCTTAATAATAGAGGTGAATATGATGAAAAGAAGATTTGTGTGGACCTATGAAGAGTATGTGTGTGTGTATATATATATATATATATATATATATATATGCAGGATTTAAATAATTAGAATCACAACACTTCAATGCAGCTCAGCTTCAACTTTGTGCGAGACTCTAATTATTCATTTTGTGTATCGATGGCACCCCAGGACTATTGGCCACTATCCTGTAATGTAATCTGTCTGCCACTTGTCAGATATTGGACATCTATTTCATGGTTTTCTTTATGAGGAAAGTGAAATGGCACTTTCCCAGGAATGTTATTTTGCCTCTCATCCTTATACAAATATTGTGGAGGAGTTTTGTCAAAAATATCCCTACACTGTCATTCCTCAAAATTCAACAATTACAACATTATTCAAACACTTTTGGGAAACCGGATCAGTTATGGACAAACAGCAGCATGAAAGACCTTCCATTTTGACAGGCTTAAATGATTGCGGTACACGACACATTGATGTTCACCTTCAAAGAGTCTTAGAAAACTCTCTGCACAGACAGGTATGTCATATGGCAATACCTGGAGAGCCGCTAAACAATCGCTAAATAAAGAGCCACTAAATAAAGCTTCATCCATACTGTATTCACTCAGCTCAGGAATTGTGAAGTCACTGGATAAGTGAAAATGTGCTGAGTATTGTTGTTGGTATCGATCCTTTGTTGAAGAAAATGGAATTTGAGCTGGACAATGCTTTCTTCGATGACAAAGCTTGGTTTCATCTAAGTGGATATATCAATAGCCAAAATAACAGAATTTGGTTATCAGAAAATCCTCATGTTTTCATGAAATGCCTTTGCATTCTCTGATAATCGGAGTTTGGTGTGCAGTATCACACTATCGCATTGTCAGAGACATCTTTTAGACATTTAACAGTGCACTTTCAATGACCAAATTCTGTCACTTTGGCTATCGATGTATCCACTTAGGTGGAACCATGCTTCATCACTGAAGAAAACATTCTCCAACTCGAACTCCATTATGCAGATGATGATGTCTTGGTATAGTGAAGAATGTGATTGCTGTTTTCAACAGGATGGTGCCACTTGCCATACATCAAATGAAACTATGCAATTTTCGCAAGAGTATTTTGGTAACAGACTGATTTCTATAGGACTTTTGACCCCCATGGTTGCCAGATTGGTCATGCCCTTCTTATGGGGAGTTACCTGAAATGTAAGGTGTATAAAAAGAATCCTCACAGAATTGATGAACTCAAGATGAACATCACTGAAGCAGTCAGTAATTCCATGCTTCAAAGAGTTGCCTTCTGTTTGGTAAAAAGATCACATGCCTGTGTTCAAGAATGAGGCAGTCATTTTGAACATTCGGTTTAGTAATGTTATTTATTTTTGCCTTTGTAATGATATGATTATAAGCTTTGCTTGTAGCAATTTAGTTCTTTAAAGTTTGTCACTAATATTAAAATTCTCATGTTTTCATGAAACGCCCTTGCATTCTTTGATAATTGGAGTTTGTTGTGCAGTATCATGCCGGGGGAAGGGGGTTCAAATCTAGCTCGCCTCCTCGTGATGCACCCTGGATAACGCTAAATGAGCTAGAGTGATTATGGCAGCCAGTCTATCCATGGATCTCCTGGCTACTAATTACATGCACTTTTTTTTTTTTTTTATTTACCTTTTACATATTTTTACTGATATATGTACGTGCACTTTTATAACTGTATATAGATACAGTTTATTTTATGATGTGTATGACTTTTGGATCTCCCTATATATATATATATATATATATATAAATATAAATATTGATAGATAGATGCCTGCATAAGTGAAGCATCAGATATGACCAGGAATCTGAAAGTTGTCTGGATCTTACAGAGTAGAAGGGATAGTTAAAAAAAAAAAATAAAAAATAAAAAAAAAGTATTTAGGTAACTTATGTCTGTACACAATTGCCAAGAATATAAGGAACAAAGGAATTGAGTTTGTTGCCTCACTAATAATCTGAGGCCAAGAATATTGTTAATGGCCTCAGATTATTGGTATTAGTGAGACCTGGCTCAGAAGAGGCTCATCTACTAACTGGTATTTGGTGTAAAGGATACAGTATTTTTTAGGAAGGATAGGCAAGAGAGGAGGGTAATGCAATGCTAATAATATTGGATAATTTGAGTCCAGTTAAGGGTAGATAGCTAGAATTACAATATTACTTTTCCACGTAGCAGTGAGTTTGAAGTTGTATGGTGTGAGGTGGAATCCAACAAGATCATATACTGGGTTAAATGTTACTACAGATCTAGTGGGTTGACTGCTAGTGATGATGAAATGCATCACCAAATAATCCTAATGAATATTAAATCATCTTGGGTGACTAATTATTTGAAAAATAAGTAGCATTGAAATCTCATGAAAGAAAGCTTGAATTTATTGAACTGCTGTATGGTATCTTTCTTAAGCAGCATTTGACAGAAGGAACTTGAGGTCAAAGAATATTATACCTGATTATAGGTTCAAAGAAGGGTTTCAGTAACAGATGTGACAGCTCTGCCTTTAGTTGATGGCAGTGATCCTGGTGTAATATCTTCTGCTGTCACATTTATTCTATTTCTAATTTTTTATAGCTTTACTCTAAAGCGCTTTTTCTCTCTTCTCCTTTCTCATTTACTCTACTGCGTACTATGATTATCCACCTTCCGTATTTACAAGTTGAATGCCTATGAATACTGGAAATTTATTTGTCAGACTGCACCACCAATATATCGTTTAATTGGCATAAGACTAAATATAACTTCCAGTAGATTTCTCTCTCTCACGAGCGAAGTTTCTTTTATCAATGTTTACTTTAACAGTCGTAGTTCATGAGTAACTGAACTGTGTTTTAATTGTATTAAATTATTTCTTTGAACTTAATCGGTTGATGGACTGAGTCCTTGACTCTTTATCCCTTCATCTGGATTTTAGATTGTGGGTGATGAGATTATTGTGGGTAATTTACCCGCTCATTGTGAGCATTGAGGCTGTATCAGCTTTCTCTTGCGATGGAGGATTTCGGTTTTTTTTGTTTGAAACGATCTGAGGGCTTGTAGTCCGCTGCCTGTCGAACTAGCTGATTTGGATGATTATCCGTGATTGTGAAAATTTCTTTGCAATGTTTGTCATGTAGGTCTTAATATCTGGAAGATTGGCTTCTTAATGTAACTGGATGTTTCTGATGAACCATGGGGTATTAAATGCCATTCTTAGGCATTTGTTCTGTATTATCTGAAGTCTGTTGAAGTTGCTTTTAGTCATGTGACCCCAGGTTGGAGAGGCGTAAATTAGTTGCGGTCTGATTACCGATTTGAAAAGGAGGATTTTGTTGCTTATGCTTAGGAAGCTGTTCCTATTCAAAAGTGGATATAGCTGTGCTATGGTCTGCCTTGCCTTAGTGGCGACACTATCCATATATGACTTGAAGTTTAGATGTCTATGAAGATGAACTCCCAGATATTTGGAGTTCGAGGTTATATCGTAGTGTTTAGTGTTCGTGCAAGCTCCTGATAAGATAAGTATTATTTTCAGTTATCGTTGATAAAATTACTTAATATTGCGTAGTTTTGTTTGCCTTGCGTATTTTAGTGCGTCTGTTTGTGTGTTTTTGGTGTGTTATAACTTATAATTTGATAAAACACGTTGCAAATAGGTATGGCACCTGTACGAAGGAAAATGGCGGCCAGTAATGATGGTTCGCCATCTTTATCAAAGAACGGTAGTATAAAAGAAATGAGTCAGTGTACTAGCTGTGAAATGTACGCTTTGCGGAGTGTGGTTAGATGATAATAAAGGATTGAATGTGTGTAGAAAATGTAGGGAGAATGAGGAATTGAAGTGTATTTCGGATCGTGAGTGTGATATTTTTGTCAAACTTCAGAATGAAGAAAATAGGGATATGACAAGAAACGGCAAGGTTGTACATGAGAATTGTGAGAGTGTGAATGTAGAAAGTGTAAATGATACTATTAATGGTTTCTCAGAGAATAAAAAAGATGAGATAGATGCATTGAGTGAGATTGCGTTGTTGAATGATGCGATAGAAAGGGCAAAACAGCAGCTAGAGTGCATGAACAAAAGTCGACTGAATGAACCAACAATAGGATTAAACTAATTTTATTATACTCTAACCAAGTGAAAAATGAACTTTCAACAACCTTCTCTAAATCCAGAGTAATTTATTAAAAAAGGGTGGCACACCATTTGGCAACTCCTATAGGTGGAGATGACCTGCGAATGCTTCTGCCTGGTATTTCCACTAGGGCCTGGCTCCCACTGAAGAGACCTCAATAAAGGTTGAAACTAGTCTGGGTAGTGGCCCTTCCCTTAATGCATAACATTAGACATATCCGCAAGGAGATGTGTTTTGCATTATGGGAGATACTGAGATAGGAGTGTTGGTAGCTCTCTCCACCTTTGCAACGAGTTGCCCTGGTGTGGTATCACCTTACCCTAGTCCTGAAGATACTTCAGGCGCAAACTTTGTTTGCTCACACTTGGATAAAGGATTAAACTAATTTTATTATACTCTAACCAAGTGAAAAATGAACTTTCAACAACCTCTAAATCCAGAGTAATTTATTAAAAAAGGGTGGCACACCATTTGGCAACTCCTATAGGTGGAGATGACCTGCGAATGCTTCTGCCTGGTATTTCCATTAGGGCCTGGCTCCCACTGAAGAGACCTCAATAAAGGTTGAAACTAGTCTGGGTAGTGGCCCTTCCCTTAATGCATAACATTAGACATATCTGCAAGGAGATGTGTTTTGCATTATGGGAGATACTGAGATAGGAGTGTTGGTAGCTCTCTCCACCTTTGCAACGAGTTGCCCTGGTGTGGTATCACCTTACCCTAGTCCTGAAGATACTTCAGGCGCAAACTTTGTTTGCTCACACTTGGATAAAGGATTAAACTAATTTTATTATACTCTAACCAAGTGAAAAATGAACTTTCAACAACCTTCTCTAAATCCAGAGTAATTTATTAAAAAAGGGTGGCACACCATTTGGCAACTCCTATAGGTGGAGATGACCTGCGAATGCTTCTGCCTGGTATTTCCACTAGGGCCTGGCTCCCACTGAAGAGACCTCAATAAAGGTTGAAACTAGTCTGGGTAGTGGCCCTTCCCTTAATGCATAACATTAGACATATCCGCAAGGAGATGTGTTTTGCATTATGGGAGATACTGAGATAGGAGTGTTGGTAGCTCTCTCCACCTTTGCAACGAGTTGCCCTGGTGTGGTATCACCTTACCCTAGTCCTGAAGATACTTCAGGCACAAACTTTGTTTGCTCACACTTGGATAAAGGATTAAACTAATTTTATTATACTCTAACCAAGTGAAAAATGAACTTTCAATAATAAAAGGTATGACAGGAAAAATAGACGTATGAATGTGAACATGAACAAAATGAAGGATAGCGTGCTGTATGGAGACTCAGTACGAGGTGTGTTAGTAGAGGATTTGACAAAATCGTTCCAACCTGGTGCGACCATAAAGGATGTAACTGAGTCTATTAGAGAGCAAAAAGAAAGGGTGAAAGAAATTATTGTTGTGGCAAGTACGAATGATTTGAAAGGAGATAAAATGGAAATGATAGAAGACCTGAATGAATTGTTTGAGGTAACAAAAGAAAAGAGTGAGAGAGTTAGAATGATTAGTCTTTTGCCACGGTATGACAGTGAAATGTTTAAAAGGAGGGCCATAATTGCGAATAACTTTATGCGTGGGTTATGTATGACGAGTGGTGTGGAATTTGTGGACGTGTGGAGTGAGTTTGATGGGCGAAAGGATCTATATAAGATGGATGGCTTGCATTTGAATGGTTACAGTGGAAGAAGACTTGAGAAAGTGTTGCTGAATGTAGTGGATGTGCAAATTCAGGGAAACTAGATTTGTTAAAGGGGGGGGGGAGTAGATATACAGTCCTTAGGGAGGCAGTTGAATGTAAGATTGAATATAATATGCCAGAGCAAATAAGGACAACAAAGAGTGGTATAGTTAATATAAAGCATCAAGGTAGGGTTGGGGCTAATGGGGGTCTTAAATTCATGTACACTAATACTAGGAGTATTAGGAACAAGAAGGAAGAGTTTTTGGCCATGGTTGGCACATCCAGACCACAGGTTATTGGTATTAGTGAAACATGGCTGACTGTAGATGATATACCTAGTGGGATTGAATGTGATGGGTATAGTGTGTTCAGGAATGACAGAGAGAATAAAATGGGGGGAAGAGTATTGTTGATGATAGCTGATGAGCTACAGCCAAGGAGAATAGAAGTTGAATTGCAGGATAGAGAAAAGAGCACATTTGAGGCCATTTGGTGCGAGATTGTGGCTAGCAGAACTAAATATACAATTGGGTGCTGCTATAGACCAGGTGATGGAAAAGATGGTGGTGACAGTATGCACAAGCAAATAGAAGAAATGAGTGGGAGGAGGGTGATTATTATGGGAGATTTCAACTATGGTCGCATTGATTGGAGTGAGGAGAGGACACATGGGAGGAAGGAATTGGATTTTATGCGGTTATTAAGGGATAACTATCTGCGACAGCATGTAATGGAAAATGCTAGGGGTCAGAGAGTGCTTGACCTAGAAATTACATCTGAGGATTTGGCTGTAACAAATATGACCACATTGCCACCAATCGGTGAGAGTGATCATAGGGTCTTGACTTGGGAGGTGGCTAAAGGTGTAGAATTTTCAATTAAGACAGGGTACATGTGGAATTATCGGGCTGGAAAGTATGACAAGCTTAGGAGTTTGATTGGTTCAGTGCCATGGCATATACAACTGCAAGGACTAGAAGTTGATAGTGCATGGGAGGTAGTTGAGAAGCGCTTGCATGAAGCAATGGCTGACTGTATACCTAGAGTCCGAATAATAAATCAAGTAGGGGTTAAATGGATGAATAACACCATTAAGCTTGAGCTGCAAAAAAAGAAACAACTATGGAGGGAATTTAAGGAGAAAGGTGACCTGCAGGCACATGAATAGTATAAAGCGCAGGCTAGAAGGGTGACGAGTGTGGTAAGAAAAGCAAAAAAGGATTACGAAAGAACATTGGCCATGCAGGATAAAGAGAATCCTAAACAGTTTTTTAGATATGTAGCAATGAAGTACATGGCAGAATGATTTTAAAGAATGCCGATAGTAGGGAGGTAACTGAATCAGTTGAGATAGTTGAGTTACTGAGTGAGCACTTTGCAAGAATTGTGGTGAATGAAGTGGAGGTGAGTAGTCTATTGCATAACCTCAATGTCAATACATCTGTGGGATTGGATGGTATACCAGCTCGTGTTGTACGAGAAGCAGCTAAAGAATTGTCAGTACCCTTGACCATTTTGTTTAATTTGAGTCTCGGGTCTGGGTTAGTCCCGAGGGGGTGGAAAGAGGGGAAAATAGTTCCACTGCATAAAGGAGGTTCCAAGACTGCTGTTGTAAATTACCGACCGATTAGCATATCAGGAATCATTGTCAAGGTCTTAGAGAAATTAGTCAAGAAAAGAATACAGGATTGGATAGATGAAAATGGGATATTGTATGGGGGACAACATGGTTTTGTGAAGGGTAGGTCATGCCCCAGTAACTTGCTCACGTTTTATAACAGCGACGGCTGAACTGGTAAGGGTAATGGGTTTACAGTGACTCTACTGGACCTTCCCAAGGCCTTTGATAGGATACCACATGGAACCCTGATCAGTAAACTGGAGCAGATGGGGATAGATATAGGGTTGGTGAGATGGATAGGAGGGTGGTTTATTCAGGAGTGGAGTCTAAAAGACGTCTTGTGACTAGTGGAGTGCTGCAGGGCTCTGTTCTTGGACCTCTGCTTTTCAATTTGTTCATCAATGATATTGGAAAGGATTTCAGAGGAAGTGTTCACTTGTTTGCTGATGATGCAAAGTTGGGTAGAGCAATTGTGAGTGCACAGGATGATTTGGATAGTTTGGAGGACTGGGCTAGGAAAAATGGATGTCAGTTTAATGTGGCAAAGTGTAAGGTTATGCACTTTGGGGTGAAAAGAATAGCAGCAGTATATCGCATTGGTGGAACCGTACTCCAGGAGATTGATGAGGCCAGGGATTTGGGAGTGTTGGTGGATAGGGAGTTGAAGTTTAGGGGGCACATTGCAAAAGTGACTAATACAGCTCACCAAATCACTTGGCTTCTGAAAAATACTTTAACATGCAGAGACAAACAAGTTGTTGTTCCTCTGTATCGAGCCTTGATAAGACTCCATCTGGACTTCTGTGCCCAGTTATGGGCACCAGGGTTTCTTCATGATGGGGAGGAAGTGGAGAGGGTCCAGAGACGAGTGACTAAGATGGTGGCAGGTCTGTGGAATGAACCTTATGAGAATAGGTTGATTTGTGGGTTGCAGAAATTGGACGATAGGCGAAGGAGGGTTGATATGATTGAGACATTCAAATTACTGAAGGGTTTTTATAAGATTGATCCAGAAGATATTTTTGAAAATATGACTGGTGGTGAGAGGACTAGGGGCCATGCATGGAAGCTGGGCAAGAGCGTGGTTGACAAGGGCATTAGAGCTAGGTTTTTTACTTGGAAAGTGGTGAATGAGTGGAATAAGCTTCTAGAGTCTGTTGTGGGTGCTACGACCATGAATGAGTTCAAGGCAAGGTATGATAGATACTGTGTGAATGTCGAATAGTTGTTCTTGACATGATGTTAGGGCCTCCCTCGATGAGTCTGTCGACTCCTTGGAGTTTCCCGGAACAATAATAATAATATTTGGTAGAATTGCGCCAAGGGATGATTTTACCAAACATTTGTATGCTTGTATTCAGTTCTGCTTTACGTCTGGTGAAAAGTACTGCAGACCTTTTGTTTGGATTAATTGCAATACGCCACATGGTGTATCAATCCTCCAATTCATTGACTGCTCTGCAGCTTGATTGTGGCCAGGTGTGGAAGGAGGGATCTGGCTATAATGATTGTGTCATCGGCATAAAGAGCGGTGATAGCTGGGTACAGTTTGGAGAGATCTGCCATGTATATTGAGAAGAGTAAGGGAGATAGCAGAGAGCCTTGAGGGACTCCGGCCGTGATTCTCCTCTCTGTGGATCTGATACCATTGAGTTTTATTTTACATTTTCTGTTATTTAGATATGATTTGATAAGTAGAACTAGTGGTAATAGAATACCAACTTTGTGTAGTTTAAAAATTAGTCCGTGATGCCACACTCTATCAAATGCCTGAGTGATGTCCAGGAATACAGGAATACATGGGGAGCTCTGCCATGTATATGGAGAAGAGTAGGGTAGATAGAAGAGAGCCGTGAGGGACTCCGGCCATGATTCTCCTCTTTGTGGATCTGATACCATTGAGTTTTATTTTACATTTTGTGTTATTTAGATATGATTTGATAAGTAGAACTAGTGGTAATGGAATACCAACTTTGTGTAGTTTAAAAATTAGTCCGTGATGCCACACTATCAAATGCCTGAGTGATGTCCAGAAATACTGCGCCAGAGTGTTGGTGCCATTCATACCCTTGGGTTATATGTTCGATAACTGTAAATTTGTAGCGTTGTGGAGTGATATTTCCTAAAGCCGAATTGTTCATCTTGAATGACATGGTTGATATCTGTTGCCTCTTGAACCCGTGTGAGAATAGCACGTTCAGCTATCTTACCTATGCATGAAAGAAGGCTGATTGGTCTGTAATTTTCAGGAAACTGTGTATTTTTTCCAGGTTTGGGAATTAGGAAAACGGCAATTTTCCATCGCTGTGGGAAATAATTTAGCTGGAGGATGGCATTAATGATGGCTACCAGATGCATAACCCCTTTGCGGGGAAGTAACTTGAGTACCTTGTTTGTTATTCATCTGGACCTGGAGCCTTTTTGTTATTTAGTTTTCTTACAATCTCATATATTTCTGTTGGTGACATGGATTTGTTTTTGGATTCCGTACTTGGGTGTGAATTTTGCTTATGAAATTTATATCTGTATTGATATAATTGGCGCTGCATTGTTTTTCTAAACTGTCAGCAAATGCTTCAGCTTTTTCCTCGTCGTTGTAGACAACATTAGATTCACCTTGGATTGGAGGAAATGTAAAACGCTTTGAACGGAGTGATTTCATCATTTTCCATATTGATTGATCCTCTGTGTTTAATTGGTGAATTTTGTTATTCCAGAGTTGGTTACGGTGGTCCTTTAGGGCATATTAAACCCTCTATTAAACTGCTTGTTTATCAGCTGGGTTCATTATTTTCTGTTATTGTCTTCTTAATCTGTTTTTCTCTTGGATAAGACGTTTTATATCCTCTGGGAGTTTATTTGATGGTGCACATTTGGTTATATTTGTTACCTGTGTAATAGCTGTCAGTAGTTGTTTTTCAAGAGTTTTCACTGCTTTTTCTATATCTTCGGCAGATGTTAGATGCGGTATTGGACCAAGGTTTTCTTGGAAGGCTGAGGGAAGTTGTTTCCAATTTATAAATGTGGTGTTTTCCGTTAAATCTTGTATGGTGCCTAGTTGTAATATGATGGGATTATGATCAGAACTTAAGTCGTTGATTGCTTGTATCTGATAGCTGTGTGCTGTTTTTTAATATATCTAGTACATCAGGACATCCGGTTGCTCCGTAATGTGTGGGTCCAGTGGGTCCTATTACTTTTATATTTCTTGAAGTAGTGTAAAAGTTAAGTATTCTTCCGTTAATATTTGAGTTTCTGCTGTTCCAGACTGAATGTTTGGAAAAGCTATAATCTCTGGCTATAATCACAGCTCTGTCTGTATTTAGTATCATATCTAAGTCAGATTCAAGGAGTTTTTTATTTGAGGGGTTATAGGCTGCATATATCGTAATGCTGCTTGTGTTTTCCATATGTATTTCTATTCCTGTAGTTTCCGTGTGTTCTGTTTGGGGTTCGGCTATTGAATTATGTTTTATGTTTCTTTTCACAAAGATGGCAGTGCCTGCACCTCTAGCAAAGCATCTGTCTGTACGGTAAGTGCTATAACCGTTGATTCTGATTTTGTCACTTGGACGAAGATGTGTTTCATTTATGAGGATGATGTCTGCTTGAGTTTCTGCTGCAAATTCCTGCAGCTCCTGTAATTTGATAGATAAACCATTTGCGTTCCATGAAACAATTTGTAACGATTTCGGTTTTCTTTTAGACTTATCCATTAAGAATTTCCATAAAGAGTGATTGTGTATACCTTAAGATGATATCCTTGGCTTCTTGAGTTGGGTTGGTTTGTCAGAGTTCAGCAAGCATTTCACCTAAGTGGCTTGTTATGTTTAGTAGGATTGGTTTGCTGTGACTGATTTGGTTTTGGATCTTTTTTGGAAGGTTGATCTTGTAACTTCAGTATACGATCTTCCATCCGTTGTGGAAACTATGGTTTGATGGGAGGACGTGTGTGTTCTTGAAGAGGTTTGCTAGTTTTGGGGAAATGCTATACAGCCCCTATAATTTCCAGGGTGTGGTCCTCCGCAGTTTGCACACTTTGCTGGAAGTGTGCGGGGTTTATGGCATTCATTTGATGCATGTTTGCCACCACATTTCACGCAACGAAATTCAGCCTTGCAGCAGCGTTGTGAGTGCCCAATCTTCTGGCATCTATGGCACTGGGTTGTAGATGATTTGTTTCAATGCCTCAACTTTTATGACTTGAGCACAGATGGTTTGGAGATTGTATATATGTTTTTGGTCTTTGCTTATTTCCACCAGAATTAGGGAATAGGGTGTTTTATCAGTTCTCCGCATTCGGCTGACTTTAATTAGGCTAAATCCCTGAAATTGAAGGTCTGCAGTGAGGTCTTCTATTTGTAATGTTTCAGTAACTCCCCTTAATACTACTTTTAAATTTTTCTCACTGTTGAGAGCAAAAGTGTGGTATGGCAGGTTGTTGTTGTCTAGAAGTTTGGTTATTTTTCTGTAGTCTGATGACGTTTTAGGCTGTATGCGTATCCCTTCTGTGTTTCTGGCTTTCATGAAGGTGATATCTGAAGATTTCAGTGCAGATGCAATGGACATCGAGTGCTCCTTGGTCCTTAGGATGACTGGGGGTACCCTTTCTTTAAGTTCATTATCTGGTTCTATCTCCGCTGTTTTGGGTGTATCTGCAGTAGAGGAGATTTTCCTTTTCTTTTTGACTGTTTGGAATTCTGTGTTGGTTTTCAAAAACTGTGGAGTATTATCTAGCGATGCAGCATCCTCTGTATTCGTAGAGTGTCTTAATTCTGGTTCAGTCAACATACTTCCATCATTTAAATCATCCATCCTATCCTCTGTGACTGCTGTAGGGGGGAATGTATCTAACAGCTTTACTTTTCATGGCCAGTTGTCGCTCAATAGTTTTCCTAATCTTAGAAATTCTCTGTAAACTTCTTCGAATATGCTTTCATTGAGGGGTTTTGACATGTCTGATAGGAGGTAATAACTCTGTTAGAATAAAGTTTGAGCAATGGGTCCAAGAGCCCAATCTAAATATCCCATAGATCAAATCGATCTACCAGCATAGGTAGCAAAATTTTGCACTTAAATGTTTTCTGAACAAAATTACTTACCGAATCTTAACCCAAACTCAAGAAATTATTCGTCAAACTAAACGATATTACATTCACTGGGCTTTATATGACTCAGCTAATCCTAATCTTAACTCCTAATCACGATAACTATCTGGAATCAAAACTGAAATCGTCTTATCATCACAACACTAACAAGCGAGCCGCCATCTTTTTCATCCTCTTTTTTTGTTTACTTTAAATTATTTCCCGCTCACAAGTCCGATTTATTTAAGAACAGTGCAGTTGTAAAATAAAAGATCAGATAGCACTCTTTTAACAAATAATTAAAACACATTTATTTACAAATTATACATGAATTAATCAATAGGGAGATTGCTTTCTCTATCCATTTATAAAATCTTAAACTTCTAGTTTACTTGCAAAGAGGTTAGCTAACTCTATTAAGTTATCTTTACAATTTTTATATATCAACTTCCAATATGCCAATCGATTCTTTTTGACACTTCTTACTGCTATTAACCAAATTCTTAACTGTCTTTCTATAACACACTATAAGAGGAATTGTACAAAAGTATGGAACTTACAAAGGCTCTGTATCGCACGTTCAGTCAAAAGTCTTGCACAAAAAGTTCTAAGGCAATTCTTTCATCTCGGATCTTGAACTTCCTCAGGAATGTCTGGCTTCAGTAATATCTCATCGGGAAAATAGCGGGCTGTGGACTGCAGTACTCATTCAGCACCAGCAAAAGGTTCTCCCAAGGCGAAAAGAAAACCTTCCGAGCGAAGTTGCCTCGGGTAATTTACATCGCCTTTTCTCCTCTGTTTTGGCTCAACGAAAATGCCTGGATGACTGCTGCTTCCAAGAAACTGAAACTGCCGCCAACTCTCAACCGGGATCCCTCTCTCTGGCATCTGGAAGCCTTTCCTTCTTTGGCAACGTCTGGAAGTCCTCTTTCTTGCCGACGACTGGAACTGGGAAGCCTCTTATGCTTATCTCAGTCCCTTTCATTTTTCGATCTCACGACCTTGCACTAAGGGTAGTAAACCCCAAAGAATTGGGCATTACTCTCTCATGTTTTAAGTTTAACCCACTCTTTGTTCTCCTCCATGCAATCTTTTGATCATATTTTGCCGGACGTGGAAACTTGTCTCTAAAACTAGCGGACCTCTTTGATACTTTGCTTCTTCTTTCGGTGCCGCAGAAATTTCTCTAAACCTAGCGGCACTCTTAGATACTATCTTTAATTTTAAAGGTGTTAGCGCAGTAAGCAACTCTTATATACAAAACTAGTAAACAACTTTTCCTGCGCTCTTACACATAACTATATATATATATATATATATATATACAAAGTTTCCCTGGGAAAGGAAAATTGCTTTTGTTTTTGACGTTAAAACAGTAAATATATTGACTTCCCACAGGGTTAACTACATTAATAAAATACATACAAACAAGATTATTTTTGTAACAGTTCACATGAGACTTGACCTCTGTAAAAATCGCTGTAAAGTGCTTTGGTATTTTTAAGCTACATCGAGATTTTGCAGTGTACTGGTGTGGGAAGTGACTAAGATTATGATATTCCATTTAGAAAAAAATTTGCTTGCTGAACTTCAAAACAGGAAATTATGACCATCTGATAAGAGCACTAGCTTCGATCCCATGGTTAGATGGGAAGGATATCGGTAGTGCATTGGAAGTATTTAAAAATTACATCAGTGATGCAATATCATTGATGTAACTGGCCAAGAGTGAAATGGATGTGCAATATTATTAAGTAAAATATGTGGAAAGAATACTGTGTGCATAATAAGGATTATATCCATTTTGAAATTTATAATTTGCAGGCCAGAAAATTACAACTATTGTTCTATTAAACTAACGAGTTCCAGATTTGCTAAAAGCTATCACCCTGGATGTATGCAACATATAGCTTAAAGCTGTCTTTAAGTAGTTCCTGTCTTAATAATTTTTTGACATTTTATAATGTGGATTTCGCTGTAATAAAGTTACAGAGAAATTGGATAAAGAAAATGGCTATACCATGAGACTGCTGGACTATGCAAAGGCATTTGACAAAATACCACGTGGAAAACTATTACAGAAATTGGAGAACATAAGAAAGAAAATGAGGGCGGTGGCGTGGATAGGGAGTAGCTAACAGGCAGATATCAGAGGAAGATTTATGGTGTGAGTGGAATCAATGCGAATAAGGGTGACTAATGAAGTGCCCCAAGGCTGTATTAGGGCATCTACTCTTTAATTTGTATATTAATGATATATCGGAAGATGGGGGGGAGGAATTCAGTTGTTTGCCGACGATGAAAAACTGCGGAAAGCATTAGTTGATAAAGGTGATGTAGATATCCTATAAGATGATTTTAGCAGTGTGGGCAAAGGACGCTGGTTATCAATTTAATGCAGAAAAATGTGAGGTAATGAATTTTCGATTGAAAAGATTATACACTTTCTAATACCATCATCATAATGATGGTATTAGCTTACAGGAAATTGACAAGGCTAGGGATCTGAGGGTAATAACCGATAAAGAATTGAAGTTCAGAGGACATATTGAAAAGGTTGCCAAAAAAAGCTGAGAGGAGTAAGAGTTCCAAAAGAATAAAGAACGTTGAAATTCTTAACATTTTAAATAATAACGTTTTGGATTATTTTTTTTTTAGAAAGCAACCGATGCATATAATAGCAACCGATATGAATACAGACGAAAGGATTCTATATCTAGAATAACTGCTTTGAAAGATTGTTAAATGAACCAAGCAGTGACGAAACAGTGATAAAAAAATATTCAAGAGAAGCGAAATCAGAAATGTATTGTAAAACTAGAGGTAGAAAAGAGATTAGTCGTTTCGATTGATCAGAAGAATTAAACTTTTTTTTTTTGTACTGAATAATATTTTATTACAATAGAATTCTGTTTATTTAATTATGACTCTCCGATGATATTTGAGAGCGGACTCGGTTTGTTAGAAGGATTAGAAAGGGGGAAAGAGAAAGTTTGAAAGAATAAATATACCTTCATGCATCACCAAGCTTGCACATCGAAATGGGTGCTTTGAAATTAGACAAGAAAAAAATCTGTATGCAAACTAAAGATTCCTATATGAGATGTGGAAGTCTAGCAACGCAGATAGGTCATTTCTGCAGATTTACATTTCCAGAACATAACTGTTCTGGGTTTAATTATTAGTATCTTAATTTATACATACCGTATTTTCCGGTGTATAAGACGCACTTTTTTACCTTAAAAATTCATCTTAAAAATGGGGTGCATCTTATATAATGAAGGTAAAGATTGTTTCCTCTTTTCAAAGTCATACGCACTCCCTTTTATGTTCCAAGATCTTTGTAGGCGGTTAATGGTGCAATCAAATTGATGCGTGACCTTCACGTGACTTGTAGCGCGTCATTGGCTAAGAACGGGGAGTCCCTATTCAAGTTTCATAATATCTTATCCGAGTAATCAGTTACCGATGTTTATCAGTATTGAGTTGACGTGTTGAGATATTTTGTGTTAGGTTTTAGGTTTTTTCCAGAAAATTGTATTAAATTTCTTGGGTGCGTCTTATACATAGGAGCGTCTTATACACCGGAATATACGGTAAATAACGAGGTGTTTATTAAAATTCATAGTAATTATTTTCCCAAAGCGGAAGTTTACGAAAGTGATTCAGTAAACTCATTTAGCAGGAGCATTATCGTTACTAGCAGGAGGCTATATCCTATCTTTTACTGTTCTTATTTTGGAGCTCCTCTCTTCCATAATTCAGATAAAATCAACACTGAAGAGACAAAATCAATTTCATAAACTTCATTGGATGATAAAGATGGCATTAGGCAATCAGTATAACAGATGCATCGATATCATTATTATTTCCTTCAAAGCACTGTTATCCTTAATTCCCTCCAGAGAAACAAAGTGAAAGGCTAGGAGGAAGTAAAAATATGGCAACGACCTCTCAGGTTTAGTTTTGGGAAGAGCTCTGTGAAAAGTGACTGCTGGACTTAAACTTACGTATTAGTTATTACAAAAGCACTCTTTATTATCTAAATTTCTGTGTTGAATGTGCACTCATTTTATTTGCTCCCACAAATGTGTTTGTCTGCTTTATTTAAAAACGAATAAATCCGCTAATGCCTGATATTCCCTTATAGGGAATAGGTGAGACCTTTTTGGCAATACTCGTATCTAACTTTTGGAGAGTGGGCAGTTAAATCTTCACTGGTAGCCAAGCGGAGACAGCTGGTCCAAGAATATTGCAGTTTTAAGTGGAATCTGGTTAAGAGTGGGCAAACAGGTGCCGCCATCTCGTGGGCTCTAACCCTAACACAGTATATTTATTGCCTGAAGTAGGGTGAGTTTTAGAGTCGATTTTTTTCAGCTGATAGAAAAAAATAAAACGTGTCTCCGGGGAAAAAACGCACTTACTAGTGATCGACTAATTTGGGAACCAGTCGAAGAAAGGCTTAGAAATAAACATTTGCTATAGGTTACAACTATTAATTTTGTGAAATATGTACTTCTTATGACCACTTCTATTGAGCTACTTTTTTTTTTCTACGAAAGCGATTTGAGTTATTTGATTATTATTATTATTATTATTATTATTGTTAAAAGAGCCTGTGTAGCTCAGTGGATGTGGCGTTTGCCAACCACGGCGCTTGGCCGCACGAAGGAAGATTTGGTTTCGAGTCTAGTCGGCGACTAGAGGAAATTTTTCTAAGCCTTTTTTCGACCGGTTCCCGAGTTAGTCGATCTCTGGCACGGGCAAGCAGGTTTTTCCTCCCGGAAACTCGGGTTTTTCGTCCTGTAAACTCAAGAAAATCGACCGTAGAACCGACATTATTTCAGACATTAAATATATTGTGTTAGGGTTAAGGACCACGAGATGGCGGCACATTTGAGCCGTCTCTCTTCACTGAGTACCGCTTAATTAGTGATAGCCTTGGGCCATCTATCTCTGATTGGTACCAGTGGAGATTGAACTGCCCACTCAGTCTCCAAAAGTTAGATAGGGCTAAATGGCCTCGCCTACTCCCCGTATACCGGAATAAAAAGGCGTTAGCTTAGCTGATTTGTTGTTGTTGTAGGGGGCACCTTTACAGAGTCCAAAGACTCATCGTAGGAGAACCAAACTAACAACACAGTATCTGTTGTACCTCTTCTTGAACCCAATAACAGATCAGTCGCTAACAGATAACGACTGACTCTGGTAACCTATTTCGTTCATTCACAACTCTCAAAATTTTAGACCTCACACATCCCCTACCAATCACACTTTTACTCAACGTCCAAGGATGGCCTCTTGTTCTTCCTTCTCTAGACACTGCTGAAACATTTCCCCTGCATCAGTCCTATAAAACCATTTAAGTAACATAAATGTCTCTAACATATTCCCTCTTCTTCACCTATCAACCAACTTCTGCAATCCACAATCAATCAATTCATCCTCATAGGAAACATTTCACAGAAAACTCACCATTCTGGTCGCTCGCCTCTGAATCTTCTCCGCTACTTCCTTATCCCAAAGTAACCCAGGCGACAGACCTGAGCACAGTAATTCAAATGTACTTGTATCAAGTCCTTCTAAAATTCTTGACAGGAGTTATCAATGCCAATAACAACTTGTTATCTCTACTTGTTAGTTTGTTCTTTAATAGCCAAGTAAATTTATGAGCTATCTTAGCAACCTTAGCAATATTATTATTATCTTCATCTATTTCCTAGAGTACAGTTCCATCAATGCGGTACACTGCTTGTAATCGATTCATCCCAAATGCAAAACTTTACATTTGTCTACATTAAACGGAAACCCATTATCTTTTGCCCATACGGAAAGCCCTTTTATATCACCCTTCAAGCCTTAAACAATGCCTTGATTAATTATTACTCTACTTAATTTTGAATCGTGATTATTAATTAACTTAAGGAATTCACAGCGTACACTAGAATATAAATTAAAATTAAACTTTAATATATATCTTCAATATTTTGGATACATGCCACAGAATACGGTGGAAGAAAGCCACAATAATACACCGTAGCAAGTGCAAGTTTGAAAGACTTTTCATGGAATCAGCCTCAGCCCTAAGAAATATGCCAAACCTCAACAAATTTGGTTGCATGAGACTACCCCAAATTTGGGAGACAAACATCATAAGACCTTCAGCCCAATGGCCAAGAATACCTACATAGCCCGCTAGGGGACACCATCAGGACTTTCAGGAGAAACGATAACTTCCTGCTTCGTCCTCATTTACTGTATGTAGTGCCTGCGTGCACGTGTCTTTATTGTAAGTTCCTTTGAAAATGGCAACGTAACGTTTCCGAAATATTGGAAATATATATTAAAGTTTAATTTTAATTTATATTCTAGTGTATGCTGTGAATTCCTTAAGTTAATTAATAATCATGTATAACCAGCGTATAAGCCTTTCTACGAGAATTAATTTTGAATCATCAGCAAACAACTGAATATTTCTTTTCAGGTTATTCCCTATATCATTTATGTATAAATTAAACAGTAATGGTCCTAGCACGTAACCTTGCGGAAAACTACCAGTCATCTGACTTCGCCTGGATTCCGCACCTCCGTATATCACTTTGTGATATCTGTGCAGCAGCCACCCTCTTATCCACTTAACAAGTGTATAAGAACCATGTGGTATTCTATGAAATGCTTTTGCAAAATCCAACAGAATTATCGGTTAGCCATTTCCTTTATCCAACTCAGCTATTACTCTATTACAGAAAGTTAGTAAATTACTAAGGCATGACCAGCCCTTAACAAAGCCATGTTGCTCCCCCCCATACAATATCATATTCTTATCCACCCATTCTTGAATTCTCTTTTTGATCAATTTTCCCAGTACTTTTACCATAATTTCTGAGATATTGATTAGTCTATACTTTGCAACTGTTGTCTTAGAACCTCCCTCACGTAAGAAAATTATTTTGCCCTCTTTCCACTCTCTTCGATCTCTACCAGAGCTGAGACTTAAATTAAAAAGCCTTCTCAAAGGCATTACCAGTTCTCTTGCACATTATTGCAGAACACGAGCTAATATCCCATCCAGTCCCACAGCTTTATTTGCATTCAGATTCTGCAATATCCTAAGAACTTTTAATTCATCTCCCTTTGTGGAAACAAAGGTGGATGAATTAGAAGGTCGCCTTTCCGATCACCTTTCTCCTTGTGTTAAAGCAATAACCTCACTAGGTTGATATACCCTTGGAAAGTGATCAATCAGGTAATTCAATTATTTCATCCGCTTCTGCCTCCTCGTGATCATCATCACTCATTAAGGTTAATCTTCCATAGTCATTCTTTCTCTTACTTACCACATAACGAAAGAACTCTTTGGGATTTCCTTTGGCCTGCCCGGTTAGATTCTTCTCATAATCTGATTTTGCTTTCCTCGTACCATGCTGGTCATATTTCTTGCCTGACCCTTGTACTGTTTTAGAGTTTGCTGATCACCTTTCTCCTTATATACCTTCCAAGGCATTTTCTTTTTGATGCAGCTCATGCTTGATGATATTATTAATCCATCTAACTGCTACCTTATTAACCCTCTGTACCTTAGGTATAATTTAATATTGCTCCCTCTATATAATATACTGTTTTTACAGTTGTGGCTATCATGGTTTCCATAACGACTGAAAACATTATCGAAAGGAATAACGACTCAAAGTATATGCAATAAAATTATGCCTGCTTGAAATGAAGTAAACACAAAATGCTAACTATAAAGTATAAAATTTTATACTTTATACTGACTACCATTTGTGAAGAGTCGACTTTTCAGCCATTAGCAGTTTCCATATAATATTTGGATTTGTTAATAGATGTTTTGCAATCGTCTGTTTTAGTTTAAGCTGAGAAAAAAGCTGATTTTTTTTTTTTTTTTTTTTTTCTCAGCTGCGGATTTTGAATGAAGTGGAGAACAAAAGTCTTCTTTTGAACTATTTGAATTAGATCATTACTCACGGTAAATAACTAAATATCTCGTCCTGCGTAGTCAGTGGAATTGAAAAAAGGGAGCTAGTCGAATTTGAGAACATTAAACTCCCCAATAAAGTTGAATTCACTGTTTAGGTTGATCGAACTGTAAGAAATTACGTTGCAAAGACAAGAAGTCAAATAGGTCAGAGTCATTTTCTGAATTAGGAAAATGACAGAGACTGAATGATATAGAATGGAGTAAGGAAGCTTTATACAAGAAGATATCAAAGCGAGAGGATTCAAGATCTAGCATTTTGTGGAATGGAATATCAGACTACAAATGCACAAGAGTCTCCTTCTGGTGACAGGTTATACGATGCTTATAGGTAGTTATGATATGCGGTTACGGATGTAACTGCAATTGAAGGTTCGTTAAAAAAAAAAAAAAAAAAAAAAAAACTGACCATGTCTATAGTGACGCACATCGCTTGATTGTTTCCAGAGTGGTAGTTTTTTTAAAAAATTATTTTATATCAGACTCACACATGAACGTTTTAAAACTTGAACGACGTCATTGCGTGTGATGTTAACACGGTGTTGAGTGAATTGAACTCCCTGATACTGACCTTCAAAATGAAATATGAGCGTGTTAGTTTGTAAAGTGAATGAATGTGCACCTTCTGCAATGCGCTTTGTCACTTCTTGTAATCATGCAAGGATAGAAAGCGTGACAGTGTAGTTAATTCATCGTCATCATCATCATCAAATTCCTGCCAGGTACCCATAAGGGGTGTACAGGATATGATAGTACTACACGAAAAAATTATATCATTACTAACTTCCTATCTACAATTTTCCTCCAAATCAGTCTGTTACTTGTCAAGACTCCAACATTATCAGATCTTATATTTCTATCGTCTAAGGCACTTTGTACCGTATCAATCCACATATATCTTGGTCTTCCTCTGGGTCGTTTTGCTGCCAACCTGGCAGAGAACACTTGTTTTGCTAATCTTTCCTCGCCCATTCTGTTTAGGAGACCATACCACCTGAGATTAGCTCTGCAAACACATTCCTGGATGCTGATAATATCAAGTTCTTTCCTAATATCCTCGTTTTTAATATGATATTGCCATTGATGCCATCTGTTCACGCCTATAATCTTTCTCAGGACTCTGATATCTGCAGTCTCTAGTCTTTGGTCAAGTGTTTTACTTCTGACCCAACTCTCAGATCCATAAGTTAAAACTGGTTTGAACACTGTCTTGTATACAGCTAATTTAGTGTTCCGACTAATTTCTCTCTTATTCCATATGAATTTATTCAATTGACTTCTCACCATACCAGCTTTGCTGATTCTGTTGTCTATTTCTATATTTAATTTACCATCTTCAGTAAAAATTGTGCCTAAGTAGCTGAAATGTTTTACTTGTTCCCCAGGTTCTCCATTCACAATACAGTTGACATTTTCAATGATTCTGCCTATTTTCATTGTCTTTGTCTTCTTATTGCTGACCTTCATACCATATCTATTACAACAGTTATTTAATTTAGTCAGAGAATCTTGCAGACTTGTAGCGGATTTATTTAGAAGTATAACATCATCCGCATAAAGCAAAGAGCTGACATTAACATATCCAATTCTGATATCAGGTTTAATACCACATTCCTTCATAATGTGATCCATATAGATAATGAATAACAGAGGGGATAACGTACATCCTTGTCTCACACCAAACATTAAACCATCTTCCTGTACTTCCTTCAATTCTAACTGCTGACTTACAACTCAAATAAAGACTAAGTATTGCTTGATATAATGCCCCATTGACACCATATAACTGCAGCGTATTGAATAGCTTCTCTCTTGGCACCTTGTCATATGCCTTTTCTAGATCGACAAAACTTAAGTATAGATCTTTGTTATATTCCCATGCTTTCTCGACTATTTGTCGTAAAGTGAAGATCTGATCCTGACAGCCTCTATTTGGCCTGAATCCAGTTTGTTCTTCACCAAGCTTTTCTTCCACAATTCTTCTCAACCGTTTCTCAAGTATACTTGCATAGATCTTGCCAGGAACACTCAGTAGGGAAATATCTCTGTAATTCTCACATTCAGTTTTATTTCCCTTTTTATATATGGGTACTATGAGAGCTCTACTCCAATCATTGGGAATTCGTCCCTCTGTCCAGGCTTTCTGAACTATGCAGTGCAGCCACTGTAAGACTCTTATACCACCATACTTCAGCATTTCTTGTCGAATATCATCTACTCCTGCTGCCTTTCCACATTTCAAGCAAAAAAAAAAAACATCCCTCAGCTAAAAACAACAATATTCCTAATTTATATTTCATATATATAAATTAGGAATATTGTTGTTTTGAGCTGAAGGATGTTTTTTACTTTTTTGTATTGCAAGTCAAAAATATAGCAATGCTTTTCACAAAGGAATACATCTATAATTTTCAATTTTAAAAATAACTGTAATTGTTGATACCTTGAAATGTCTATTAGTTAAAAGTATGTACTGAATGTGTTCATCACATTAATTTTAAAAGAAAATATTGCAATTTAAATGCGTCGTGTGAAATATATATTTTTTTAATGTACAAATGCATCGCTTTTTCATCAGGGTGGTCCAATGCATAACATTATTTTTTCTAATTTGACATTCATAGTTGTTTGTTCTGAAATTAGCAAAATAACTTTCACAAAGGAAATACTGAATACTAAATTAATGCGCTAACCATATCAACACCGTATTTGTGTGTTGGCATATTTGCATAATACTTGAACTCTACAGTTTAAATTTCAGGCATTTAGGATGGATGTTGAGTTGGATAAATGCTAGAAATTGTATATCATTATTGCTACTGATATTATTACTACTAGTACTACAGAGCTCATTGGAGACAGAGCTCCTTTGAAGGAGGACATGTATCACGCAAGCCAGCTGTTACACTTTTCTTGAACTCATTCACACTAGCTGCGATCACCTTTCCGAAGGTAAATCACCAATCACACACCACTATATGAGAGAAAAATTTAGCTCTTGCCCTATCTTGACTGCATTCATTCACAATTTAGACGAATGCTGTATTGAAAATGAGTTGGAATTGGTTTAGTTAGTTTTATGAACGAAGAAATGAAGACTATGAAGTGTATTTATCTGCTAATTTACTGCTTAGTGAATTGCCTGTTTTACAAGAGAAACTTTCTAAGAGAAAAACCGTACCATCTCTTATGAGAAAGGATAATTCACCTTCAGTTGGAAAACTTTTAAAAGTGTTACTCGAATCTTAGATGGCATTCTAATCCATGTATATCAAGGGAAAATATCGCGTCACCTTCACGACTATTTCTTTTTGAAGAACAATCAAAAAACAACTATGAAATCGATATGAAATCAATTCGAAGGAGGATTGGTGTGGAGTTTGTGAATGTGTTCTTACCCTTGTACGAATTCGTCCAATGCAGTTCTGAAGCGCTTCCTCTCTCTCTCTCTCTCTCACACACACACGCACACGCACGCACACGCACACGCACGCACGCACACACACACACACACACACACACACACACACACACACACACACACACACACACACACACACACACACACACACACACACACACACACACACACACACACGCACGCACGCACGCACGCACACACACACACACACACACACACACACACACACACACACACACACACACACACACACACACACACACACACACACACACACACACACACACACACACACACACACACACACACACACCGTATGACGTACCTAAAGATAACAGTGACCTTCTAGCATCATTAGCATCATTTTATTTTCCAGCTCTTGTATAGGCCTGTAGAAATTGTGTTTGTTTGTTTGCATCCATAGGACTATGTCGCTGGAAAAAAGACGTTCTAAATTTCGATCCTAGTCGCCGACTAGAACTTTTTCGAAAACTTTCTTTGACCGGTCCCAGAGTTAATCGATCTCTGGCATGGGAAAGTGGATTTTTTCTCCTGAAATCAGGTTTTTTTTTTCGTTCCATAAACTCAATAAAATTGACCATAAAACCCACTGTATTTCAAACAATTGATATTGCGTTAGGGTTAGGGACCAAAAGATAGCAACAGGTGTGTACCGTATTCTACAGGATGCTGTTTAAAATTAGAGATAATCTTGGGTTGGTTACTGGTGGAGATGAATGCTGAAGGGCAAAACTTAGAACTAAAATGGCCTTGCTGATTTCCAATGGGGGAATAAAAGGCGTTAGCGGATTTATTTTTATTTATCTAACTCTTGTATAGATGACAAAAGCGATCCACTTATTCCCCCTGTGGAACAAAAAGCCATAGGATAATTTATTTTTTGTCGATTTGTAAAAAATCATTATTATTATTATTATTATTACTATTATTAATGGTACAGAATAAATAATAAATTTATTTATTTTATTATATTCACCCAAATCTGCAATGGAAAACTAAAATTTATCCCTAAAAATAGTTATCGGTTTTTATATTTTGTTAGTTATATATTTCGGTTTTTATGATTATTGTTACTTAATGATATTCCCGCCTACGAAAGGCTTGATAACCTTAACACATTAGCGCCACTAGTGGCCTACAGTTAGGTAATCCTAGAATTCTGTTCAAAAGACTAAACGTTCTGTTTATTTATGTATTTATTTTGTCACTTTAGGTCTTACACAAAGTGATAAAAGCAATCTTCTCTTATATTAGAGATATTCACCTATATCCACGCCACAGCAGTATCCAACGTCAGCCTTAAGTTAATAAGGAAAATATCTAATTTTCTGCAGCAGAACCGTATAACGAGTAAGCTTATTTTAAAAATTTTTTTATTTGTTTCTAAATTTTATTCCTTACGTCTTTTACCATTTTTCCCCTCTCGTATCTGCGGGAAAAATATAGCTGAGAATATTGAGGAATCAAACAATTAAATAAGAAATTTAATAAATGTGATTAAAAAGGTTAAAGAAGAATTATTACCCTGTTAACATGTATATCAAAAATCACATTATAATGGCAGTATAGTCTGTGAAATTAGAAAAAAATAATGATGATTGTTATTTCAACGACTATCAGAACACCTATTCTAGAAAACTCGAATAAAATATGAAGCGAAAACATTTTATTGAATGAAACCAACCGGAAATAATAAATTACATGTATAAAGCACTAAAGCATATACAGGGAATGAGCTGAGAACTTGCACAAAAGGAAAATTAATCCAAAAGATACACGTTAACAGCAAATTGCAGGTGCTTATATGCGTTAAATTCGCTAGATGATGATAATAATAATAATGGTTCATAAGCGTGGCATGTGACCTACGTACCATTAGAATAATGTCGCGTGTGTTCTTTTTCATTTCAACTGCTTGAAAATATTTAAACTAATGTAGAATTTAGAAAAAAAAAAAAACTTTCCAATTATGGTTCAACCTAGTTGACTAGAACCAAACCTTATATCATAAAGTATTTTTCATGAAAAAGTTTACTCTGCAGTCTGTTACGGGTGGGCGGCCTGAAAAGTTCTCGGCCTCAACCATAAACGGCAAAACTATCGGCAAGAAAATTTTTTTTTTTCTTGGTTGGTACATCTGTCATAAGCATCGATGTGAAATTGCAAGTCATTCTATCAACTATATATATATACCCCATTGGAAATGGAGTAAAACTAGGTTTAAAATAGCTTGGTATTTTTAACATTTATTATACCCAAGGTAAAATACTTTCTACATTTATATCTCCTCCTGAGATTTTTATTTAATAAGGTTAAAACATCTTATGGTAACTTGTTCTGGTAAAATACTTATAAGCTCTGTATTACTAAATCTTGGTATTTCTAGCCTGGCTCCAATTGATGAGACCTCAATAAAGGTCGAAACCGGTCAGGGTAGTGGCTCCTTGCCTTTAATACAAAACATCATACATCTCCTCCAGGAGATGTGCTTTACATTAAGGGTAAATAAGGGTAAATATTAAGATTAGTGATCAGAAGGTTTAACGCCAAAAGAAATTTATTCGAAGTTCATTAACGTTTACGGGCACTCTTCTTCTTCGTTTTCGATCATTAAGAAATTGACTGCCATGTTTAAACGCGACCGTACCAGCCTTGAAGATGATCAATGTGAAGGATGTCCAAAAAGTGTAACAACACCAGAAATCATTGATCAGTGCACGATATGGTATTGGATGACCGGCGAGTCAAAGTGCGCGAAATTGCTGAGACTATTGGCATTTCAAAAGAACGTGTAGGATATATTTTGCATGAAGAATTGCAAATGAAAACGTTTTGCGCAAGATGGGTGCCGGCGCTTGTTCACAGCAGATCAAAAACGCACTCGCATGAAAATCTCTGAACAGTGCTTGGAGCGTTTTAAAAGAATAAAACTGTTTTTGTGCGTCGATTTATGATTATGAATGAGACTTGGATTCCACACACCAGAATCCAAACAGCAGTCAAAACAGTGGAGAGAATCCCGTTGTTCAGTGCCAAAGAAGACAAGGTCATTGCATCTGTGTTTTGGAATGCTAAAGGCATTTTGTTTATTAATTATCTTGAAAAGGATAAAACAATAACCGGGGAATATTATTCCGATCTCTGAACCAGATTAGACGAAAAAATTCGTGAGAAAAGACGAAGTGTGCGAAATTGCTGATATCTGCAATTTCAGAAGAAAAAAAATCATCTTTCATCCGGACAATGCACCTGCCACAGAGGTGTTTTGGCAATGGGAACATTAAGGGATCTGCACTATGAATTGTTGGAACATCTATCCTATTTCCCAGATTTGGTTCCCTCTGACTTCTATCTCTTCCCAAAACTAAAACTCTTCCTCGCTGGTCAGCGTTTTCTTCAAATCAAGAGGTGATTACAGCTCTAGAGGGGTATTTTTCAGATCTAACTGGGACCCACTACAGGGACAGGATAATGGCCCTGGAGCATCGCTGGAATAAATGTATTAGCATTAAGGGAGATTATGTTGAAAAATAAAAAATAAATTTGAAATTATAAATTCGTTTATTCATTGTTAGGCCGAAAACTTTTCAGACTACCCACGTACACGAACACACACACGAGGGGTTCTAGAAAGTTCTGATAAACGCCTATGCCTAGAAGAAAAATAATATTAAAGCAACTGACATAACCACAAAAAATAACATACTCGGATATAAGAATATAAACGCTGAAGTGACCTTCATGCCTCTCTTATAGTTATATTAGATGCTTTAATATCATTTTTGTTGTAGGCGTTTATCAGAACTTTTCAGAACCCCCTCACGTGTGTAGTATGTTGTTGTTTGCTTTTCTGTTGTCTTTGTCGGAGTGTAAATAATGTGCAAAAATTAAATAATAAAAGAACAAACACATGCGTGTGTTTGCAGGTGTCACGACATTGCCAAATGCATATATTCCTCCATCCGTTTAGTCAACACACACAGTGTGAGTCACAATTCAACCATGAAAGAAATAAAGAAGTAGATAGAGATATTATACCACCTCCACCATCTTAATATATAAAAAGTGGCAGGTGCACAGTACGAATAAGATTGAGCACTGCTGATTTACAGTGTTGTTTACAGGACTTCAACATAGCTGAGGAGGATTTATTTCCGTTGACTGAAATCCTAAATCAATCAAGTATTCGATCTATCTAAACTGTAATCAGATTTTCTAGAGTAAACTCCAAGTATTTCTCATCTCCTTTATTAGCTAATACTTCCAAATAAAAATATTTCCCATGTCAACTTGTCCCACGTGCTTTCGTCTGCTGTCAAGTTCATTATCACGCTCTGCGGGAGGGGCTTATTTACGAACGTTTTAATGCAGTACGAAATAGTTCAGAATGCATTATAAGTAAAAACGCAAACGACACACACACATTATCGCGATCATATTTTCTCTCATGTTTCGAGATGCGTAACCACTATCGAAATACATTTTGCTACACCTCCCTAGCACTTGTAAGGGTTACCACGAATAACAAACACCGTCGCTTCGCATGTTGCGCGTGCGTCACTGGCGAGCATCTGACAACGGCTGCTGTTTGGCTCACGGATTGCAGCAAAACGGAGAAGTAAGGTAAAAGGAAATCCGAAGATGAGCTTCTGACCACCCGTCGTTTGTATGAGAACGTGAGGTTCGCAACTCCCCTAACTGTCGAACAATGTTGAGCAGCCGGAAGTGGTGGACTTCGTACGGTATTGTGGTCTGCGTGATTGTGAATTATTTTGCAGTCCTTGCGGTTGGCGATTTTAGTTACGGCTATGAATCGGACGAGTACATCTTGGCGTTCGTAAATGTCACGTATCGCGATCCAACAACGGGCAGGATTTATACGGAGAAAAGCGAAATCGGCAAGTTCGGAATCGGCAGGGTAGAACCCGTTACCGGATTGGTAATTCACGCCAGCAGTAATAACCACACTTCTCACGATGCTTGCGACCCTCTGGACACTGACGGCTTGCCTCGCATGCCATGGATTGCGCTCGTCAAACATGGAAATTGCCACGATACCGTGAAGTTACGGAATGTCGTCCATAGCAACGCAAGTGCTGCCGTATTATACACCGATCAGCCTGGATCAAGACTAATCAAGATTCCCAGCAAAGGTAAATATATTTTGGTGACTACAAACGGAGCTAAATAGCAAGCAGTTTTTTTACACTTTAAATTGATTCGTTGCTTTGATGAATTGTTTATTCTTTCGGAGATAGTACGTTCCGCGCTTGCTGACAGCATCGCTGTCTCGTGACATAAAATATTAATTTATATCATTGTGTGTGCGATTATCAATCCGTTGATTACTAATAATCGAGATTAACTCAGGAAGCAGTGATTTATGGCTTGTTAATTATAAAATGGCATATTTACTGACAATGTTGTAGCGTATACATTTTATGCGAGTAGGCCTTTATTTAATATACTTGGTTTTTAGTCTTACTGGAAATATTATACTGCAGTGACTATTAGCCCAAGCATGGACCATGGTAAAGAGAACTTACGATTTATTTTGATCATACATATATTTTAAAGAACAGATACTTTTGTCGCCTACACACTGATTTGGGTTATGCTAATATTTAAATCCAGGCTGTTCCTGGCGCAAATATGACTAATCGCGGGAAATCTTCACCAAAAAATGTCGTCATGCCTGTCAGTCATAATTCACCTAGAACGCGCTCTCTGTCAACTAATTTTGAGTTATTCTTAATTTTATTATGAGAGATTGCGCTTGTTCATCCCCCCCCCCTTCCCCTTCTTCAGTGTGTTTGGGATTGCCTTCGATTTGTATTTTTATGAGTTATTTGTTTTTCTCTAGGGGAAAAAAAAAAGCAAACAGGCAAAACTAACCAAAAACAAATACCTACGATTGGCTTTCCAATTTTCTCTTCACTACATTGAACCTAGAAATCGACAATGAACTAGGGATTCAATGGGACCATCCCTCCCGCATAGAAATCAGAGAGCTAGGAAAGAAAAAGTAACGTTAAATCATTTGTGTTCCTACTATTTGTTAATTGCTCTTCCTTCCCTCCTGCAAAAATAAAGTCATGATCAACATTGATTGAAATTCGATCATCTTTTTCACACGGAATCTGAGGATTCTCTCTTCACCAGTGATTCCGGAGATCAAGTGGTTCTCTACTATTAAAGTGTAATGCTAGCTTCTTTGACATTAGACATTTCATGCAGTCCGCGGGATCGGGTGATAATTCAGAAACTGTTGATATTTGCAATATGTATTGCAATTTTCTGTCATTAAGATTCATTTGCTGTTTATTAAATATGTCAGTACTTTAAGAAATATTTATTTAGCAAGATGAATACGAATAGCATGCCTGTCTCTGTCTATGATTTAATATTAGTCTAATCCATTCAATGGTTTTTTATGAACTTAAGAAATAATTATCCTCCTCATCTCGTATCCCACCAAAATTAATTGCGAAATATATGTTTATTTCTTCTCCTTTAGTCCCTCAACTGCTTAGACAACTTCCTTTCTTATGTCCTTAATCCAGCTTTCCGATTTTTTTTTCTTCTTCTTCCAAGGGATTAGGTTTCCACTATCTCCATATCTTAACCAGGTTGATCCCAGCACAGATCTACTTCCCCTCGTACCTTGCGATTACTCCTAACCAACACGTACATTTATGTAACCTAGCTGGTCTAACATAGGTTCCGATGTTCTTATTTGTGTGTTGTCAGAACGGATTGTCAGTTCGCAGTACATAAATCTCGAATTATCCGAAAGGAGATCCAACACCACTGTATGAGAATTCTCAACTTGCCTTTTGGTTGAAAATTGAAAACAAATCTCCCTCCTTTCTGAAATAAATGTTCATGCCATCGACGATGGAATGCGTTTTTCAACCACAGGATACATGGATCATCCATCCGACCTACGACGTCGAGAGAGAGAGAGAGTAGGGAAAAGACCAGGCGAGCGTAGTTAAAAAAAAAAAAAAAGAAGCTACCTCTTCGTATATTCAATTGCTATTTTTGCATGCAGATCTCGTTGACATTCCATCATTATATGTGATGTTTTTTTGTGAGGAGCCATTCGCATTTTTTTAAAAAATCAAGTTTAACGCCCCACTAGGTGATACTGAATACGCCACATCGAATGTAACATGGACATCACAGGCAGAAACACTAGTAATTACTTTCGAAATGAGCTAGTAAGAACATGATTTATTCGTGACTCTGGATTCTTGTTTTCAATATAGTTACTGGTCTTTCATCCCTTATGATATTCCATGTTACATTCCATGAAATATCGAAGTTTTTGAATAAAATTCTTTTTTTCTTTTTCTTTTTTCTATGTCTATAAGCCACATAATCATCTTCAGTGCTCATATATCCAGTGCCTGTGGTGTCTGAGCTTGTTTCACCATTCTTTACCATTTCTCGTCCATTGCCACGTGTCTCAAATTCTGCAAACCCTTTCCGCACCACGTCTACACACTCTCGCTTGGCCGACCTGTTTGTTATCAAGGTTTATTACCCTGTTTATTATCTTTCTATTGTTATCCATTCTGCAGATATAAGTCGTATAAGTATCTATAAATTTGACCGTAAAGAGTTTTATTTATTTATTTTTAAATAATTGTTCGTCAGCTGATTTTTACAAATGTATTTGTTAATAATAAATGCTTGTCATTTCACTGCAGATTTTGTTTTTATTTTTTAAACTTCATCCAATAATTGCCGTAAACCTATAATGATGGATGGACTAAGAATCAGATAATCCAAAATCAGCTACCTTTAGCCAAAAGATGTGGAACTTTCTCAAGCCACTTCAGGCCTCCAGTAATCAGGATAGTGGTTTCATATGGAACGATGAAATTCATCTCGCACCCAAAGACATTCATAAGCATCCACTCGAAGTGACATTTGAACACAACTTGGTTGGAGGCCGAGTAAATAGCGTATTTGCTTCTCTGGCTACTATACTTGACAACCAGAATTACAACAGTTAAAGTGATTAAAATGATCTTTAGCTAGAACTTATTCCATAATAACAGGGGGAAAAACTCCTTTGCAAATGGCTGCTCATTATCCTTATAAGAGAGCAATTTTTGATTATACAAGATATTATAATGAAATCGAACTGTAACAACTGGTTTTTCTGATTTCTTTGAGAAAAAAGAGGCCAACAGTAGACACCACCGAACAAGAAACACATCCTATCTCTCGACAAGAAGTATCTCTTCTTGTTATATTATTATTTTATTCAGTTTATTATTATTATTATTATCATCATCATCATGATATACCTATCAATGCATCACCTGCTTTAGAATCAGATTAAGTTGCAATAATTTAGTGGTGACAGATGAATGGCGCTAATGTGGAGTTTAACAACCACTAAAGAAGCAAATAATATCATCCAGATGAAGAAATATGCCGAAGAAATCAATTGTTTTAAATTTCTCACATTTCTAAAAAGCAATATTTTTCTTTCTTTATTTTGGCAATGTGTTGCTGACAAATCGGATTTCTTCGCAGTTCCATTAAAACAAAGTAAGCCAATAGCCAATACTAACCTTTGGGAAATGACGATATAACACTTGTTGGCTATGAAGAGATATCCCACTAGAACAGGAACTGGTGAACTGTCTCTCTCTAGGATGGACTTTTGTTATTTACTCATACACATACTTTTGAACATAAACAGCAATTTTTTTTTCTCTTTTTAAAATTTGTTTTAGTCCTGAAATCCTGTTAGAAACCAACCATGTAACTATTTCAGCCACTTCAGGCCTCCAATAAGAGGAGCGGTGGCTTCACGCCGGACGATGAAATTCATCTCCCACCTAAAGTCAATCACGAGCATCCATGTCCATGACTGGATTCGAACCCGCAGCCTGTTGGTTGAAGAGCGGGTCGCTAACCACTCAGAACCAAGCTGGCATTTTTTCCCTTTTAAATTTAAATCTGTCTTCATATGAGAATATTTTCCCCGGACATTTTCAATTGAATAAATATATTTATTTAACTTGGAAACATAGGCAGAATAAATGTTGATTTCTTCTGTCCACCGCATAAATTTTTTTCTTCGGTTAAGTATGACAAAACATCCCCAGATTCATACTTTTGTTCTTAATTATGAATAAAAGGTGAACAAACAAATACGATTCAGATGTTTATATAGCAAAAAAAAAAAAAAAAAATATATATATATATATATCCAACTATGTTCATTTTACTTCTAATTTCAGAAAACTAAAATGTCTAAAGGCACTTCGCAAAGCTAAAACCATCTTGGCTACTACTGAATGTTGTGCGAAGAGTGATTAACTAACGTGTTTTCAGTTTTTTCCATAAAAACTAGTTAATCGAAAGTAGATTGATGATTATATTAATCCTCTTACTCCTTTTAATACAAAAAAGGAGTAGGCGGATCTCCTTTAGCCTTAGTTTCTTGAAGATTGCTGGAATCAGTTTCTACCCTTCATCTATCACTGATAATGAACTAAAGCTATCAATGAATCAAAGCTTTTGGGAAAGATTACAGCAGAAAAGTGCCGCCATCCTGTGGACATAACATGTTCTTTACGGCGTATTTATATAAGTGAGTTTGTCGGTTTCTTGAGCTGGAGACTTAAAACATAAGTTTCTTGGAGGAAAACTTTTTCTCTCTCTCTCTCTCTGTGTCAAAGATCAGCTAACTCGGGAACGAGCCGAAATATAGATACTACTCGGTAACTAAGATATCGAGCCTACGGGGGCATTTCTTCGGGTGATCTAGTTCTATGAAAGCAAATGCCATTTCCACAAGGCTACGCGGGCGGCACCTAAATGTACTAGCTTTATCCCCTCCCCCATGATTTAACCATAATTTCAAACTATGGTTTGAATTACAATATCGGTTCTGCTATAGTTGTATGCCAAAACTGCTTATTTTTGTAATGTACAGTAAGACAAACAATAACTATTTTGTCCACGTGGCTGGCCGAGCGAATAGCGTGCCCATTCTTTAATCCACAGGCCATGTGTGTTTGAATCCTAACGTGGGGATGAAGTTTGACTCTAACCATGTTTTCAGTCTAGAGCAAGTTCGTATTAACTGACCTCTAGCCTACAGACTACTAATACTAATATACTATAAGTTTACAATCTTTAGTGGGCGGGATTCGTTTAAAAAAAAAATATATTTTTTTTATGACAGAATTCTGAATGCTGTAACCTTTGAATGGTTGTTATTGTTGATGAAAAACAGATGATTAGCTGAGTTTAGGCTGGTACATTGATGTAAGGGATTCGCCAATGTTCTTCTTGATCCACATGCATTGACAAGTTACAGTACTAGAATTTTAAAAAATAATAATTATAGCGCGCCATTCAGCATATGGAGGCAAGTCAATAATCTAGCTCCGAACATGATTTATGTAACTTTCCGCTTGCACTGAATAAATAAAAAAAAAATGAAGCCACGGTGTTACATCAGATAAATTTCGAGGTTTTGCTTCCAAGATGATAACTATTTCAATTTCATTTTGAGAAAAAAAAACAAAATTTCATTTTGAGAAAGCTGGTGCCAAGTGTTTGGCACCAGCTTTCTCAAAATGAAATTTTGTTTGAAAGATTACTCCGATTTCTAGAAATGCTCAGCTTGATTAATGGCACTAAATCGAAACATTTGAGGTTGTAGCCTTTTCCACTGTGACAAGTAGAAATTTACTTATAATTAATTTTTTTAATGTGAATCCATCCATGAAAGGTTAATCTATCTTGCACTATCGGTTGCTGGAGATATACTTTGGAAAACCTACTCTAGGGACCAAACATGGAACTTCTTTAAACAGCCACTACTCTCTGTATTAAAGGCTTTAGACCTTTAATACAGAGAGTAGTGGCCTCAGTCTGCGATGAAATGCACCTAAAGACATTATCAAACAATCTGTGTGCACGATTGGATTTCGAACTTATGACCTGTTGATTAGTAATTAATAAAATTTGCCTACGGCGCCAATTTTATTAATTAAAGAAGTTATTTAAGTTAAGGGATAGTACATCCCATATTGTTTCTTAGCCGAATAAGAAACTCAGAGTTTCATGCCGAATATAGAAACTATATAAAGTTCGGCGATTCCAAGCGTAAGCAAATACCTGGATAGTGCAGCACCTGACCCATTTGGTAGTGCAAACGAGGCAACTCATAGTAAGGGTGGAGCAAGCTCCGATCACTATTCTTGGTATTTACCCATAATGTGAACTTAGCTCCTAGGAGCTGTATTACTGTTCTACATTATGAGAGAGGGTCACTCACTACCCAGACCGGTTTTAACCTTTATTGAGGTCTCATCAGTGAGTAGGTAGACCTAGTTAATACCAAGTTCGTAGCGAACAGAACTTACATCCCTTATATGAGAATTGTCATATATGCAATTATATGGGATGTAATGTATAAGGGATGTAAGTTCTGTTCGCTACAAACTTGGTATTAACTAGGGGCCTACCTACTCACTGATGAGACCGCAATAAAGGTTGAAACCGGTCTGGGTAGTGACCTTCTCTCATAATGTAGAACAGTAATACAGCTCTTAGGAGCTAAGTTCACATTATGGGTAAATTCCAAGAATAGTGATCGGAGCTTGCTCCGCCCTTACTATGAGTTGCCTCAGTTTGCACCACCAATGGGTCAGGTGCTGCACTATCCAGGTATTTGCTTACGCTTGGAATCGCCGAACTTTATATAGTTTCTATATTCGGCATGAAACTCTTTGAGTTTCTTATTCGGCTAATAAGCAATGTGGGATGTGATATCCCTTAACTTAAATAATTTCAGGTCGCCGAATTGAAGCCTTTGTCTCTTCATATAATTAGTAATTAATTATCATCATCATCATCAAATTCCTGCCATGTACCCACAAGGAGTGTACAGGATATGATAGTACTACATGAAAAAATTATATCATTACTAACTTCCTATGTACAATTTTCCTCCAAATCAGTCTGTTACTTGTCAAGACTCCAACATTATCAGATCTTATATTTCTATCGTCTAAGGCACTTTGTACCGTATCAATCCACCTATATCTTGGTCTTCCTCTGGGTCGTTTTCCTGCCAACCTGGCAGAGAACACTTGTTTTGCTAATCTTTCCTCTCCCATTCTATTTAAGTGACCATACTACCTGAGATTAGCTCTGCTAACGCATTCCTGGATGCTGACAATGTCAAGTTCTTTCCTAATATCCTCATTTTAAAAGTAATTAATTAAGGAAGTTTTTTAATTCAGAAAAACTGCATTTGTTTCGTAATCCTTCCTTCCTGATTTACGCTTACTCGTTGACCCACACTTCACTGTATAGGCATTGGATTCTGTTCCAGCAGTGTCTTATGCCAGTAGATATGTGTGTTCACGGGGGCCTGTTCTAGTGGACGAAAAACTCGAGTTTTCAGGTGAAAAAACCGTCTACCTCCATATGAGGTAGACGGCTAACTCACCTTTCGTGGAAAGAGACGAGATAAAGGTTCCTCACGTCATGGACGGGAATCGAACCCCAGGTCTTTCCGACCTAAGGGCTTCGTCTATACCGACTGAGCAACGAGGCTCTTGTTTCTTAATGTAAAATACTTATCACTGCATCTTCTTATGATTAGATTTTTTTTTCATATATCATTACAAGTGTCATGTCAGATACGCTCAATGATGCTTCCTATCATGATGGCATGAGGAAATCAGTATCAGTCAGGTGATTTTAACTTTTATTTATTGGAGTTTCTATTCCTAAGAATTGGATGAGTCACGTAGCATGTTGTTGTTGTTGTGTGATGTCAGTTATTTGCATGACATATACAAATATATACGACATTATCCTGCCGAGGTCATATACCTGTGACAGTTCATTAGCAGACTCAACAGTATCTTCAAGTTCAAATTGCTGCATATTTAAAGTGAGTATTTAGCTACTTTCTTCAGCAAAATATTAGAAATATGCGATTATTTAGTATAGTTTACACCTGCAGGTGAAATAAAATCAAAAATATTTTACTTTTGGATTAAACGTTTATCTTCTGACTGAAGGATTCTATTGTGACATATATTAGCATGGAATTGTTCACAAAAATATGCAAGGAGAGATATGGCTATCAGCCAGTGGCCATGAATTATTGGACTCAAGTAGAAGAGTAGCTAAGTTTGATTCTTAAATCCTGAAACAAAGGGAATAAATTCGTTCTTGATTGCGCGTAGTAAACATTCCGTTATTAATTTTTGTTTATTCAAAGGAAGAAGATAATTGACATTACAATATTGCTATGTTGTAAATTATTGGGCAATTTTCATGTTTTAAACATTGGACAAATCATCGGACATTTTCTTGTATGCATTCGAGTGGAAAATGAAAAGCGAAAATGAATGGCTTATTGCGACATGTTGTTGTTGTTGTTAGAAGAGCCTAGGAGATGAGGATCAACAGAGCAGATTGAAGCTAGTTTGTTTATATTTTCAAAGTTTTTTAAACTGAAGGTCTAGAAACTGTTCAGTAATTTCGATGAAATAGTGCAGATGAATGTTTGTTTTAATTTCATATAGACAAAGTATGCTCAGATATTTGTTTGTATACAGAATAAAAATTAGAACTAAAATAGTAACGGCAAACGATTCGGCTGATGCTCTTTTGCATATGACTTTCGTGGCCGTGGATCTCGAATATGTGTGCCTGGACTCATCTTTGATGGTACTTTATATAAATTGTTCTAAACCGATTTCTCGAATTCCGAATGAAGAAGAACGTTAGATTACCGCATTCCAGCTGTAGGCTGGAAGATTCCAGAGATTCGATAATTCTATATGACTAAGTAAGAACCTCAATAGCCAACCGAAGGATCAACGCAATGCTTGTCCTTTGGTTGGCAAGACCTGCATTCAAATACTGTCGATAACACCAGGAACCTTTATAGGACTTTACAGATGAAGGTGGGGCTAGCAGGCTCTCTCGAAACTTGGTTTATGCCTTAGAATTTATAAGCCAGCTAAAGAATGCAACCAAGTAGAAGAGTAGCTTTGATTCTAGCAAGGACGAAAATCGGTCGAACCGTTTACCATGTACTATTTCTCAGATTGACGACCCAGTCTTCCCACTAAGACACAACCACTACAAAACAATTATCGTATTGTTTTTGCAGGTAAAACATTTCGCTGTATTGAGTTCCTCACTAGTTGGCGTGATCCTGTCACGGGGAGGGGCGGAACCAAGAGTTCATTTATTATTATTATTTCACACCTCCAGGGAGTACAAAACTTATCGAGAGAGGGTACCTACTCTACAACTCTCTGCCTCCACCACTCAACCTCATCCACTAACTACGCTATCTACTGTCCACCACCACTACTAGTATTTTCACAGACAATCAAAATATCCATGCCCACGGCGGGATTCGAACCCGCAGCCTTTTGGCTGGAGAGCGGATATGCTAACCACTCGGCTAACCCAGGCCGGCTAACTATTCAATGTTTCATTGAATCCAATGAGAGTGAAGAACATTGTATTTATTCTTTACTAGGGTTAAAATATTGGAAAAGTGTCTAGGAAATGCACTATACACAGAAATTAATAGTTATTGTTGTGCGCCTGACTCGCAACCGTTTGGTATGTTACTTTGAACTTTCTCTGTTTCAAAAAAACTGCTCGAATTAATTGTTCGCTTTATTTTAAGAATTAATTTTGAGATGAGGTACTTGAGATCTATGATTTTCTGATATACTTCTGCTCTGATTGCTTTCAACTGTATTTGAACAATCAATTTTTCAGTTAATATTATATTTGTACACCATGTTAACTTTAGGCTAATCCAGAAATTTCCCAAGAAAAGACGATCATAATACTTATTCAGATTTCCATTATTCATGTTATTCAAATACATTTCGCAAAATATGTAATCACCTATAACCATCGAATACAAAAAAAAAAAAAAAAAAACACTTTTGTTCTCTTTTACGTTCCTCCGTCTGTATTCAGATTTTTACTCGACTCCAGTAATCTTATTAATATTCAGTATTTGAAATCCTCACGAAAGATTATCGATCCAAATTTTTTGGCCTACCCATTTGTAATTTTTCTAATTCAGCTTTGATTTCAATCGATTTTTATTAGAAAAACAATTAAGAGTAACGATAATTCTTATTTAGCTGGATGGAATTTGGTATTTCAAGATTTTAATGAAAATACTGAAATACCATTATTCCATACGTTTTGGAATAATGCCAGTTTTGTCTTTAATCGGACCATTTTGATGGCAAATACGCCAAAAACTGCTCTAGATTTAATTGATGTGATAAGTTTTACTATACAAGGATGCGATTACGAAATACTTGTGCACCATTTTATGACTGCCTCGACAGTAGAGTAGCTAGGTTTTGGCGCCCTTGGCAAATTCACAGCTACACGTCTCTTTCAGTGTGACAGTTTTGATAATTAATAAAATATCCTGTCGCTGGCGCCCTTGGCAACTTCCCCAATGCCATAGCGTTCCTACATCTCTAGTCTACGATCCTTACTTATTGATTTTCATTAGTATAAATCAAACCTTCACAGCTGAGTAAATTATTTCAAGACACTCATATTCCGCACAGTGATCATCTCTGCTATGTCGGCAGGACGCCAGTGTTTCATTCTGGTGATTTTTCATTGTTCTGAGAGATCTAAGCTAATTGTATTTCCATCTGTCTTCAAGAAGTAAGAGAAAACCTTTAATGAGGTTATTGTATTTAATCATATAAGGAAGACTCTGACTATTCACTGACGGTTATTTCACTTCCGGCCTCGCTTGTTGGGCGAAGACCGATTTCACAGAACCAAAAAAAGTCCCAGTCATGCATCAACTGAAGTCAGTTCTAACGCATGCAACTGTTCCACTTATGAAGCTTTATTTTGGTTTCGAATTTCTATAGAGTCATTCTTGTATTGCTTCTATGTTTAATGATCGCAGAACTGTTACAGGTATACGTAAGGAAGCAGTAGGTGAGAGAAAACACAAGGAAACGAGGCTATGTGATTATTCTGGCATTATTGAAATCAAATATTCACAGTACCGGTTTCAGGTGAGGTAGCCTATATGTAGCAATAGTTGCAGAGGTAAAAAAATACCTTTTTTTTTTTTTTTTTTTTTTTTCATTTCTGAAACTGCTGTTCGTGTATACATATACGTCATCTGAGAAATAATGTTGAGTTAACCAGCCTCATATAAAATAGCAAGGTTTTTCTTCTAGAGGGTTCTCATCCCTTGAAACAAACCTGTTGAAATCTTGTAGTCAACAGGTATGATTATACTCGCTTCGTGCTCTTAACAAGAGATAAGGGATAGCGTCTCTGATATAGATCCTGCCATTCTGAAAACAGCTCCATCAATACATGTCTAGTGTTTGCTAAAATGTATGTGCCAATACTCCAAAGCGCTTTATCGTGATGATCTTATATGTGCTAGTTGAGGCTCATTGGTTACTGTGCAGGGAATTCTGTAGATCTCTAAGGAATTCTTTCTTCATCAGACTTTGCGAACTTCCAATATTCTCGGAAATGCTCTGTGGGCATAATTACATTGCAGTTGCTTCCATCAGATGCGTAGCGCAACTCATCGCTCCATATTATTGTCTATCATAGCTTCAAGGTCCATTGCATTCGCTCTTTACCGTAACGTAAAGTTCATTAGATGGAGTTGCTAGGAGACAGCCGAGACGTGCGTAGCAGCAGAAGCAGTAAGATTTAGTCTTATTGTGTCTTTTTTTTTTTTTTTCTTCGATAGTCGTTGATTCATTAGCTGCTTCAATTTTCTTTATCTTTGATCTCCAGATGGAGGAAGGCAAGATGGCTGTTTTAGACTTTGTATACGCGTTTTAGCTGGCGAAAGGTTTATTAATAGTGATCCACAAAATCTTTATTGCTTCCGAACATTAATATCTATATTTCCGTATTTCTCTCTTAATGATTGCTGAATTTTCCCATTTTGCTCTGTCGTTGAAGAATTCCGTTACGTAGAAAATCATGAATGCAGTCACACTTTGGCAATCTTTATCGTGTTATGTGACTAAAGCGGAACTGTTTTGCAAAAGATGCTATAAATTACAATCATTTGGAAATGTTTTTATCAAGATTAATGATTCAATATGTTTAACCTTTTTAGGATAAATCTACCAAATATTTTGAGCAAAGATTTAGAGTACTTTGCAAAAAAAAAAAAAAACTTAGGTATCACTACCAATCAAATTTCAACAAAAATACGTAGCAAGGTAGTCGAGAAGCACATATGGCACTTTGCAATGGTTGGGAATGATCTGGGCTTCTATTCTCGTCGCAGACACACAAGATGTCGGTTAAAGTTACGACTGAAGCAAGCGGTTACGATGATAGTGCATTATGTTGCTAATTCGCATTGTTGTCATGATTTCCTTACGCAGGGACACGGGGAACTCTAAAAAAAAAATTTTTTTTCATAAATGGGGATTTTTCCTTCTCAGTAACGCAGTTTTTCATATACAGAAAAACCGTCCTAAGATCATGGAGCAGTCAATCATGAACTTGCGAATTTAGTGGGTGATGGTAAAGGAGAGTCTAAAGGGTACTAGTAGTCTTGGATTTAGAAAGGAGTCCCTTAAGGTAAGTTCTTTATCATTAGCCGAGATAAATAATAAGTGATCCAGCGATAGAATAAATTGGGAATCTGAATAGGAGGGTGTCCTGGCAGCGATTTAGATCGCTGTCGTATTGAGTTGACTTACGAACTAAGACCATTCTCTTTTCTGCTTCTTTTTCCATAAAAAAATTATTTGAAGTTAGTTGATTACTTGTAATTAAAATAACGTTAGGTGAGAAATATAAATTTAAATCACCAGCTTCAACTTAACAACACCATATTTATACCTTATGGATCTGCACTTAAAATTTCTGAAATAAAGTCCTCGAAATTCGCCCTTCCTCAGAAATCGACGAACTGAATGTGCGTACGCAACTTTCCCTTCGACTCCTATTTAAATAGGTCTATAATATTTAGTTTTAATGGTTGTTTAATCTTCTGTCCGTTAATAATGAAAAGAATAATGACTTAAATTATACTTGCGAAGAAATTATATTGTTTAATCCTTTTCAAGTGTAAGCAAACGAAGTTTCCACGTGATGATCTTCACCACTAGAGACTAGATATTTGACTTCACACCACTTGCCTTAGTATCCCATAATGTAAAGTACTTATTCCCCTCAAAGAAACTGTTTTTCTCCCCTCTCTCTCTCTCTACTATTTTGGTGAGGTGTGTAACATGTAGGTTCCACGCATAACTGAGTTTGGAATATAGCATATAAAATGTTTTAATAATTTCTCTCTCTCTCCATCGTATTTATTGCATTAAAGATAATCTGTTATGCTTAGGAATGGCTTTTAATGGGATTATATTGATCAAGCGTATAAAATAAACAACTATGTTATACCAACTAGTTTCACCAAGTAAGGCTGTTTTGTCGTCAGGGTACATATCTGATGTAAGGCACTAAAATGTAAAAAACTGTTACAAACTATAATCAACTGATTCCAATTATATTAAACAAAGAACAGAGCGCGTACAATACATGCATAGAGCGTGCATAATCTCACTTGTTATTTAGGAACGTACTATAGTTGGCACTGTAATTCAGTTCTGGCGAGTTGAGAGATCTAATAAGGGTCTTCCAGATCACGTTTTTTAACATAATCTGTTATGCTTATTTTATTCCAACTTTTGATATACTATCTAATATCGCATGCTACTTTCTTTTTGGCTAGTTGGGTTTGTCTAGACGGAACACCACTATAATAACTCTTGTATTTTCTATTTGGAGTATTTTATATCTCATAATAAAAAATAAAACCTTGTTTATCGAGATCTTACATCGCAACAACATATCGGAGATGTTTTCATGATAATGGACGAGTGCTAATATTCTTGTTAATCAGCGAGCGTCACTAACGTATCGCGAAACCAAGTCGTGTGTGTGTGTGAAGATACGTATATAAGGTCAGTGATGTTCATTGAGCCATCGAAAGCTTCTTGTGAAGAGGCTCCAAAAATACTACTACTGCTGCTATAACTCACTCTTGAGGGTTATTTGTTATGCTTTTTTTCCCTCTGAAACATCAGAAATAATGTATGAGAATAGTAATTTATTTTAATATACAGTGTTAAGAAATGTTTTAGAACATCCCGAGAAAAAGCACAGTGGCAAAGAACATGCATGCAAATAGAGACTGTACAAATTATGTAATTTCAATTTAGGAAGATACGTGTATAAGAAATGTCAGTAACCTCCACTTTCAGTTTGAACTAAAAATGACAAGCGGAGCACAGCTTAACGACTGAAAACGTGGACAGATTGTGATGTCATATGATGACGTTCAGCATAAGACCGATTTCTCAGATGTTAAACTTCCCCAGCACAGAAATACAAAACAACCTTCGAAAATCGATATTAAATGGTAATGCCAAAGTGGAATCTCTGCTCGAAGATCTCGAGTTTTCCCATAAAGAGTAGTCGGATGATACATGGCGCAAGCAGTGCTGGAATAAACTGTGTGATCACAGCTATAAGCGAGCTACCACTCATAAATCCCTGCTAATAAAATTTTATATCCAGCGAGAGATTAAGTGGTACTTTAAAACCCTCAAAACTTGGATTCCGAATGACTGATACTTCGGATTGATAAATCTCTTCATTCGGTTTCCAATGGGCGAAATCCCAGCTCAGAGAATGCTGCAAGTATAACTACACTCTCTGTACTACTTTTTATCTATATATCATGAAGGGAGCGGTCACCTTTCTGAGGATAACTACACTTGCACTTCTGAAATTCTGTGCCGAACGGCCATATCTTTTTCAACAAGTCTCCCTGTTAAACCAGGTCATGGTTTATGTTGGCACGGATGTCAATCCAATTGAATATCTTCATATGGAGTGGATCGACGTGTAAGAAACCTTCCGTGAGGTCAACACCACAGGCAGAACTCAGGACATTCCTGTTTTTAATTATTAGTGACTTGTCACCAGTACGTCAACCTGCTATTTCCTCATACTTCAATAGTGGTATATAAAATAGGAGTTGCGTGGTGTTTCAGAAATCAAACTTTTCGCGTACTTTTTTTTACAATAATTACATCACATAAACTGGATGTTGTGATTCAAGGCAAAGAGTGTTTGCCTCTTAAAAAAGTTTAATATTTTGATCTTTGCATTTCTTGGGTGTTCTAATGCTTTTAATAAGAAATTTCAATAAAATCACTTCCATTTCGAAATAGAGTATTTTATTTTTTCATGTTTTCATCGTTTTCTGATGATGGTGGTGTAGAAGAAAAATCACCGGGACTGATAAATATCAACGCCGCTGAAAATAAATGATTTCTCGTGTTACTAATTCAACAGAACGTTTATTTTATTTATAATTTGTGAATATCAATGCGTTACAGCTGTATGCATATTTCTACTTTTTCGTATACATAATATTCATTGTAATCATAATTATACTTGAATTGTGTGAAAAAAGAATATATATATATATATATATATATATATATATATACTGTATATATATATAGTAAATATTGATGCTACTTTTTTGCCCCATCAAATTTTAAGGTCCTCTCTTACGATTCTCCGTATTCCTGCTTCTTTTTTCGAACTCCTTTTTTTTTCTAGACGTTATAGCATTTTGAAACAGCTTTTTAGATGGAAAGGAAGATTTTTGAAATGCTTTTAATATATTTATTTCACGTGTATAGTATAAGCAAAATTTCACATAGAATGTAAAATAATTTGCTGTTATTAATTTTTAAGTGACCCATGATTGTTACTAGTGAAATGGGTTTGAATATTGAAGCATGTAAGTTATCAGGTAAGCAGGCAAGTGCTTTCATGATAATTTCACAATGCTAGATAGGTAGTGAAAACTTGAAGGTTCGATATTTATAAAACTCAGAACAAATTATTTTTTTTTTTTTCAGTTGATAAAGTGAATCAATCTTTGTCATAGTTCAGTAAAACGTTGGATTTTAACCCGACAACTCAAAACAACTACTGCTGAACTCGGACTATAGTATACACTAATGTACTACACATACCGGCCACTGAATTACAGACCTTAATGCAGATGTGAGTAGACGTCACTTACGCAGCGTGTATGCAAAATACTGGGTCACGTGCTCCCTACGTGTGAGCACATGGCTAAGTACGCGTCAATATTTAATCACAGTGGACAAAACAAAGGATCTTTCGGAGTTCCATACAGGGCTTATTGTGGGTGCCTATCTGACCGGAGCCATGATTTTGAAAACGGCAGAGCGGACTGGTTTCTCAAGATGTGAGATACACGTGGTGTTTAATCAGTGAAAAAACAACCAGCATTGCTTGTCTCAGAGGCGTAATTGTGGTTCTAAGAGAGTCTGTCAGTGTGAGAAGACTTGTACGGAAACAGCTTCCTGTGTGCAGCGGTTGACTGAAGCATTTAATGAAGGCTGTTCCTGACCCACGTCTCACCAAACTATGCGCAGCCAATTGAAAATGATCAGTACTGGTAGTCGCATGCCTATACGTAAACCACGAATTTCTGTGAGGAACCGGAAAGTTCGTCTACAATGGTGTCAAGAACACCATGACTGAAGACTGGAAAAAAGTCGTGGTCCGACGAGTGACGGTACACCTTGTTCTGTACCCACAGTAGGCAGAGAGTTTGGCTGGAGTCCATGAAGAAAAAACCCAGCTTTCCTTGTAAATACAACTCAAAGTTCTGGAGGTAGTGTCATGGGGTGGGGCATGTTCTGTTGGTTCGGAATGGGTCCCTTGATATTGATGGAAAGTCGGGTCTCCTCCAAGGAATATTTGAACATTGTTGACCATCCTGCAACATTAACTTTTTATTCAGCACGTGGCTGAATAAAAAGTTAATTTTCATGGACGACAGTGTTACTGCCCATCGCTCCAGTATTGTTCAGCAGGACAGCGACTTCCACCATCTTTCCTGGACACCACAAAGCGCTAATATGAATCCCATTGAGAATGCATTGGACATGTTAGAAAAACAGATCCGGGTGCAAATTCCTTTCCGTCAAATCTGGGCCACTTAAGACTGTCTGGTGAATTTTTTTTATTTGATTTTTATGGCGCAAAAACGTCAGTCATACTGCGCCAAGTGACAGCAGTACATAGAGTAATTGATTAGTAGGACAATCACATCACAAACATCCATGCCCTTGGCGGGATTCGAATTCGCAGTCTCTTGGCTGAAAAGCGGATACGCTAACCAGTCGGCCAACCAGGTTGGCCTGTAGGCAATAAGCTTGACACATTCCATTTATCTACGACTTCCAGCAATGGAGATAGACCGCTAAAGATATCTACTGTCTGAATCTTCCCGTTACGTAGTACGTTTAATAGTCATGTAAGTAACTTACTGGAAACCTAATAACAAGTCAATTAACCTTGATTGCGTGTCTATATAAATGTATGCATTCCCTGGCCAGTTTGCCTCAGCTAAGAAACCCTGTCAAATTCGACTAACTTACCCTTAGTTGAAATGCCTTTAAGGAGTTCATCGTGTCCTAGATAGAATTCGAACGCAAGTCCTTCTGACCAAAAAAAGTATTGTTCTTACCGACTGAGCTACGAACGCTCTTACGATTATTTTATCATTGAAGTGCTCCAAGTTTTATGAGTATTTCCTTGTGTTCTTTCTTTCTTGTCATGCAATTAACTCGTTCATTACTTTTACAGATTGGGTAAGGGCACAAGAGTTTTGAAAACTTTTGATGTAGTTGTATCATTAATGATACAATTTCCGTATTATGCGCTTAGCCCCCCCCCCCTTCTTTTTTAAACTTGTAATGAGTTTCAACGAACTAATTACTAAAAAGTTATTTTTTAAGGCTGCACCTGTTTGCGAATAGACTGGACTCCTAAATCCAGTATTTTATTTCAAAGCGGATTTAGACAGCTATCCCTTGACCTGGACTTAATGAGTAAAGCACGCGAGCCGATGTCGTGTAAGCATTTTCGCTACTCAGTAATTAAGCTAGGATTAACGGCCTTGTTGTTTCATCTAAAAGGAGAATTTGAGAACTGACTAATTATTCACTCATAATGTCTGTAATTTGTAAGCGAGGTGGAGAGAATTGAGGATTATACGCTGATGGATTTAAAGTTTAATTATAACCTAATGGTTGTAATATATCTTATTTAAGTTCGAGAGAAGGAATTACCTCTCGCTGATCTGTTGAGCGAAAAATCAGCTTTCCTGTTATTATAATCATTTCTCGATCACTTTGAACTAATTACGTAAACTTTGCTGTATCTACAATTATGTTTTTACGACTTAGAGACAGAAGAAAATATTTAGAATACACTGCCAGTATAGAAGCATTGAAGGGGAAAATGAAAACATCAATGTCATCATCATCATGCATATATGAAGGATTTAGGCCTAGCATGGCCTGTTCCAGCCTTAGAAGTCATCGTTGAATCGTTTAAGAGGACGTCCTGGTTTTCTTTTTCCTAATGGTTTGTACTTTAAGGCTTGTTTTGGTAATCTTTCCAAAGAAACGAGGAAATTATGAAAGAATTAAACCAGGAACCAGTAATAAAAAAAATTAAAAAATATAAACATAAATGGATGGAACACGTTCAAAGAATGAAAACAGAAAGAAAACATCAATGTAATCCCATTTATAAAATTGTTTGATACCATGTGCAGACATGGTCGGATGTATGCCAGGTGGCCACATATCTCGTAGCCTTTGAGAAGAGTTTATGTGATTTAATGATTTGACAAAGCAGTGGATAACTGATACTCTCCACATGAACCGGAGACCAAATGCTCTGCTGTCCTCTCTTAATGTCAATGCTTCTGAAATGGAACATTAGCATTCGTTTGGTAGGGAAGACCAGCTGCAGGGGATGTAGTTACTTTGCAGAAATGGCATGACCTTGCCTCCTAATTGGATGAGTGGAGCCATAATTTGTCTCCACTATCCTGGAGGTATTCAATACTTCACCTTTGAACGAGTCGCTCTGAACTGCAAATATATAACTTATTAAGCTGTTGCTATATTTATTCGTCCACTCGTCGGTTGCATAGAATTTTTCCAACCATAACGCATTCGATCATAGTACAACGTTGAATCCACTAACCAGTATTAAAGAAAAAGTGTGTGGGACTATTTTGAATTATCTTCATTGCACTTCAAGTCCTACGACGTCTCACTACTGCGAGTTTTTGGTCAGATTCCCACACGTGTAACCTTGCGAAACTACTCAGTCACGATGAAAAAGATGCATGCAACGTTTTTCCATAATATCCTCCTCCTCCGTCCTGAAGCATCTGTCAATTTAGACTACAGTTTAACATCTGTCACATTGTAGTATAAATTGACGTATTGTTGTTTGCGCTGCGCTCTTCGAAAACTACCTAATCTTTTCTTAAGCTGATATAACCTTTGAGCCAGTTTCTCCTGGCAAGCAGTGTGTGGTGGAAAAAACTTGTGCGGCCTCCATCCAAGCAGTATGTAGATATAAACGTAATTGAGAAAGACGGATGGTGTTTTATGTTATTGATTAATTCGATAGAGAATATTTTTCATTTACATTTGACAAAACACTGCATTACAGGTTATAAACATATTTGCGTTTCATCAAACAATGTTATCAATCTTATTTCAAAATTGGTTTGTTTCCTAACGTTCTCTTAGATTACTTTTTTAGGTTTGAAAAATTTTAAAAATTAGTTTGAAAAAAAAAAAGAGTTTTACTTTCGTGTGAATGCAAAGAAATATGAAATGCAAATAGTCCTGGAAACAAAATTGTTGCAGTAATATTTTCTATGAATGTATAAACTTGTATAAACTAATCTGGCATTTATATGAGTAGACGATCTCATATATATTCTCACATATAGGCTTCAAAATCTCCTCTTCACTCCCTCGTTAGCAGTCAGTGTTACGTAAATCTGTCAAGCATGCACCAATAATTACATCCTTATTTGCATTTGCTGATATCTCACTTTGTGTTTACTGTAGCTGTAATGACGCAGTATTAACTTTGCTGTCGTTGCCCTAATAAATCCCAAACTAACCAACTGATGTCTCATCATTGCAACTATGCCGGATAATACATAACGCATAAGGACTATCAGTTGAAGGTAATTTTCCCTTACTACGATTCAAGCTGACTTGCCTCTTTCTCTGACGTCAGAAAAATCCTACCTAAGTTGTAAGTCCCCCACTTCCAGAAACTCGGATACTTCATCCCGCGAAAAACAGGTCAACCAGTTGGAGGAAAAAATGCAATTAGCAAACAAATTCCTGGCCGCACAATTACCAATAACTTTATTTGCTTCTGTGATAACCCCAACTCACATAGTTTATAATTATAATTTCACTAGTCAATTGCTGTGTGACATGTTCATATTTTGCAAATATATTGAAATAATGTTGCAAAAATTATGCGAACCTGGTGTTTCTTTCCCTCCACTCCAGGGAGAGTGCTATCTCAAATTCCATACGATGTATATCTTGATTAAATAGCACTCTCCCTGGATAGACTTTTCACTAATTTTGATATATATAATCTGAATCGCACCTAGGGAAGGTGTACATAAATCGGACAGTGGCACTGTGAGAGGAAACCTTGCTCTCTAGACAAAAAAAAAAAAAAAAACGTGCCCTACTGACTTAGCCTCCAAGAAGCACGATGTGGTCTCATACCAGGCAATGAAAATTGTTCACTACTTAAAGACATTTCCAAACTTTAATGCCTTCAGTGGGATTTGAACCTAGGATCTATTTGATTCTAGAGAGCAGAGACGCTACTCACTCGGCCAACCGGACCTGTAGGCATGAAATGAAAGGCATTTTACCTATTTCTCCACCTAAATGTAAGTTAAATTGAAGTTAGATGTTAGTTCAGCCCACAGTTTAACGCTTCGTATGCGCTGTGTAGGGTTCAGATCGGGACCGGGTACCGACTACTGCAACCATTGCATTCCCATTTCCTCAAACCTTATCGCAAGAGGTCTTTATAGAATTACGTGGTTCATTATCATATTGCTACTCAAATGGTTCAGAATCAACATGTGCGTTTTTCGATTATTCGAGAACTATGTTAACCGCAGAATGTCCTGATTCAAACCGAGAAAAATATTCCACTCCATAACACCACCGTTCAATGGTTGAGATTATACACTGTAGTGAATAAATTTCTGGCTAATTAGAAAATCTGTACTTCGTAATACCACAACTTTTGACCTGCGCTACCTTCCCAACACAGCGAGCTCTGTACATGCAAATCGAATTCGAGTATTGTTTGGAGTATGTTTGGCTAGTGGCTATTCCATGTGAACCGAGACATTCAATACATGATGTTCCGGAACAAACTGTACAGCTCTGTTCTTAACCTTTTGGTTAATTGTATCTACTGCTGCACGAAGAAAACGGATGAACTTTATTCAGCATTCTTCTGTCTATTAGTTTGCTGTCTGATTCTAAGGTTTCTTTTCACTCCCACATTTGTATTTTACTCTCGTCAGCTCCCGTTAATCTCAAATATTTTGCTTTCTTACATTGTCACGACCTGATTACCTGAAACGTCTCTCTAGAAAGCCGTGAACCATACCCATTTTCAGTAATTATACAACTGCAATCACATAACATAACGTAACGTGCATGCCATGCTTGATTTGTCATTAGCGTGCAATATTCAAGAAAAATGGAGGTGTTTGTATAATCTTTGCAGCATACTGTTTGTCCTCTAAAATAGAATCTTACTTCAACTGCGATCTTCTAATGTTCTGAACAGCGAGACAGACTTAATTAATTTATGCATAGTTTTAGTTACGTACCTGTAATGCTCTGCATGTTTGGTCAGCCTAATAAGTCTAATTCGCAATTTATTTATTCATTTATTTTTCAAAAAATATGTTGCAAATATGCTAATCGCTTTTCTCTCTCTCGCTTTTTCTTTTGATTTGGAAACGGCTCTACCGCAGTCAGTAATGAACTTTTTTGGTTCATTACCAACTGATGAGGGTTTTTTCCATCTAAATGTGGATTTCTTGGTGCCATACGATGTTGTGGGGATTTTGTCCTTCAGGAATCACGTGTTTTTCATGTACAAAATATGAAACTGGCCTTTGATAAGTTAACGAACTTCTTATATTAATGCTGACCTGTTTATTGTAGATTGGACTTCAAAATTTTACATCAGTTTTACTTTAGAATGAATCAGTAATGACTATTTCTGAAAGCTTTATTGAAAAAATAATAGTCGATACTAAATGTTGACAGAACTGGGTCGAATGTGGGTGTTTACAGCACTGAAAGTAGGCGATTATAACAAGCAGATGCATGTTATTCGTCAATGTCGCAAACTCTGAAGTTGTATGTTCTAATTATGTTTGTTTCGATGTGAGATGGATTAAGGATGGCGTCACAGTGTCCACAAATTGTATCCTTCATCATAGAGAAATGGAAGAACGAAAAATGAAATTGAAGCTAGTCGAAATTGGAATTAAAATATAGTAATAAGTACTTGAACGGAAACGGACAGCGTAATATAAAACATTGTAAAAGCTAAAAGGGTAAAGCATCGAGGGATCCCATAACAGGATGACACATCGTCATGAGATCTTTTTACTTTTATTTAGTAGTTAAAAGTTAAATGTAGATACATTTTAAATTATTATTAATGACTCCTTTGTGGAGGTTAAAGAACTCATCACCGAAGGACATTCTAAGTTTCATCATTCATGCTACATTATCTACCGCCCACTAAGAGTATTTTAAACTTTAGTTATGTGTTCCTTGATTGATTTGCCTCTATGCAGGCTGAAAAATGATTCCTGTCGTTCTCATGAGATTCGAATCCAAGTCTTTTCTAATTGAAGGACGCAATGTCCAGTTTAACTCATCTTATTCAAATAGTCTCTTTATCTTATAATTAATGGAGGTGTTTTAATTAAAAAAATGACGATAGCATGGTAACAGCCATAGAAAGAAACCACTTCTAAAATAGTATGTAATTTTCGTTTTCATTTTAATTTCTTCTAGTAATTTAGGACTTGAATTTAGGATCTAGTTTAAGGATGTGAATCAAGGGATTCAGAAATTCAACTTTGCTAATCGTATTTCTGAGTGTTCGATTGGAATCCAATTTGAATCCGACATAAGGGTTCAGAAAATATCCTCTTAGAACTTTTTCATAATATTTCAGATTTACGGTATCTTGCACTGCCTTTATCCCTGAATGTTGGGTGAACATTTAAACTAAAATTATTATTTGCAAACGATGGTCATTTAAATTCAAGACCGGTGGAAAGCTTTTTCGAAAGAAATTTCTCATTGTGTATATGTACTTATAAGGACAAGGCTAACTTAAGCTTCAGCATTCCAGATGAGAATTTGTTTTTATTGTAAACTCAAATATGATCGAAACTTATTAGTGCTGGGGATGAATTGAGGGAGAGAGAGAGAGAGAGAGAGAGAAAATATTATCGCTATGCTATCGTTATAATAAAGGGCATTATTACACTGAGCTACGGAGGCTCCTCCTCATTGAAGAAAGGGATAGAATCGGTCTACTGTGGAAACACTAATCCATATTAGATTAATTTAATAAGACTGACAACTTTTCTAAAGAAAAATATAATTTGGGTGAGTGAATAATTATTTGCCGGAAGCTCAGGAAAGTATTCTAGTAGTTGCTTACGTGAAGAAAGGTATCATGAAGATTTGAATATAGTTAAAAATAAGCAAAGGAGACAAATATTTCAAGCATAAGGGCATTCGAATTTACGAATATTTTATATAAATATTATATGCACTGGCTGGAACTTACTAGTGGTTACTAAGACAAAGAAATCTTTCGTAAACCTTTTTGACCACTTAGCAAAAAGTATCTACAATAAGCTGTCTAATGAAATAGTGTGCAACCTCAGGATATGCATTTAGAAAAAGACCGAGAGACTACGTCATGTAGTCTCTCAGTCTTTTTCTAAATGGTTTGGATCTAGGATTTGAATTTAGGGCTGAATAATGTTGACTTTATTTTAAACGTATAAGATATTGTTAGAAATGTTAGATATCTCAAATTTCACAAGTCAATGCAATATGTTATGTGCGAACTCGTGTAAAATGATCCTAGATACATTCACGGACTTTGTAGTGACTCTATCACCTGATATATTTTTCTTGTAACCAGTATGGCTATGATCTTTAGCTACACATATTGTACATTTCCTTCTAGTCTATTTCCTTTTTAAGTATTTTCTTTAATGTATCAGACTCTGTTATCACTTGAACAGTAATTGCATTATATTTATAACATATAGTCAGTGGTGGCTTGTACATAAGCACTGCGACACTGCAGCATCCCCAAGGAAAAAACGAAAAAATTAAATTTTGTTTGTGTTTATAAATAATAACAATGCTTACAACATTATATAAATGCAATACAACATGTTAAAGGTTACAGCTTATGTTTCAACATTGATTGAATAGTTAATAATTGGAATTGTTTTGATTAACGCTTTAGATTACGAAACAAGTGTCGGAATTATCGCGTTCGCCAATTGCAGCTAGACTCGCCGATATTCGTTTGCACTTGTCACTGCACGTAACAAGTGAATCTGACACTGCTCGTTGAGCAGTGTCGCTACAGATTAATTGTATGCTTGCGCTCGTTATTTCTGTGAGATACGAAACTTTTTATTATTGGTGCATGTTCGTGGTGAGGGTGAAATGTTTTTGGTAAATCTTATTTTATTCTGTTAAAATAACATATAATTATTTATTTATTATAGATACAAGGCTGAATTATGACGAGTGTCACTGTTGAAAATATGAAAAGAATAATTTTTTTTCAATTATCGTTGCACGAAACAAATGTACGGCGATCTAACGCAGTGTCGGAAGGTCGAAACCGACACTGCTCAACGAGCAGTGTCGCTACAGATAAATTGTATGCTTGCGCGCGTTATTTCTGTGTATGAAACTTTTATTTGGTGTGTGTTCGCAGAGAGGATGAAATAGTTTTAATAAAGCAATTTTTGAAATATGTAAATTTCCTTATTAATAAATTGGTTACTGATTAGGAGAAAATGAATTTTTTTTCTCATTTTGTATATGCAGCACCCCCACTTAAAATTTTCATTGGCCGCCACTGTATGTAGTATTACTTTTTTTTACTATCTTCTATTATCACTTGCATTGTTTATCATACTTCTGTTATATCGCTATAGTAATATATTATCATTGGTATTACTTCAATCTTAACAAATTTTTCAAAATGTAAAATATCCTCTCCCCCCAACACGTGCAAGGTTGCATAACCTCCAACACATAGAAGCAAACGTAGTTGATGAGACTTTCCTGTTAGAGACTTGTTTTAAGATATATGCGATATTCTATGTTTTGTGTTATTTTTGCAGTTCAGAGTTTATTAAACGAAATAGGAACTTCTGTATCGTGTTATCATAAGCACCGCGATAGGACTGGAAGAGATTTCACATTGATATATATGATGATTCATTATTCTGCACTCTCATATTATGCAGATGATTCAGATAAATTTGAATAATCTGATATCAGTATTCAGATCTGCCTGTTACTCGAAATATTCAGATACTTCCACATTATTCGAAATAATTGAAAAAATGAAGGAGACCCTTCCACCTGTAGCGGTGAAAAGAAACATTTAACCGTTTGGGTTGCAATTGACAAAAGACAAATCAGAAGAGAATCTTAATAAGAGCTTGACGCTAAACCTAATCAAATTCTTTGTTATATTTAAATGCAAATACTTAGGCTTCACTGAACATTTCCACTACATTTGTCTAAAGACGCTTCGCGTAAGCAAGAAGACTTCTGTCGATCGATATTGACGGGATCCATATTAGCGATCGTTAATCAAGCAGACGGTTTCAATCGTTTAGAAGTTTGCTGTTAATGAATTTTTCCATTATTTTGGAAAGGATAGGAAATAATTGCATGATAATGATTTGCATGTTTTTTTATGAAGTTGATGGGTTTGAGCAAATAGTCATGTTAATGAAAGAATAAGAAATAAGAGTGCAAAAAAATGACAGCACGACTGATTTTTAAAACAACAAAGATTTTTAAATAGATATGTTATTGCATTTCCATTTTTTTTTCTCTGATTAATTTTTTAGGATGAATTAGATGTATTTTACTATAAAAACGAATAATATCATGGCAGCTTTACCGCGATTATCAAAGCAAGAATTAGAGAAGCTAGATCAGTTTATTGTATAGGTTATTGCAGCGGAACTATTTATAAGTCAGTTTCAAATTAAAGATAGCGAAGTCGTGAACACTGGCTGTATCATACTATATTTCTTTCAATAACGTAGTCTTGGACGTCTACCAGAGAAAGACAATCATTTTATGTAATTAACTAATTCAATAAAAATTATTTATATGTACATTGAAAGAGAAATATAAAATTATAGTTGCAAGCATTTACACACTCTCGTCTTTAATTGTATAGTTAAATATACTAAATAATTAAATTCAAGTTCAATGAATGAGAAATGCTTCATTTTAAACCAGTAATCTTTTAGATGGCGTCGTTTACCAATATTCTTTACTCTGAGCTCAAGAAGGGATACTGCCTTTTAATTACGTTCCGTCTGGAATTAAATAGCTCTTTTGAAGCCAATACAGGTCGTGATGTACATTACACAAGAAGTAAAGTTATGCATATAGAGTAACGGGAATACAAAATTTGAAGAGTTTTTGAGATTTGTACAATGCTCTCAAAAATGTTTGAGTCCTTTCCTCAATCCCCTTCTTATTCCTCTCATGCTACTGCCTGTATTTTCTTCTTTCATTCCACATTTATTAATGGCGAAAGAAAAAAAAAACTTCTGATAGCTATTTGACCATGTGATGTCATCTACTTCTGAATTTCTTATTAGTTTTTGATTTTGTGATATTTTGTCCATAATCGTGATATGGTTAAGTAGAGGAGGGAGAAGTTTGGTTGTTGAAAATTATTCATTCTTGCGGGAATGGAATTCTTGTTAGTAATATGTTCGAAAGAATAATTAGAATAAAAAAAACATGAGTCGTTGAGATCATTATCGTAAAGCATATCATTTAACGTGTCATAGCGCTAGATAGAAGCTTTTGTCTTATCTTAGACGGGATTTCAACCCAGTTTCTTTTTTTCATACAACTAAGAATGCTTATATAATTAGGAGAAAAGATAAACATCAAATTACAGTTGCAAATTTCACTTATGGTATAACAAATATGTTAAATGAGGTTAAGACCTTTTTAGTGAGTGATTACTCTTATTTAGTATTTCAGTGAGTGAGTGTAAAATTGTTTATGATCACTAATAAGAGAGGGAGATTGAATATCTATACCAGTTAGGAAAATAAGAGCGATTGGCTTTTTGAACTATAACATTATCAAAGACAGAATTGAATTGGGTATCCTACGTTCTGTTGAATCTGTATTCACTTAAAACGTCTCTCTTGATGATAAGTATTATCTGGAAAAAAAAAAGGGGGGGTGGCAAAATATGCTGATTTGTATACATTCTCTCACCGGACACTCCCTAGCAAATAGCAGGATGCATACTTCTTGCGTGGAGCAGCTTCGAATCTCTCAAAGATGCGAACGTTTTTATGTCTTTTTCTAGAAAGGGGCGGAGTATTATATGCATATCTAGGAACTCAATTTCCCACCTAGAAAATGACCACTCCCAAAAGATTTAAATGTGGGATGCAACACACTCATAGTTTGGGTCATATTTTTACTTATAACAAATAAAATTTCGAATTCTTCTTGATACTTTTACCAAACACACGAAACACAATTTCGAAAGTCTGGTTGGTTTTAAATCTATCTTCGCAGACGGTCGAAAACAGTGTTGCAGTGTAGATACAACTATTTCATTGCCTGTTAACTGTTTCTGCTATTAATACAAAAGGTTGTATTAATAGCAGAAACTCTAAGCCGAAGTAACGCGGACACAGTTTTGAAGCATAGCTATCAGTCATTGGCTGTATTAAATGTCTGTCCAATCCGTAGTACGAAAAATTATCTGTAATCTTTTAAAGCAGGGGTCGGCAACCGGCGACCCAAACGTGCATTTGTGGCGGCCCATAAAAGGGTGACCATACTTACATGGCATGTGTCCCATATGTTGAATTATTTAAATAATACATTTTATAATGTGAATAATAAATTAAAAATAATTTTATACCTATACTTCGGGATATCTCCCATGCAACTTGGAAATACCAACAGAAGGAAACTTTTGCTGGTATTATTGAAGATTTACAAACGGAATTTTCAACAAGATTTATAAATTTTCATAAAAAATAGCATCGAAATGCGATTAAGTTTGAACGCTTTTAATGTCGACATTGAGCGATGCTTGCCCCCCCCCCCCAAAAAAATGAAGGATTAATCAGTTTCCCAAATATGATAGTCGCATTTGGAAGCACCTACATTTGCGAATAAGCATTTTCTGCCATGAGTTTTAAAAAAAATAAAATTTCTTCTGAACTGACCGATGAACATTTACATGCTTCGATTCGAATTTGCACCTCAGGTTATAAAGTGGATCTAGATAATCTGGCTAAGGGAAAATAGTCACATTAAGCAGGGAGACATATGTATATATTGTGATGGATACACTATATTACTTTGTTTTTACGTGATAATAATTTTTCGTTGTGTTTCATTTTCATGCTTGTTTCATATCTCGTACTTTAAATATTTCTGTATTTTTTAAGATTGACATAATAAAAATTGATAACTTAAGTATTTTTTTTCACTCACTATTTTCTCTTAAATAAACGCTTGCGGCCCGATTATTAAAAATAAAAGTTGAATGTGGCCCGCGAGTTTGAAAAGGTTGCCGATCCCTTATCTAAAGCATCATGTTCCCAATTATCACTCTTCGTCCACGTCTCAACTCCATAACACAACAGAGAAAGAGAGAGCCAGACCACGGTAGATTTTAAGTTTTGTTTTTACTGATATTCTTCTGTCTTTCCAAACTTTCCACAATTGCTCGAACACTTCCGAGCCATCCCTAATCTTCTACTTCATTCTTCACTTCAATATCAGTTATACAGCTACCAAGGAAATATTTCTGTGTTTTTTAAGATTGACATAATAAAAATTGATAACTTAAGTATTTTTTTTCACTCACTATTTTCTCTTAAAAAAATGCTTGCTGCCCGATTATTAAAAATAAAAGTTGAATGTGGCCCGCGAGTCTGAAAAGGTTGCCGATCCCCGTTTTAAAGTATAAGAGTGAAGATTATGTACATAAGCGTTTTCATTTGCTGGCATTTTCTTGCTCATTCAAGTCTGAATTATAGGCAGGTTATCATATTTGTACTGAGCCTGATTCTTATTCGTTTTTGTGACTCCTTTCTCACGAAAGACAGCAAACCAATATGAATTAGAGAGTTTTCCCAAGTATAAATTACTGTCTTGTCGGAGAAGTAATTTATAATTAGATAGTTATAATTGAATTAGACAATTATAATTGAATCTCGTCGAATTCAGAGACTAAACATTGAAATTTTTTTCCCAAGCTACTCCACTTCTAGTAATTCGATCTTTACCAGGGCGTTTCAGTTGAAGACGAGTTAGCCGGTTTCATATGGAATTAAAAGGAATTACCCCCCCCCCACCAGGAACTCGAGTTTTTCGTTTTGCAAAAAAAAAAAAAAAAAATACAAACCGTGCAGAATACGCAATTAACAGACATAATATACTGGTCTCAGACTTAATTGTTTCGACTGTATTTTTAAATAACAATTTGTAAATAAGATCTTGTAGCCTCCCTTAATAGGTATTTTCAAATAAAGATCTGTCAACATTCCTGAAGTCACAAAAAACACCATACAGTAGCAACTTAATTAACAGGTGTTTTACCCAAATGTGACCAACGTTTTGAGACATTAAGAGAAATTATAAGTTTCTCTATACCTTTCCAAACTAGATGACTTATTCAAGAAGTTCCTTATTGATTGCTAATGGCAAAATTCATATCTGGCGATTATTTTAATTGACCTGTTCAAGTAGTGTAGAATTGGATGGCTAGTGTATTTCTGCATTATATTAAAAAGAATTGCATTGGTAGAAGTAAGACAGTACTTTGATGATACAGATTTGTATAATCAAAGTACTGTTTAACTGCTACCAATGCAATGAATATGTTGGATAAGGCTAATTTTAGGCTGCACGAAAAATACAGTGTGCCAGGAAAGTGTTAAAAATGATACAAAACAACAGGAAGTCAACTCTGAAGAAAAAATCTTCAGAACAGTTGGAAGAAGGAATGCCATCCGAACCAAGTTTTTTTTTTTTTTCTCTCGTTGAGACTGGATAATATCTGATATCTTTTTTGAATGGACAAGTTCGTTGAGGTACTTCTGAGGCTACAAGATTTCTGAATTATGTTAATTGGGCGTGTTCTAATTGGTTTGTCTTTTTTTTTTGTACGAAATAAACGTTAATATGAGACTTCAGGTGAAATCGCTTTTAAAGATATCTCGTCTTCTATACAGATTCGAACTAAAGGATGTTGTGCCGACTATGCCGCGGAGGTTCTGATCTCTTTCTAGCGAAATGTACAAGGTGGAATTCGAAGCCAAGACGTATTGGTTTGTAGAGCAGAGTCATTATCTGTTAGGGCAGTACGACCGATTACAGATACTTATATTGAAATTGTTCTGATTAATAGTAGTTTCTTTTGCCAGTCCTTCTCCCCCAAAATTGGAAATATATAGCATATTAGCATCATGAATCAGTTGCGTTAGATAACCTAGAATTCTACTCTAGAGCTCAACCTAATTGTTTCATGATACTACAGGCCTCCTTAATTATGAGAGCGGTCTCATTCCAGATCAGCCTCTTCCAACAATAGTTTATGTTGATTGATGTTGAGTTCATTCCATTTGAGCCATCTCTACTAATTTTAATTAAAAGTAAATTAATTGAAAATTACTTAAGAAAAAAAAACATGTTTCTTAACAGTACTTTATTTTCATATCGGCGAAGGCCAAGTATGTTTTTAGCAGCGTCTTTATTTATATGTCTCTTAATTGGCATTCTGCTTCTTTTGTCTTTATAAAGAAAATCATGATTTAGAGAATACCCTTTATTCTGAAGGTTCTGATATATTTTGCTCTATCAATGCGCCACTGACTTCAGTAGTCATCACTTTAGCAACAACCGGTTCACATTCTGTAGTAAGTGAGATTCGTTTCCATTTGTAAATTAATTTAGTAGTTGTTAAGGTTAGAATTGTCGGTGAAAATGAAAAGTACTGAGAATCTCAAGTTTCTTAATTTCGAAGTGATGCAGTCTTATGTTTTATTCTGCCTTAGCGTTCCTTTTGTTATTGACCGTACGATATGTGACAGTTCCTTTCTACTGCGTCTTCTTTCTTTTCAACTTGACACGTACTAAAATTTCTTCGCAAGAATTAAGTGGATAGTACTTGTAATGCCTTAAAAATCTACTTAGTTCATCCAGAAAAAAAAAAAATATCAGCTCCTTCTTGAATTACGACATTTGGCTTCGATAGCATTGTTAAGAATCTCTGGAAGTATCTTGTTTACCGTCTCCCTTGCGACTATTAATCGTTTGGCAGCTATGGCAACTGTTCATGTGGACTTGCATAACATGTCAAGTCTTCTGAAGACTACTTGAAAACCCTCCTTCCTGTCAACAGCTTACTTATCCTTATTCTTCTTCTATTTTGTGTGTGTGATGCAAGCCCTTTTTACTTGGAGTAGTTTTTCTTGCATCACACACTACATATACAGTGAAAGTGACTTAATGTTGAGCTGACAGAATTAAAACAGAGATGAAGCCATATGGAAATTTACTATCATTATTCATATGTAGTTTGCGATGACTCTTCTCACAGGCATGATTCCTGAACAGTAGTATTTTTTCCCAATACTGACATACATGCGCGGGCACCGATCCAAAATTAAATTTCTGAATAGACTACCAATTATCAAAATATGAAGTACAATGTCTGTTAGTTGTGTGTGTGTGTGTGTGTTCGGTTGGGGTAGAAGTGTCTAATATATCGTTAGATTATCTAATTTTATTCTCATTGTATTTGTATGACGGTTTCTTAAATAATTTCTACATTAGTTCAAGGTAGGTAACACATCGATCACAAAATTCTATATATCCCTAGGTTTTTCTGTTCACCGCGTTTTTGCTTTATTGGTTGCATGAGTCGACTTTCATTAATGTTACAAAGGTTATCATACTTCAGAATTTTTGCAGTACTTTCGCCTGTCTGAATCTGTTTCTCCCGTACTTTAATTCCATGTCAAGCAGTACGTCTTCTCTCAAGTGTTATAGAGAATCCTTTGGATCAGAGTTTCTTAAGCTGTGTTTCGTGAAATACTGATGTTCAAGGAAAAACCTTAGAAAATCAATTCCACGTTTTAAAATGAATATGCATTTTATGATGATAACGGGAAAATACCAAGATATCCCTTCATTTCGATATCTTTAAAAAAAAAAAAAAACACTACTAGTCTGGGAATACACGCATCACCTAACTGTATCCCCCACCTTGATTAGCCTTATTCTATTGAAATTCGTTTCTGTAGCCAAACGCGGATTGGTAGATTTCTACCCAGATGTTACAAAACTCTTGAAAATTCAATTACTCATTTGTAAAGTTTTGGAGAAGTCCACAGCGAATTAGGATTTGTCCAGTGAAAACGAAAGCCTTCGTAGTTCTGTTGGTTTCGATGAAACTCTTTTGTTTTCTAAAGACCTGAGTGCGAATCCCGTCTAGGGGTGCTTAGAATTTTAATCAGGACTTTTTAAGTTAGTCCGAAAAATAAGAAAACCGGCAAGAAAAACATGCCATTTACACACACGCACACACAAATATAAATATAATTAGTCACAAGTGTCCTTATCCTAAACTTATGATTATGAAGGCCAATTTGGGTGGATTCTGAACCTACAAGTACCACGTATTATTATTATTTAAATATAAAAAACAAATACCACTCGGGATCAACTTCCTTTTCTTTCAGCGTACGTACCTTTTTGCGAAAGGTGGATTTTCAACAGCTACCTCAACCAAGACCAAATATTGAATAAGTTGAATGATTCACCAACACATTTTTTCTTTAACAAATCTCGCATGAATGTGCAATTAGATGCAAGCTCATCCATCCCCGTTAAGATTCATAATTCATCTTTTTTTTTTTTATTAACATCAATATGTTTATTAAACTAAACTGAAATTACTGGTATAATGACGTTGGTACTTCATTCTGAATACGTTACGTATAAAGTTGAATTATGCTACGCTATTATTATTATTATTACATGATACCTCCAAGGAGTCCATAGGCTTATCGCGGGAGGGTACTCTACTCTACTCCACTCCGCTACACACACATGTCAGCGTCTTTTCTACTACTACTTAATGCGCCCAATACACAAACGTACCATCAACGCCATCTACCTCCCATCACCAGCAGTATTTTTCGTCTGTAAATTGCGTGTATTCCATGGCCGATTTGCCTGTACGCGGGATGAAAAACTTGAGTTTCCGGGAGGAAAAAGCCTGCTACCACCGTATGAGATCGGCTAACTCCCCTCCAATTGAAAACGCTTTATTATTAAAATCCTATACATGGTTAGTCATTGATTAGTAATATGCATGAATAAGTTACTTTTTTTATTTATCTCAAAACAAATTGGTTTTGTTTTCCAAAAGAACATTGCTTTGGATCGTTCTCCTCATCCGGGTATTTACCAAATTGTTTTCATATATGCTGGGTATATAAAAAATAAAACAAAATTAATGAATTTGCTAAAACCAGTGAAGTCCAGAATAACCTCGTTTGAACGTTTGTTAACAAAAACAGCTGCTTCACCGAGGTTAAAAAAAATAAATGATGTGTTAATATCATGAACCGTACTAGTTTAAATTAAACTGGTTGTACGTAAACATTTTCATTGCAGTACGTTTTTAAAAACGTTTAGGTGCAGATAAAATTAATTATTAAATAACACTAGTTATTTTGTTCGTAAAATTGTAGAATAACTTCGATTATTTGATTTCGCAGCATTAATATAACGATGCGAGGATAATTTTCGTTCACTTATTAATATTTCTACTTTATTAATTTTTTATTTTTCTGATAAGTTCTTTTACTGATTTCATTTTGACGATAAGATTCGTCGTCGGTGTTTCTTTTCGTTCCTGTTTGCATTTCTGTCTTCAGGTTTTGCAATTTAATGTCTTTGTATAGGCTACCGTGAATGTTTAGCGATTGGAGAGAGTTGATATTAAAGTGCGTCGTGTCATTTAGTGACATTTAACAACTCTCTCTCTCTTTCTCTCTCTCACTCTGCAGTAATTAGTTTCATCGATTTTAAAAACGCGCTCCGTTAATTCAAAGGCGGAAATTAAGAAATCACTTAGAAAATGGCAGTTAGCCCACAAATTAAAGTTGATGTCACTTCCATCAGATTTCCTGGCGACGGGCGGCGCGCTTGTTGTAGTACACGAAATTGAAATGGTATAATAATAATGCAAAATGTGTGTAAGAACTAGAATAAACATTTCAGACAGTTTTTCTTCTTGTTTCGAAGTTTTTCTCATTTCCTAGAGCAAGATAGGGTTCGCAGAACTAATTTTCAACTTTGTATTTTCTCCTAAGAGCTAAATATTTTTATTTAGCTAAGCGTTACTGTTGTATATCACATGATGTTTATTTTATGTATGCAGCGAAGAAAAAAGTCCCTATATTTATCCTTCACTAGCTATAGTGTATCACATATAGTTAGTGTGTTACATTATGGCTCAGTGGGGATTCTGCAAAGTTACCAGAATAGGATTTTTAATGTCTGTGTGTCGTTCCTATATATAACATTTCCATATATACGACCGAGCTTAGACCGATTGGATATAATCTGGCCCCCCATTGTGTGATGAAGCAAAGAAATTTAAAATTTGTTAAAAGAAAAAGACGAAACGTTTTCTTTATGTTTAAATATATAATTTAATTTTAGTATTGGTCAAGAGCATATATTCCCGATACCTAATTATCTGAAATTAGGGAGCCCGCTAAAATGATCCCAACTGATGCTCCGTATTTGCTACGGCTGGGATTGTCGTATAATATTCGAAAAAATAGAAGTGGTGAGGAAATGTTAGGGGGAAAAAATCCCTTCCATGAAATTTTTATGTAAAATTAAGCACCCATTATTGCGAACTTCCTCATTGGATTTATTTTTAATAATAGCCTTCGGTATTCAGAGATCCACGACCTGCCAACATTGGCTTTCATAACCATAAGTTTAGGATAAAGTGGTTAGTCTTATGCCTAAATAAATACACACATACTCGCCTCTGAATTAGAAATCTTTATGCAGATGTACGTAAACATTACTTACGCAGGGTACGGTAGGATAAGGGTGTATATGCAAAATGCTTGGTCACCTGTTCTAAGCAACTATTTAAGAATGCTGCTGGTCAGTAATCGTCAATAGTGTTGATCACAGTGGGAAAAACAAAGAATCTTTCGGAGTTCGATAAAGGGCTTATTGTGGGTGCCCATCTGGCTGCAGCCACGATTTTAAAATCAGCAGAGCGGACTGGTTTTTCAAAAGGCGAGATATCCTGGGTGTTTAATCAGTGGAAAAATGAATCACTTTGCTTGTCCAAGAGGCGTAACTGTGGTCCTAAGACAGTCTGTGAGATTGTCGTTATCTGAGAAGGCTTGTACGAAAAAACAAAACTTCCTTTGTGCAACAATTGATCGAAGCATTTAATGAAGGCTGTTCCTGACCCGCATCTCACCGAACTATGCGCAGAGAATTGAAGAGGATCGGTATTGACAGTCGCATGTCTATACGGAAACTACGGTATTAAATAAAAAGTTTCTGATTCAGTGGCCGGAATGCGTATATTGTGTGTGTTCCAGTTTCTGGGATGAAATCTAAATTTTCTTAAAAAAAAAGAAAAAAAAAAACTCCATATATATATATGAGACCGGCTAACTCATCTTCAGTTGAAAAGCTCCGATAATGATTCATCGCGTCATAGATTCGAACGCAGGTCATTCCCACCCAAATAGTCTCATCGAAACCGGCTAAGCTAAGGATTTATGTTCTCCTCCAAGAGAAATTTTTTTTCTTCTCTTAAGTGATTAAGTAAAATGATAAAGAAAACATACCTCAATGATACGTAAATTTCCTATAAATTTGTTTCTTGACAAGTGAGGCAAACAAATGGCTATTAATCAGAGATATATCTAAACAAAATTATAGTCTTGTAGCAAAAACTCGATGAGGATCCTTTGCAACGCAGATTTGAAAAAAAAATGTACAAAAAGAATTAATAAATGATTTTATTATGCAGTAAATAAAAATTATTATTTTAACGATTTGAACAGTGTTGGCGTGCATATAATATTGAGTAAATAATAATTAGACAACAATGATTAATAAAAGAAAATGAAATACTTTTAAAAGATGAGCAATAATCAGAACAGGAGTGCTTTTTTATTATTTAAAATCTTACAAAAAGTTCTCCATACTATCCTTATGAAACCACTCTTAATATTAGGGAGAAGCGGAATTCTTGTTAAGAACAGTACTTACAAGAGATGTTGATTGTCAATATTTCTCGTACTGGTTAACTCAATTCTCCTCATGCATATGACATAAAGTTGTTTTCGGAATGTTATCAGAATTTCTTTTCAATGTACGCACATTTCATTGGTTCTCAGCATTTCTTCTTTACTTTCCCTCATTCGTCTGTGATTTCATCATACGCTGGGCTTTTACAACATCGAGCTTAATGCAGTTCTTAATTTTAAAATGCAAATATCGTCTTTGAAAAAAAATCGATTAAAGTTTAAAATTGCTATTTTGCATGTGACAACGTTATTGTTTCTCATTTTATTCATTTTTATTGCTTGGATAATGCTGTCGAGGTAATTTGCAACACCATTTTCTTGGCGCATTGCTAGTGTGATTGAGAGTAAGTTTATTTTTCGTTTTATCCTGATTGCAATTCTACAATTTAATTTTTTTCAGTGCAAATATATGTGAGCAGAAGGAATAATATTAAAGAATTGTTCGTTTTGTTCTATTCCTATGCTAATTCTTTTAACTTGAACACCAGTGAAGAATTTCGAAACTTCACTTATAAATTAAAACTAATGTTCAAACTAGTTATAAAATCTAATCTTTTCCTTGTCCTAAACATAACTGTAATCAATGGATTGATAATTCAAGACCGAGCAGTTCGGATACATTGTGTTAATATTTTAAACAATCAATGTCTTAAGAACTTTTATCATCCATAAGAACAATGACAGCGGGTTTGTTATGTGTGTCAGCGAATGATTGCATCCAATCACGAAGAGGATGACAAACGCGTGTTCGATGTTGCAGAATTCTTGACGCCTTTAATCATTATATTTACTAAATGGAAATAGAATTCATAAAAGCCGAAGAAGAATTCGCTTCCTTGCACATTCATTAAAAATCTCTTCTCCTTTGAGGGCGCTAATACGCAAAACAATTGTTGTTAGTCAGTGATGCAGTTAGTCAGTTGGAAACTTCGGTCTCCAACCTCTACTTTGTTCTTGCTCCAGTACTCGTTGTAGTACGAAGCCGAGAACAACAAAACTTTTCTTAAGTATGCCATATGATAATGATGTCGCTGCCTTGTTAATCCTCATCAGCGCATTTTATTTTCCAAAAAAAAAAAAAAAGGATAAACTTCAAATGAAAACATGTTTTCAAAAAGGCCTTGTTCTCAAGGACGCTTAGTTTTCGCAAATTTCCCTTTATATAATTATTTTCTCCAGAAATGGAAGTTCACTTATTTTATTTTATTTTTTATTGACTCAGAGGAAAGTTATTGTTATCATCGCTGAATCCTTCCATACATAACGGATTATTGTGTAAGGGATCTGGTCTTCAAATAATGTGAAGAAAATGGAAATAGAATCGACTTATTGTTATCTTTATTTGCAGGATCTAGCATTCTCCTTCATGTTATTTTTTTACTTACATTATTTCAATAAATACTGCGTTAGAGATTAGTTACCTCATTCAGTATTTCTTACAAAGTTTTAAAAATTTAAAAATATTTAGGTAGAAAAATGCCTCGGAAAAGTTAATTGTTCGGTAATTAAATTTGCAATTGTTCTGACAGCTGCCAAAACCACGTGATATCTTTAAGGATATCATGCATGATTTTTTCATATATATTACCGGCAGTATATTCGTTAATACTTTATAATAGTTCAGTGAGAACTTTGAATTTAACGGCATTATTTATCTAAGACAATTTCGATGTTATGCCATGGAATTGGGCAGATATTTAAAACAAAATAAAACGTCACTTAACAGAAAATTAATGGCACATCGAACTGGATTTGAAATAACAAAAACTGTTTCCTTATTAGCATTTTTTTTCCCTTTGCTTCATCGAAGACGAAAATCAGCAATTTCTCGAAATCCATCATATTATAGCATTCATTGTTGTGTTGATTTCTCAACGTAAGAAGCTTTTGTGCTGTTAAAGTTTTTGTTGTTGTTTCAGAATGATAGAGATTTTCAGCAGCCTCTTCCGTTAATGTTTGTCTTCTTCATCCACGCACACAGACTGCCGACTTCTAAACGAAGTTAGCAGGTGATAGAAGAAAAGAAAACCAATTTTTCCCATTTATTGTATTTCAGCAAATATACCGATAAGTATGTGCTGAAGTGACAGCTGCTGAGTAACAGTAACAGCTTTTTCTAGCTTTTATTTGATTTTGTGCGTTGCAAACAGACCGAAAGTTTTTTTTTTTTTTCAGTTTTTTTCATGGCTTAGTTAAACTCGAAACTAGAAGACACCGTTGTTGATTAAAGTGAATTCCAACAAACAATAACGAAGCGAAGAGTTAATCCAACGTTGCACTAGCTTGGAACTAGTGTTGTTTTTAATTATCGGCGATACAGTGTAGTATACTGCATATCGATTGCTTCCCCCCCCCCCTTTTTTTTTTTTTCTTTTTTTTCCCTGTGGCTGTCGTGCGTGGGATGTGCGTGCTTGTTGTTATGGTGTCTACTGTGTTCGACTTGTAAACCGACCTCGGATTTAATGTGCAGTTTGTACTCGTTATCGACCTCAAAAGTTTACTACCCTTTGCAAGAAACTATTAAATGGTTCTTGGTAGAAATGACTTGCATATAACGAATGTAGATTTATTGACGTTCGGTATACGACTGCTAGAGTCACTGTTGTATATCGAACTCTAAGACCATGAAGGTTAGTGCATTATGTCTGTAATTACGTGTGTGTGTTCTTCTGATGTCTGTTTTGTGGAATTAAAAAAAAACTATAACGAAAATTCTGCTTTTATGATTTTTTGTATTCACGGCCAGTGTTTATTAATGTTAAGTTTGACACGTACACACAGTATCGAAATTATTAGTTTTTTTTTTTTTATATATATATATTTATATATATATATATATATATATATAAAACAATGGGTCAATTTCGAGGCTAGTGTTGTATGCCAAAGATGGTTTGCTTCCTGTTTGAATCCTTTCTGTTGAACTCAAATGAAATATTTACGTGTAAAATAATCTCTACACGCCAGCCTTATGTAGCCACTTGAAAGATGCGCATTCAACGAAGAAATAAAGAAAATTAAATTACCTCGAGAACAAGGACAACCACGTGCTTGAAAGAAGTGGATGCGAGAATTAAGGCACCTTGTAGCAGTCGTCCGTAATTAATACTGACGAGATAAGGTAATGCGCTATAATTTGTTTAAAACTATCAGTTTTGTCGCACTTATCCTAAACAGTTTTTCTTATTTGAAATAAGATTTGTGCACTAACTTGACTTTCTTACACCCGAGGACATGATTTTTGTCCAAGATAGGTCGTGCTAATCTAAACCAAGTTCAACGCTTCCTTAGTATTTACGGTATGTCATGTCATCAATATGGTAACCGGTATATAGAAATGCATGTATGACAATCCAAAAGCAGATTAGCATGATATCCTTTGGATAAAGATTATTTCGTTCAGATGGAAAAAAGCAAAGTTATTGAACAAATCTCACTTCATATCGTAAGTTTTCTATTCTTGGAAGCAGCTCATCTGCTGCACGAGCATGATAACTGCAGGCAAAATTGAAGGTGTGATTTTAAACACATTTTGGCGCACTGTCTTATATTCGCGCAGAACATCTCTTACCTCCAGCGTCATGCATGTGATTTTTGTTCTCAAGGTCATTTCATTTTCTGTGTATCTTTCTAGTGCCTAGATAATGCTGGCTTGAGCTAATGAACCTCGGTGTGTAAATATTTAACTTAGTTATTGAATTTTATTTCTGTTCCACGGACTTTAGGAAAACGACATGAGAGATTTGCCAATAACTACTAAAGTTTGAATATAGAGAGAGAATTTCTTATTTTGGCCAAACTGCTCACTCTATAGAGATTAGCAGGCACCAAGATTGCATTCGTTATATTGAACTGTGCAAGTTCGATCTAGTCCAGAACCAACTTTTGTTATGCAGTTCACTATGGCGTGGTTAAAACACTGGACATATAATTTTTTTTAAGATAGTGAAACTGTTCATTTATTCAGGTTTAGACGGTGCTTGTTTAAAGAATATTCTGAACTCTATTAGCTTCGCTTGAATTGAAACGACAGATTATTTATAACAAAGATTTAGGAAATTCTGATCATAACCAACATTGCTTTTTTGTTCCGGTGTGATGTATTTTGCACAAATATTTTATTTCAGTTCACTTTCAAGAACTGTAAAAGGGAAGTACATCATCTCTGGCATTCAGCAAAAACGGTTTTAAGCCGATGTATTTGTATTGTTAGCTTGTTTTTCAGACTGGACATGCACTATCCAAATAATTGTCCCCCATTATTTGGATAGTGCATGTCCAAACATGCATTATCCAAACAATGAAACCAACAGGCGAACCCTAATATCGGGTGTGTCCACCTCTGACTTTGATCACCTCCTGCACCCTTTGAGGGAGGCTTTCCGTCAATGTGCGGCAGACTTCAGGTGGAATTTGTCTCCATTCCTCCATGAAAACAGCACTGAATTCAGCGACAGATCGAAGACGTGCTGCTCTGGACTCAATTGCTGCTTCAGTTCGTTCCACAGGTGTTCGATGGACTTTGCGCAGGCCAGGGCACATTCCATAACAGCTGCAGCTTTGTGACATGGGGCATTGTCATCTTGATTGTAACACGGGTTCCTTCCATAAAACTCCACAGTGTAAGAAGCACCTGATTATCCAGAATATCAAGGTGCTGAGCTGCCTTCATGGAACCATGGACAATGACCAGTGTTCCCACTCCAAACCAGCCGAATGCACCGCACATCATTACTCCTCCACCACCAAAGTTTACTGTGGGTGCCAACACACTATGGTAACAAGCGTTCACCAGGCTGCCTCCACACCCTGCCATCAGACTGGAAACAGGTGAGCCTTGATTCATCGCTCCAGAGTACCGTTTTCCACTGGTCAGTTGTCCAGTTCACACGGTGTTTTCACCAGCTCAGACGAGCTGCCTTGTTCGTTGTTGCGATGTTCAGCTTGTGTACTGCTGCTCTTCCGCGGAAACTCAGTAAATGGAGATCTTTTCCTAAGTATTAGTGCTACCCATGGTGTTACTGGCGTTCTGGAACTCATCACGAATGGTCTGTGGCGATTGTAGCCGGTTTTTGCATGCCACTTGTTTTAACACCCTCCTGTCCCTGTTAGTCATTTTTGGCGCCTTCCTTGGGTGTTTTCCTGTACTAGTGATGCTAGAACGTCTCTATCTGTTGATCACATCGCCAACTGTTGATTTTAGATGCTCCAGTTGAGCGGCAATGGCACGTATGAACGTGCCACCAATGTGCCACCTCTCTCGAAGTCACTGAATTCACATCGTGTTGCCATACCACCTGCATTCAATTGTTACGATGAAATACTGCTTCCTCCTATCTGTACACCGTTTTTATGTTATTATCAAACTTGGAATGTTCCATAACTTCAAATAGCATGGGTGTCCGGACAATTAGTGGTAGATGGTGTATATTCCTACCACTACAATGTAATGCGTTATTCATTCCAAAATATTTGAGGTTTTAATATTAGCAGGGAATTAATAATTTTGTTACTCTCTGTACATGTCTAAACGTAACCTGGTCTGAAAATGTGTATGTTAAAAATGTCATATTTTTCCTCTGAAAATAAAACAAAACGCTTCTTCTGTTTTGCTGTAAAAAGTTCTTTTCGTTATTTCTGTAATTGTACTCGTATTGCCGTTTTTATATCGATCCCACAAGGGGTCTCATGACCTGTAACACGATAATACGGAAGTAATTACAGAGAAGAAAGGAATGTTAATATGTTTCTTGAAGAGTCGGAGTATAGTATAAAAGTGCCATAATAATGCCGATATTAAACTGAATTACAGTATTTTTTAAAATTCATTCTGGGTCAATTTTTGCCTTTTCAAAAGTTGAATCTGTTATAGCATGCATGATGGCGACATTTTTTCCAATTGCTGTAAACTCCGCGTGGTAACGGAATTCTGTACATGCATTTGATGCATGTACAGAAGAATTTTAAGATTAATCTTTAACGTTCTGTTGAAATATGGTCAAAAGCAGGTGACCGTCTGTGGTCCCTCACAGCCATTAAATTTTCATTCCTCAAAATGCAGATACCTTTAAAAAAAAAAAAAAAAAAAAAAAAAAAAAACAGAACACTTTGCCTTGAGGCTTGCCAAATTGTCCTGCTGCCGCACACATTCTATTATGGTTTGTAAAAAGAGTAACAGCTTACGTAGTCTTAGGATCCTCCTGCTCCTGAAATTGAAAGTTGTGATTCTTTCTTAGTATCTTCCTTACCCACGCATACAATGAGCGAGAGAAAAATTTTTTTCTTCAAAAAAAAATTCAAAAATGAATGACAATTTTGAGTTGATTATTAGTGCATAAATGAGAACTACTTGTATTGGTAATATAAACTATGCACACTTATTTTTTTTTAAATAATCTACTTCTAAGAAGACTTAATACGGTTTATTTTCTGTAGTTTATGTATATTTTAGAGGAGCTATACCAAGGAATGTAAGGAGGAAATCCCTAGCGTGGTCATTTAGAGGAGCTTTAAAGTTCGAACGTGAACTAGCTTCTACCAAATTTTGCTGTCAAATTACTTATTACTCGACAAGTTATCAAATTGTGAGACGCGATTTTTTTGTTTAATCGATACAAATTCTACAGCGATATTTTCAAAACTGATTTTTCTCCCCGAGAAAACGAAGTTTGAGAAATGTTCATTTGCACACTCCCTGCTATCAGCTAAATAACAGAGAATGCAATCTTCACTTACCACCAACTGCTATATTCGCTGAAATCGAGGGTTACCAACTGCTCGTGATTATTTCTCTTTTCACGTAGCTTTCTCCTCTTTACTTGGAAGGCGGTATCTTGCACGGATATCGCTAGGTCTAGCGATTGGCGATAAAGGACGACCTCAGAGTTTGATATGCTAGCAGCTGAAACACAGTATGAGACGTGACAAGCTCATACGTTGCGTTACTTTTATACTTAACATCGTGTCAAAACCTCGTCAACTATTTCAGACCAAAATCGTCTACTGAAATTTTTTGTTTGAAATCTGCCATTACCACATCACAAGTTCTAGAATCATATAATGCGGTTTATTAGATATATTTATTAATTTAATAAATATTAAATTGTTTGCTGATATAAATGAAATCAGTGGGTCTACATTAAAAGAAAGCTGTATATCGAATTTAGAGGAATTATTAATAATTTCATTGCTTATTTAACAGTTTAATTTATTTTATTTTTTATTCTTGACTCATACAAACACTGTTCTTTAAGTGTAGATTGTTGAAATGGGATTTTACTTTTGAGCATTCGGCACGTCTTCTTCAGTTAACTCCTGTAATTCAACGCCAGTAAAACAATGAAAGGGGAAACCTTTCTACACTTAGACAGTGGTTTCATTTACATGGGGCGTAACGAGCACACTACTATGCTAGAGCTGCAAAAATTAGAGGATGATCAAGTACCGAAGTAGATTGTAATGCGTAATACCGAAATTAAAAAAATAAATAAATGCGTTTAAATGAGGAAAAGTGCATTATTTTAAAATAAATTACCTTACAAATTTGAGTTAGCTTTTTTTAATGATATGATAAATGGACCGATAGGACACTACTTCTGGTTGGATTCCTGATGTTTGTTTTTTGATAGCTGTGCATTCATTATATTGAATGAATGGCTAGAATCACGACATCTGGTTGTTTTACTAAACTGGTTCAATGACCTAAGGCTGGATATCGAATACACCATGCACACTTCGTGATATGCTTCCTTTCTCATCTCTAATGTGGGACTATCTGCAGCAGAATTAATCGTATACATTTAATTTTGGTGTTACTTGGAATATTTCTCATTTTAACAGTGCCCGCAGCAATAGCAGAAAGTTGATAAAAATTATCTCAAGTCACGGCAGGCAGTCGTAAGCCTATGATGCTTACTATTCTTATTACAAGAATCTTTAATTTCCTAAATCGACCTACTGTAAGTGTTGTAAATGCTAAATGGTGTACGTCCGGTCCACGTTGATGCTATTGATCCATCGCTATTATTTGACTAAGATGTTGCAGGAGACGCAACCGGTCAAATTTGAAGGTTGAAATCCAATTAATGAAAGGAACTATAACGATATCCGAAATCGGTTTTCTTCTTTTTTTTCCCCGTTCTCCTTTATCTTTTGAAGGTTGCATTATTTCATCGAACATGACTTGTTCTTCTTACTTGATCTATAGAAATAGAAGTAGCTATTGTGAGATTGTTTTAAGAATTAAAATTCCAGAAATAGATAACGGCAGTAACTACAGCCAAATAACCGTTACCAAATTTTAACCATTTTTTTTTATTAGTCAGTAATTGGATTCATTTCATGGTGTTTTTTTTTTATAAGATTTCGGGGTCAACAATGAAATAAAATAATCTGGCTTAGGATTAAACTCATAACATGTAAAGTAAACTCATACATTACGCACGTACTCTAGTCAGTTTATCTATTCGAGTGTACGGAAGGAAGGGAATTCAAATTTCAGCCTTGTCACCTCCGTATAAAACGGGATAATTCATCTTCAGTTTGAAAAGTTCTTATAAATTTCCTTCTCGTCTATGATGCGAGGAAATAAAAGAAATAGTTCAGGAGTATTACTGTGATTTTTGAGTTTATTTCTCCTTTCCTTACCGCATTTCCTCGCTTTTTCAAGTGAGACCGAGATGCATGGTGCCTCTCTTTATGATGATGACCACATTAGAAAATAATCTAATAGATGATGATGGTGTGTGGGTGTGTAGCGAATATGATGAACTAATAATGTAGAGGTATAGTGAAAAATTAGAAGTTGATAAATTTGTATTTATTAGTCTTAATTACAAAGGATTTGAAAAGGAGACGATGGCATTGGTTTAATCATACAGCACTGTGAGGAATTGCATTTTGCAATTTTTTCTTGGACAACCGAGATATTATCCAGCATTATCTTTCTTAAAAGGAGTCTAGTTATTATTAAAGAGTATTTCTTTGAACGCTTTCACTCCGAACACCGGTGTTGTAGACGGAGATAGTGATAAATTTATGGAAGTTCAAATATTTCGTTGAACTGCGTCTGAAACATGCCATTTTCGTTGAAAACCAGAAGTTTACAAAACAGTTCGACCACGTTGGATGATGGACTTCTTAGTTCTAGCAACGCCAACACCCAACATTAAACACAGCGACACTTTCCTGCGTTCATCCAGAGGATAGCCTTCCAACAGTCTAAACATCCATTAGGATATTGCTACCGCTTCATCTACCAGGTCAGCTAACCATGTCGGAGCAGGTGATTGCCCTTTCAACGTAATAATAGTTATTGCTCAGTCATAAATTGTCAACTCAAGTACGGGGGAAAATAAAAATAACGAGACAGCTTTCAGGCTGCATAGCATAATGGGCTGTCTTATCGCTGGGTGAGGTAAATTATAGTGACCAGTTCGTGCAGCCTCGTGCATCACTGTGGATGGCGCTTAACTCATTCGTCAGACTTTTTTTTTCTCCCCGTGTTTGCGCACGGTCGGTGTTCAGCTGATGACAACTAGATGGCAATTGTGTTGCAGACTGCGTGTGAATTGAGCATGGACAAAATATATCATTTTGCAGACTGAATCATAGAAAAACGCCACCAGGAATGAAAAATTTGGACTTTAAGGCAGTTAATCAAGTTGCTGCAACATTTAAGCGCATAAAATACATTGCTTATTTGTATTTAAATCATCTTAAATGGTATTACAAATATTTAACAGCGATACAAAATAGAATTCGCACGCACGCACGCACGCGCGCGCGCACACGCGCGCACACACACACACACACACACACACACACACACACACACACACACACACACACACACACACACACACACACACACACACACACAGAGAGAGAGAGAGAGAGACCACTACGAGTATATGCTTATAGACTACTGTGTGTGAATATTGTATTATTAAGGCAGTTATTAAATAATTTAAAAAAAAATCTAATGAATTTCCTTCTGCATAGGAAGTAACGCTCCCATCGCCGAAGTGGAGTGCATTTTCACTGCATGCTAGATAAAAATGCACTGTTTCCTCATAATAGGCAGTATATATTTGTATGTGACGATGTTTTTAGTCGATTTGGCTGTGTCGCCAAATTGATATTTGGAATTTATACAGGGAGAGAAAACCGGATTGCCCTCTCCAAAAATTAACTCTGGAATCGTATTAAAAACCACGACAAACTTCAATTAGTGAGCAAGTAGATTCTTCCTGCCGATCTAGAGCTTTGAAAAGTTTACTAAAATGCTGGGCAGCTGTATCTCAACAATTTAAAGTTTAATAAATCGTTCTAAATTAGATTACTGAGGAATATTAACTGTTGGTCAAAGACTTTAAATAATTCAACAGTATTTTGTGTTGTTTTTATTGTTTGTAAATTCCCATCTTAACACTATAAAGCAGTTCTTTTAAGATATGTTGAAAATATGTGAAAAAAAATGGCCAGGCTCGGAACATTCTGGGTTGTTTTAGAAAGCTTGAATCATTCTCCAACCAGTAGTTTTAAAAGTTGTTTTTTTTTTTTATGCATACTGAAAGGAAGTGCTTAAAAGCTTCAATTTCAACCTGCACATAAGGATAAAATCACACGACAGAAATATTGCTTAAGAGAACTACACTAAACTGTCGCAGTGCAATTTCGTTGTGATTGATTCCGGATCGATAATCCCGGGTTCCTTCCCCGGCTGGCACAACTTATTTTGTTGAACTAGTCGACTGAGTGGAGAGTATCACGCTCGCTTATGTACTGGCCTTGGATTCGAATTCAACTATAGCATGGATGTTTTGGAAAGTCTTTAGTTAGTAGATGAATTTTATCACCCGCTATATATTCTGCTTTTAGGAGACCTGAAGCGGATAAAAAAAATGTTTAGTCTCTAGAGCAGGATGTTCAGATTATGTTTAACTCGTAGTCTAACCATAGTACTAAAATGTTATATAGACATAAGAAATCAAATAAATTATTTCATAAGCAAACTTCGATAAAAATGCTGTTACATTTTATATAAACAATGTCTTCAATGCTTTTTAATCTTGTCAAATACATAATAGGAAAACATTTAAGCTAACAGCTCGGTTCATTCTCTGACAACAAACATTATGCTTTATTCCCTTTTTCAGATGACACATTTAGAATGTTTCACCACTGCTGAGCTAAATTTTACTTTTTCTCTTTTAGGCACCTTTAGTGCTTTCCAGTTGGCTTTGTAACACGACATACGCCTTCTGTCACTTTTTATTTACTCTGGTATAATAGTTCTGTCATTTATAAATGAATGACGATTAGCAACGATTCTGTGTGAGCTTTGAATCTCGTAGATTACGAATGTCCATCCAAAACTGTCTAAATAACATAACACCCATCCATCAGTGGCTTTAACAGACACTTAAGTGTCCATAGCCTTCCAAGTGTCCTTGGATCTCTTAATCGTAATACGAGGATAAGACAATTATCCCTGTGCCCTCTTGCGTGAATTTTTGTCTGTAAATTGCGTGTGTTCTACTGGCTGGATTGTTTGTTTTGAGGGACGAAAAACCCGAGTTTCCGGGTGGAAAAACCTCTACCTCCATACGAGACTGGTTAACTCACCTTTAGTCGAAAGAGACCAAATAAAGTTCCTCACGTTATGGGCGGGAATCGAACCTAGGTCTTTCCTACCAAAGGGCTTCGTCTATAGCGACTGAGCTACGGAGGCTCAACATCGAAAAAAAAAAATCCAAATATATATCATTACACACCAACGGATGGCTGTATGCACTAAAATTTGTATATATAGACATAGTTTGAATACTATTATGTTTATGTATGTACAAAGAAATGTAAATTTCGTGATATTTTGAAGAAAGTTTCATAATTATAGAAAACTATTTTGAAAAATAACATATATATATTCTTAATATCTTTACATATCGAGATGTCTATTTAGGAGGTTTACACGATAACATCGTGTAAACATCCTGGTACTAAGGAAAATTCAGGCTATAGCTCTTCTTGGTTATAATCAGGTTACACATGAATACCTGAGGTAGAAAAAATCAAAAACTTGAAATGTGGAAAGGTAGCTTGATATTCGGCCTGAAATGCTTAAGTGTGGAGGTATAAAAGTTTTGCAAAGGCTAAACTGCATAATTCACAGGAGCCTGGTCAGCAGGTCGAATTCCCAAAAATTGGAGTAGAGCTCTCATAGTACCCATCTATAAAAATGGAATAAAACTGAATGCGAGAATTACAGAGGAATTTCCATGCTAAGTGTTCCAGGTAAGATTTATGCAAGCATATTTGAAAAGAGGTTGAGAAAGATTGTGGAAGAGAAACTTGGAGAAAAAGCTGGGTTCAGGCTAAATAGGGATTGTCAAGATCAGATTTTCATTTTAAGACAAATAGTTTAGAAATCGTGGGCATGTCACAAGGATCTATACTTAAGTTTTGTAGATTTGGAAAAAGCATACGACAGTGCCCAGAGAAAAGCTTTTCAAAACACTACAATTATATGGGGTGAATAGAACATTATACAGAGCAATACATGGTCTATATTTAAGTTGTAAGTCAGCAATTAGAATTGAAGGAAATACAAGAAGATAGTTTGATGTAAAATCAGGGGTTAGTGAAGGATGCACATTGTCTTCACTCTTATTCATCATCTAAGTGGATCGCATTATGAAACTGGCATCAACCCTGATATTAGAATTGGAGATGTCAAGCTTAGCTCTTTGCTTTATATAGATGATGTTGAACTCTTAAACACATTTAATGCAAGTCTCCAGGATTCTCTAACTAAATTGAATAATAACTGTAACAAATTTGGCATGAAAATCAGCAATAAAAAGTCCAAAACTATGAAAACAGGCAGGAACATAGAAAACTTCAGCTACATTCTGAATGGAAAGCCTATCTTCTTCTCTCTTCCATCATCATCTATGTGGATGATGATGAGGCCGAACGAACTCTTTCCACTTTTTTCTGTCCCGGGAGAGTCCGAACAATTCTGTCCAGTTTGGTGTCACTTGTAATTTGGTTTTGAGGTCCTCTTTTATTTTGTCTATCCATCTAATTCTGGGACGTCCTTTTGGATCTTTTGCCTTCCATCGTTGTATTCAGGGCTTTAGATGGTAGTCTTTCTGTTCCCATTCTGGTCACATGGCCAAACCATCGCAGTCTTCTTTCTTGGATTTTGTCTATTATTGTTATTTCTTGTTTTAGTCGTTACCTTATGTCTTCGTTTCTTAGTCGATCCAGCAGAGATACTCCAAGTGATCTTCTTAGCCAACCCATTTCAGTAACTAATAATTTTTTCTCTTCAGCCTTTTTGAGATTCCAGCATTCACTTCCATGGAGAAGTATTGGGAGGACCATTGTTTCATAGATTCTTACTTTTGCTACTTGTTTGATGTCTCTTGACTTCCATATTTTATTAAGTTGTCCAAAAGTTTGGGATACTTGACTGATTCGTCTGTTTATATCTTTTATAATTTCACCATTGTACTCAATAACTCCTCCAAGGTAGGTGAAGTTTTCTACCTGCTCTAGATTCTTACTATCAATTTCAATTTTCAGATCGGTGCTTCTTTTTCCTATTTGCATAGTTTTTGTTTTGTCTATAGGAGATCCTATAGAACAAATAAAATATTTCAGCTATTTAGGCACAGTTTTTTTTTTGTGTGTGTGAGGATGGAAAATCAAATCTGGAAATAAACCAACAGAAGAAGCAAAGCTGGTATAGTCGGTAGCCAGCTGAATAAATTTATATGGAATAAAAGAGAAATTAGCCAAGACACCAAACTAGCAGTATATAAGACAGTGTTCAAACGAATTTTAACTTATCTGAGAGCTAGGTTAGAAATAAAAAAAAAAAAAAAATCGATAAAAATAAAAGATGAAAAATCGGTAAAACAAGTGTTTGGAATCAAATAGGCAGGGGGGAAAAACTCAGAAGATCGAAAGGCCGATCTGGTTAAATGGTCAGTGTCTGCTCTTAATAAATAGGTTGTAAATTTCAATTCCGTTGCAGATTGATGTTTCGCAACGGAACATCTTTGAAAGTCTTTGGAAAACCCACACGTTTCGTTGTGCGCTGTGGGACTACCTCTCTGCAAGACTAGATAGACCACAGATATGAGGGTTCTGAGAAAAATTAGGGGAGTAAATTAATGGCATCAGTGGCAGAATCATATTAAAATTGAAGATATTAAAAAGGAACTTGACATTATTAGCATTCGACAATGTGTTAACAGAGCCAATCTGCTGACTGCTTAAACAGAATGGGTGAAGAAAAGTTATTTGATGGCAAGAAAGAGACCCAGAGGAAGATCAAGGTCTAGGTGGATTGATTCGGTCAGAAGTGCCTTCGAAGCACGAAATGTTAGATATAACAATATCGGAGTGCTCACAAGTAACAGATTGATTTAGAGGAAAATTGTTGATAGGAGATTAATAACAATAATATAAACTCAGTCGTAGTGTTGTCATGGTAACCTGAACACCCCTTGAGGTACATATCGAGAAATTGATAATGATGATTTTATTTATTTATTTTTATGTGGTTCCCACACACACGAAAGGTTTTTGTAAACTCGTAGTACATTTGCACCGTGAGTGTGAAAGGATTTTTTTTTTTTTTGTATTTCTTTCACACTTACGGGACTATTCTAGGGACTAAATATGAAGCTTTTTTTCAAGCTGCTTCAGGCCTTCAAGTAAGTAGAACAGGAATCTCACACTAGGCGATGGACTTCATCTATCCCTGAAGGTAATTTAGAAACATTTCGGTATAAAATAAAAAAAAAATTGAAAGTGTAACCGTCATACTGGAAAAAAATTGAAAGAAATGTATTAGATAAACACGACCGGCATGCATCACCCAGATCTTTCACGATGCCATATCATAGAAACAAGATGCCATTATAGGTTCGATTCTGATCACCTTCCAAAGGAACTTATTTTTTTCTTCTCTCTCAAAAGGAACCCAGTTTTTAATCTCGCAGCTCAGTGAAAACTATTGTGCAACATAACAGTACATAAAATGAGGAACACTGCTAACCTAGTTCGTATTTATCTGGCACGCTGTTGGAACCTCAACGAGGTGGAAACTTGCTACTTATTGATTTACAAAAAAAGTTAGAAACAAAAGGATGCAGCCTTCTGTCTTTATAGTCTCTTTGGGAAATGAAAAAGTATTTGAAGATTTCTTTATATTTATATACTTAGTATTGAGATGTAACCGACCACTTCATGAGAAAAAGTGTCGTATATCTCAGGAATACAAGGACACATACATTAGTTAAAAGGAACAAATTGACCCAAATAGCTAATTGACAAATATCAAGTACATCAGTACTTAGACACTATTAGAAGGAGACTACTTTTAACATACGAAGCTGAGAGTTGAGTAATGATATCAAATACAGCCTCAGAGAGGGCATGGTCATTTTAATAGAATGAAGATGAAAGAGCGGTAAAAGCGTTTGAAGTCAAATAGGCAAGGGGAAAAACTCAGAAGATCGAAAGACCAATCTGGTTTTTAAGTGATCAGTGTCTGCTCTTAATAAATAGGTTGTAATTTTCAATTCCGTTGAAATGGATGTTTGTGAAAGTCTTTAGAAAGCCCAGACTTTTCGTCGTGCGCTGTGGGACTACCTCTCTGCTTATGGGAGGCCTAAAAAAGTACTAAGTTCGATCTCTGAAGCCAGGTTCCCGGATTAAGTGAACCTTACCAGATCCACGATACTGAAAAAAGTTACTCTTCTAGGTGTGTACTAAACATTTACAACCTATTGTGGATGGGATTTACATAAAGAGCTGATTAAATCAGAGACTAACAAAATTGGAAGAATGAAGTTTATCTGATCTTGTCATGAAATATTCTTCAAGGTCATTTGAACGTCATGTCTTTGCATCCAGTCCTGATACAGACTGATAATGAATAACGATACAGTAAACGTGTTCATATAATTTTCGTTTCCTGAAGTTGATTTTGATTCTACTTTGTTAATACATATTACTAATGATTGTTTCAACTACAACCTTATTTTTACTGATATATTATGCAATTGTCTTAACTATTGAATAACTATTGAACAGTTGCACTATAAAGTAAGTTGCTGCTAAGAAGACTTAGCAGCAACTTAATTTTCGTTAAAATTACACCAGTGCCAACTAACTATAGGGTATGTTATTGTCTGTTAACTGCATGCGATTTGCGTCTGGTTTGCCTGTCTTATGCATGAAAAGTCAGAGATTTGAGTGGGAACTTTACTACCTCCACATGAGACTGGTTAATTTCGTTGAATCCCGCATAAAGGCTCCTTCCTTTACAAGTTTCGAACTCAAACCATTTCAGTTGAAGTGCAGCGAATAAAGTGAAGGCATTTCTAACAAATCTAATGAATTAACAGATTTTCTCCATTAGACACTCATAATATTCTTTCATGCATTCTAGTCAACATTCAACGTTTACAACTACAGAAGAAGATGCACTTTATTGAAGAAAATACTCAGCAAACTTATATACGTAAGGGGAAAAAAAAATCGCAATTTTCAATTTCTCTGAAGATTGCTTAATATGATTTCAAGACGATTCTTACTTGTTGGCTTGAAAGTTTTCACACACTTGCTGTTTTCTAACTAGAATATTCAACTTGCTGCATGAATACCAGTCTCGGATAGTTTGATCTGTAATCCCTTGGAGGTTTCCATGGCTACGTAAGAAGCGAGGACGCACCGAACGTCATCTGTGACGTCTACAGCAGAAGACGTTACAGGTAGAAATCAATAACAAGAGTGGCTGACTACCACTAACGGTCCAAGGGGATATTACACTGTTAGCAAACAATGTATGGCCAAGTCGCAGTTTGTCTTGTGCCGCACCAGTGTTGCCATGCCAACACTCTTGGCACTGTTACATTTTATCAGTAAAAAAAAGAACATCTTTCGTCCATGTCACACACACAACACAACACACTAATGAACATATCATTTCCATAAATTATCTGTCTCAGTACATTATTTGCTGTTGACAGGGCCATCTGTAAAAACTAACGCTTATTAATGTGCAAATTAATTAGTTAAAATGAGCTTGTTAATTCTGTTTCTCTCAGTCTAAAAATTTGCGGAAAAGATAAGTTTGCAACTCTTCATGAATACCAGTATATCTTGGCTAGAAAAGAAGCTGCCATAAAGTACAAATGACAAGATTGTTTATCAGTGCAGAACGTTTTACGTTAACAATTCAGTGTGCATTTTTCTTTTCTTTAAAGTGCGCTCTAGCGGATGAAAAATTACATCTGGCAACATAACAGTTGATTACAGAGACAGATTTTTTGTCTCGACTACTACATAGTTAAGATGGAGAGATTCGTCTATAATTCTATATGAAACTGGCATTATATTAAGTTAAGTTACAGCAACCAGTTATTACGCGAAGGCTGAGGGAAAATAATGAAAATGCTACTGTACACTAATGCCGGCAGTCTGAGACAGTCTGTGCGTGTGGTACGTAGACTACGGTTGTAGTTGGTTGTATCAGTCGGTAGAGACATCAATAACTAGTCAATAATTTAAACAGTAGTAATCTGAGGATTTCCCCCTTTTTTCCGTCCCATCCTAATTCCTTTTATTCCCTGAGCGGAATAAACTGCGTTAAAATGTTGGAGTTCATGGAATCTTTTAATTCTATTGACCCAGATTATTGCAAATTGGTAAACAGCCGGTTGGTTAGTTGGTCGTTTTAGATTTAGGGCAGAAGCAACTAAGTCTGTGAGACCAGTGCATTATGTCTGTAAATTGCATGTTTTCTTATGACTGGTTTGTCTGTTTTGCGAGAGTACACAGCTCTTCTCTACTGTCTTCACCCTTAGTCGTCACAGATAATTGAGTTCATGACAATCAATAATGTGAAGACTTTGTGTGGAAACTACGAAAGATAGCTGTCCCTATTTCGTGCTTCGAAATCGTAAGTGGTGTGATTGTCTGAAAGGATGCGAGTTCCACAGTGAGGTTTTTCTGCGTTGCGTGGTTAAAAATTCGAGTTTCCCGGAGAGGAGAGAGAGAGAGAGAGAGAGACTACTTGCCTGTGTCGAATATCAACTAATTAGGAAGAACTGGCTGAGAAAAAGCTTCTCTTTATTGGCGACTGGAATCAAACCTATAGTGCTCTGTCTCTTTGGCAGTCTAACATTGTTACCACAGGGTTACACAAGCCACGGTTGGTTTCATTTCTATTAAGAACATGATGGTGCGTAAAAAAAAAAAAAAAAAAAAAAAAAAAAAAAAATATATATATATATATATGTCATACACCATGAAATATCATTTTATTGAACTTTCCGCAACTAATGCGAAGTGTGATGTTACTTTGTTGATACTAAATCACTCTTGAGTTCAGTAGTATAAATATGTAGTCTTTGACTGGATTCTCTATTTAATGTGTCTGTATTTTAACCGTATTAATACTAAGGTAGACAATTCCTTTTCACATAAATATGCTATACAGACGGCATTTCCATATTGAGAGTTTTGTTCGATAATGAGGGATAAACAGATTTATTTCAGAATGAGCCAAAACTGCCCGATGTCGTCGAAGTTACATTTCAACTCAGTATCACTAAAGGTTTCTGGTTCGAATGAAATTATTTATCATTTTATTCAGATTTACATTGAGTACGAACATCCAATTAATAATGAATTTGGAATCCTCTTATTACTGGACTACATTCCGAGATTATTTCGGAAGCTAATTTTAAATTCTTGTAAAAGTGTAATAAGAATAAGATGTTTAGTTTTTCCGTAGTTGATCTGATAAACTCCCTGACAACAGAAGAAAATATTATTATTCAAGGAAATTATTTAGTGTTGTAAATGACTTAGAATATAATTCGAAAACGATTTGACTGTAGTTTTTTTTTTCATTGCTTCTACGTTGTCTTTAATTATTATATATATATTATATAATATCCAGTGTTTTTTTTTGAGGGGGGAGATGCTTCGCAACGGTACAGCGTACCTGAATTTTTCTTAACAGTGGTGACGCCATGACATACGGATCCGGTATCGTTTTATTGAACTTTCTCCATTATCATAGAATGCGTACCTGTATTTTTTGAAAGCGAAACTATTGTTTTTAAAAAAAAAACAAAAAAAAACTGCAGTGTGTGTGTGTGTGTGTGTGTGTGTGTGTGTGTGTGCGCGTGCGCGCGTGTGTATATATATATATATATATATATATAAGTTTTCAGAATCATCTGTAACCATAAACTCAACTATCAGTGACGACCCGTTGCGTAAATGTAAATCAAAACATTAAGAGAATTCATTTCATTTACTCATTCATTCGTGTAATTTAGGGGAGGAAAACGCAAAAGTACTTTCCGCGAAATAGCCAGGTAATTTTGGAATATAATAAGTACATTAGATCACTGCCTATCGCCTTAAAAGCAGTATATATATATATACGGAAGTTGGATCTAGCGATCGAGAAAATGTCAACTCTTTCGATCAATTTACCCAGCGTTATCTTGTTTTTCTGTTCCACTAATGAACATCTATACAGTAACGATACCATGTAATTGCTGATCGAAGATCTTTATTTGTTAGTTAACAAGTCGGGTATAATTTTCTGACATAGCGCAAGCTGCCCCTGTTCTCATTTGTACACATTTTACCAGTTCAATATTATATATATTGTCAGTATATAAATTCCATTTAGTATTGTCAGATTCTTTTTTTTTTCTTTTTACTCTCTTGCCTATCAAACATGATATCACTTCGTTGTTTATTTTTTATTATGTATCATCGCTGGACGATGAACGAAGTATAATACATTTCAAAAATGTAACTGCAAATTCATGCTGATTGGATGCAAGCAAAATTTCAATACCTACGCGTATTCAATTTTACGTGTTCTTGAAATTAATTGCTTGCAATGAGTAATGATACATAATAAGAAACGAACTTTGTCGTTACTGCGGGCAGATTTTTTTTTTCTTTCTTAACAACAGATTTTAAACTGCTCCGCAATTTTTGCTATTCATGTTACGCAACATTGAAAGAAAGAGATTTCTTAATGTATCCTCGATTTTTCTCTCTTCAAGATATCACCAAAGTTTGGGTGGTTTCCACACATTCGTTTGACAATAGTCAAACTCTCGAATGCGAATTGTAGACTGAGATATACAAATATTATGATACAAAAAAGTGAAACAGTTTTAAAAGTAGAATCAAACGATAGTAACTCAAAAGCAAAAAATGCGAAGAAAGTATCCATTTGCTCTGCCAGGAAAACATGTAAGTTTGGTAAAGAACATACCACCATAAACACACAGAACCGTAGACCAAACTAGACATAGCAGATTAAATTTTTCTATTTCAAAAAAAAAAAAAAAAAAAAAAAAGCTAAAAACTTCCTCTGATTGGTCACCATCTGTTCTTAAAAAATATATATAAATCTGTGAAGTTTTAAATGTAGTTAAATAAAAGGCATGGGAAGATTTTGGAAAGAATACAGAATATAAATATTATGAAAATTACAAAATGCTTGAAAGTTACTAAAAATAAAACCTTATAAATGGAGAAAAGTCCCACAAGAATCAGAAATTATAAAAATGATATAAAAACTAAAAAATAGGATATTGTGAATCTGTGGAGTAGTTCATCAGCAGTGGTTCTAACAGGCGTCCACGATCTTCCAGGTGCCTGTTAGAACCACTGCTAATGAACTACTCCACAGATTCACAATAGCCTTTTTTTAGTTTTTCGTAACCATAACTCCAGGATAAGGCAGTTAACCCCTATGCTTATAAGTGTGAATGGCGTGTGTTCTACTCGCCGATTTGCAGAACGAAAAACCCGAGTTTTGAGGAGGGAAAACCCTGCCACCACTATATGAGACCGGCTAACTCATCTTCAGTTGGAAAGCCCTTCTTCATGTCCTAGCCTAGACGGGATTCGAACCCAGGTCTTTCCAACCAGATGGCTTCTATACCGATTGCGTTATGGAGGCTCTCCGAAGTAGTTACTTTGATAACTTATTAAGAAATGTGATGGGAAATATCCAGGATGATATAGACAGGATAACATATCAATACTTGATGTGGGAAAAAATCGTCGGAAAACCTGAAATTGAAATAAGCAACTGCAATAGTTAAGGTTTAATCTGGATGCTAAGCTCTAACAGTACAAATTTTGCAGTAGTTACACTGCTAATTTAAAAGGATTATCACAAACACGAATCTCAGATGAATGGAGTAGTGATCTCATCGTAACAACTTAGAGGAATAAAACTCATTGTGAAAAATTATGGAGGAACTCACTCTGGGACTTCTAATCTTCATTCAGCTAGAAAAAAGAAATTGTGCAGATTCCTCACATGCTAAACCTGATTCAAACATGTTTTTTTTTTCAGTCACAGTGTCCTCGCGACTATGCTATGGAGGACATTCATCATGCAAATCATCAGAATTTAAAGATGTACAGGAAGATATATTCATGTTAAATCAGGACAGATCAAGTAAAGGTTATTTAAAATCTATATGGATCATATTATTGAAGAACATGCTCTCCAACCTGTCATTTTAAAAAATGAGACATTATATTTGCTAATTCTTTATGTAGATAACATTATTCGATTAACTATTATTTCTGACCAAATTCTCCGATCAACATTCTAAAACAGATTTGAACAGTGTCTTACGTACTGCTAGGGTTGCTTTTTTATCTTATTGCACATAAAATTATTCCAGTGGCTTGCAATCATACCTTATTTATATTATTATATATTTCCATATTTAATTTGCCATCTTCACTAAATCAGTTGATTACAAGTCCTCAAGAGTCTTTCTCCAAATTAAATAATTGCATTGAAAAATTTGTTATGAAAATTCGCAAATTAATTAAAAGTCAAAACTGTGAAAATAGGCAGAGAAAGAAAGAAAGAAAAAACCTGGTCTTATCCACATTAGTGGATAAGACCAGGTTACTTAATTTAGCTCTTCAGGCACAATTTTTAGTGAAGATGGCAAATTAAATATGGAAATATATAATAATATAAATAAGGTATGATGGGAAGCCACTGGAATAATTTTATGTGCAATAAGATAAAAAAAAAAGCAACCCTAGCAGTACGTAAGACACTGTTCAAATCTGTTTTAGCATGTTGATCGGAGAATTTGGTCAGAAATAATAGTTAATCGAATACTGTGAACACCATAGCAGAAAATGTCATATAAAAAACGATCACTTTAAGGGAACAAGCGATGAAGCATAGCAAAATAAAGTGTTTGGAGGGAGACAGACAAAGAATCAAGATATCGATGAAGTAATGCCTTTCTAAGTGTTTTAGAAGATCGAAGTACTGTAAGTGTTGATCAGATTGGAGACTTGACAAATAATCGACCAATAACGATACACGTTTATGATTCTTGGGGAAGTTGTAATGAAATATTGTGTTGGATTATCATAAAATAGGATACACAGAATGCGAACTACCAGTTCATGTTAAGTGTGTGTGGAGCTATCGTAATGACATCCATTGAGGATATGCACCATGAAACAATAATGACGATAATAATAAACAAAAACACGAAGGTTTAATTGCATCATACCTTAATTATTCATTTACTGGGGAGGATGTCTAAAAATTATGTTAATTTACATATTTTCAGACGGTTTTGAAAAAATATATTATAAAAAGTTAAGATGTGATCTGTTTGCGTTATAAATTAAAGCACCAGAGTGAGCATTCTTAGTACTCGTATTGCGTAACTTGCGGGCCATCTAGAAAACATTCACGTACCCCCCAGGGATCAGCGTTTGCGAAACAGTGATTTAAAATGTTTTCACCAAACGAGAAACGCCTGTGGATCAATACTGAAGTTGCGCGGGATCGTAACCTTGTCCGATGTGTTCGCAGTTAACGTGAAGGCTACGCAATAAAATCTTTACCATGTGGAAAAGTGGTTCGATGAGTGAAATCCTTTCAAAGTGAGTGTGAGTCTTCAAGATTCATCTTATTAGCCCCATCACAGCATGGCAAACTGAGCAGTTTGTTGGACATTCCATCCATAATTATACATAGCAATACATCATTGTGGAATTTTCAAATGAATTCTGAACCAGTGAAAGTAGAAAACGAGGATGCAGCCACCTTGTTTTTATTCACATGCCCTTTGATCTTCACTCCGCTCACTAGTCATGAGTGCCTTTGACTGCCTCAAATGAAGGATGTTGCAGAAGCGGACGTTTCAAGTACAAACAGGACATCTGGCCCTTCACAAACCATATTTACACACCGCTCTCTCTAGAGACAGAATTATCTGGTTAAGTGGTACTTTCGGATTCGATCCAGTGCGTGTCACACAAAGCAGTTCAATACCGATGGGAATGTATACAATGCCGGCCTGTTTCTCTAAGTGGATAACGTCTCCGACCTCCCGCTAGTACATAGGTCGAGGTTGGAATCGAATTGTGGCATGGATGTTTGTAAATGTTTTTTGTATGATTTTTATCACCTGATATGACAGAACCACTCTTCTTATTGGAAGCCTGAATTGACTTTAAAAATTCTATGTTGCCCTGTCTATAGAGAAAAGGCCACATTCCCAATCTTTTATTAATGAGATTCGCATAAAAATGAATAACAAGGGAGAAAAAAAAAAGACAACGGATATCTCGTTATCGTTACGTTTACTCCAACCCATTATTTGTTCTATAAAATGGGAATTATATATTATCACCTGATTCTCTCTTGTTTCTGATTACATTCGCGATTGCTTTAGTAGGTGCCTTAGGATTCCTATCATTCGACGAATTTTGACTGAATACTTATGCAGCTTATACACCCCACTACACAAAATCCCCATCCGGATTTTGATTCCGTTTAGTATTTGGGATTCATGTTGAAATGCATTAATAGATTTTCGATCGGAAAATGAAATCTGTTCATATGCATATGATGGAACTATCATAGTTTCATTTGTTCAATTTAAGACAGTATTATTTACTAAGTGCGCTTTTTATTCTCTAGAATCATACAAGTGGCATGATTTTTTACCCCCCTAAACTTGAATCTTTGTCCCTTCAAACTACTCGCAGAAGACACGCAGTGAACATGCGTAAGAAAATGTCTTCATAGCCTTAGTTGCTTCAGCAGTAATGTCACCTAGACACCAATCTTGTAGCTTACATCAGTGAATTGCACATTATGATTGCAGGGCCTAAAACTTTTGTGTTGGGTGTCCCCTTTAGGGAGTAAAAAGATACGGAAGATTTATTTTTATTTTTCCAAAGCTGTCTGCGTAACATGAAGGTAATGCTTATCCTTCTAGAATGTTAGGCTTTTTAAAAAAGACGCTACAGGTTCGATTCTAGTTGTCAACCAGAGGAACTTTATCTAGGCCTTTTCTCAGTTGGTTCCCGAGTTAGTCACAGACTTTGGCACAGACAAATTGCTTTTCTTTTCTCCAAGGAACTTGAGTTTTTAGCCTTGAAATTTCGCCATCGACCGTGAAACTCACAGTATGATATTTACCAGCTAGAGTTTAGGATTTAGGAATACAAGATAATGGCAGTAGTCTTTAGAACTCCTTTTCGGAAGTCAAAATTGTCGACGGTCATGAGCTCACTACAGGCTGCGAGTGAGGGAGGAGTAAGGGCCTTACCGATTTCCAAAATTTAGGACTAAAAAAAAAGTTTCGACTTCTTTCATTTGGAATCAAAGGCAGCAGAGAATTTATTTATTTGCAGCAAGTTCTCGACACGGAACTGAGTAGTCTTAAGACCCTGTCAAAAAAAAAGAAAAAGAAAAAAAAAGTCTTTTGAAGACACTTTTAATCTTCTTACTTTTAATGTGACACTTTATATTAATGGTCAGATGCTTCTGATGTTTTTTTTTATTTATTTATTTTATGTTTGGCTGTGCATATAGTGTAAAAAAAAACAACGTAGTAGAATCTCGAAGTGCTCGCTGCATCGCAAATCCTTCTGAGGGAAACGGCTCCTTACGGTTTTGACAACCACAGCTTTACATATCAGACAGAGTGGCCTGTCTTACGGTTAGGTAATTTGGTTTCTTATAAACCTAATAATAGTTATAATAGGGGGTAAATTATTTCTCCTCAGTTAACTGTAGGTCTGCCTTTGGCCGGTTTATCTGTTCTATAGAACCAAAAACTAGAGATGTTAGGAAGATAAGTTCTTCCACCACTGTAGGATGAATGTTAAGTCACTTTCTTTGTGTGTGTAAGAAAGAGATACAACCCAAGTTTTGGAATTGTGGCCCGCAGTTCAGAGTGAAATTATCGCACCCCTCCGCCGAAGGAAAGGCGCTGTGTTGTGTCGTTACTGTGAACTACGCTGTGGAGGCGTATATATAGAAATTAAATAATTAATTACGTTGTTTGTGATCGTCGCTCTTATAGATAACGTTTTAAAATCTATTTTGTTGCGAGAATCGACTACTATCTCTTATCGTGTAGGCGTGCATAGACCTCCCCCCCCCCCCTCCTCTCTCTCTCTCTCTCTCTGTAACGTACATACTCATATGCACATTGTTTACGATAGCGATATATGTATAATATATATATATATATATATATATATATATATATATATTAATTTTACATCTTACAAAACGCAGGGATCGAGGAGGATGTACAAGTAGGATCTAAGAGGCATGAGTGGTGACGCGTAGACGAATCATACGCCAATCCTCATCCGGAAAGAGAGTGAATTATTTCCTAATATATCTAAACATGTATAAAATATAACAATATATGGGATTCAACAACACTAAGTCACACACAGTTATGGAATTGGCAGTATCTGTTGCTGTCTTTAAACGCTGATGTTTTCAACCTATTGTAAATATTCATATTCAATAAGTTTCTTCCTTCCAGACCTTCAGTAATAAGCATATAAGTTCTCTAGATTCTGCAGTCTCTCATATATGGCCTTCCTACGTATCACGATTCTTCCTTTCTGTTATTTTACAGATTTCTGTTAATTGCCTATGAAAAAATTACCAAAGTTTAATGTATTATTGTAACCCCCCCCCCACACACACACTGATGACATGACTGGGTTTCTATTTTGAACTGAACACGCTCACTTGTTTTTCAAGACAGTTCGAACTGTACCGTTTGTATCTTTATATTTTCCCTTCTTTTTGCTTCAAATAAATCGCTTCTTAATCTTGTATTATTTCCTTCATTTAAATGATTATCACGTTAGATCAGGTCGTCTTTCCAATTTATAAATATTGATCATGCCAGATGCCTTTTTAATATCATTTTTAATACGATGCTGCCATTGATACCTTCTGCTTAATTTACTTCTCCTCATACACGGTATGCCCGTTAAGTAATGAGATTAATTTTTTTACAGGACATTCCTTTAAATAAAAGTAACAAACGTGTTTATATTTTGACCTCTAGAGTGTGTTGTAATCGCAGATGCGACTTTCGAGTCAGGTGGCGCAACTGTTTTCTTGTGGCAACCGTTGAAGTAAGGGTGTGTGAGTTGAGCGTGTCAGAAGTTGCGTCATGGAGCAAAGAACTATGATAAAATTTTATTGTAAATTAAGAAAAACTGTTACACAAGTGCACCAAGACCTAAAAAAAAGTTTACCGCGATGACTGTCTGAGAGGTGCACAGGTTCCGCTGGCTTTTAATGTTTAAAGAGCGGACGGAGTCCCTAGATGAACCACGCTATGGACGGCCAGTTTCTGCACGGACAAATGAAAATGTGGTGAATAACTACTAGGCGACTCGCTGTACAGCTTGGTGTCAGTAAGGAAACGGCCAGATTAATCTTAGAAAGAGATCTGTACAACGTTTACACGAATAGAGAGAGCACCGGGTTGCATGTTCTCAAAAGCTCATCCATTCAGTTGATCAAGATCGTGATGTGTCGCAAAGAATTGTCACCGGTGATGAAAGTTGGTGTTTAAAGTTTGATCCGAAAACGAAACGCCAGAGTATGGAATGGTGTGGAACGTCTTCGCCCTGGCAGAAGGAAGTCAGGTTGCAAAATTCACGTGTCAAGACAATGATCATTGTTTTTTTCCGACACTGCTGGAATTATCCACCTTAAATTTGTTCCTGAGGGCACAAATTATTGACTAATTATCGACTATAATGACTATTGAATGTAATAATCGTTGTATATATATATATTTTTTTTTACATATTCATTCTCTCTTTTCTCATTAGCTTCAATATTTAAAAAAAGTATTTGATTCCTTGAGGTAATGTATATTTTGCTGACTTTTGCAGCAGAAAGTGTGAACGTGGATTCATCGTACCATATCACGTCCCTCCACTTGTGTAGCCCACTGCCCGTGATCTTTGCACCACTTGACGCGACAACTTGCGTTGACGGGAGTGATGAAAGGCTTGTGTAAGGCAACCTGACCGTGATATCCAACTCCGTGTAGTTTCTGGCGCAGAGGTTTTTTTTTTTTTTTTTGAAATGAGTTTCTGGCGATCGGTGTTGACTTTTCACACAATTGCTCAGCAGTAGCCCCCCTATTTTTCGTGGTACTAATTCTCGAACGTCCCTCTCTTGCAGTAAGCGCTTTCGTCCACTGTTGCATTTCGCTGATGACGTTTGTCCTCTCGACTGCCTTGCTGAAACCTTCGAGACTTTTCCTCGACGAACATATGCAATTTCAGCTGTTCTCTCACAGATGTACTACCTGCCTGCCTGGCTCTAACAATGGCGCCCCTTTCAAAGTCATCGAGGTCCTCTGTATTCCATTCTAACATGTAAGCATTCTGTATTCCAATAAACGGTGGCAGGCCTCCGTTTGCCTTTATATACACGTCCCTAGGAATATCGGGAGTATGTTTGCATATCTTTTGGTGCATTGCAACTACCGATAACGCCATCCGATAGCTCAGTGTTTCCATTTTTTGTCCATTACCTGTATATCCTACCTATCCATATATAAGTATGCTTGCATAAACCGTTCGTAGAACATTCAGCAGAGAAATTTCTGAATTCTCACATTCAAGGTTTGGCTCCTGTTTTCAAATTCTTTTATTTTTTTATTCAATAATATTTGTATACTTGAGTGTACAGATCGCTTATGAAACTTCTCAACTTTGATTATTTTAAAAGTGTGTACATATCTTCTTTTTCGATGTATCAATCATTTTTATTTTGCTAAAAACTAAATGTGAATACTTAACATTTCACATCCCCTTGTATCCTGAACCATTGTGAGGATATCATTATTAACAATAATATAACCAATAAGACTTTTCTTGTATATTCTTTACATGTAAATTTGTGCACATTTTTATGTTGGAACACGGTTGATAGTGATGACTAGTTTGACATGTACAACAATTTAGCAAGTGCTTATTCTAACTTGCTGTTTTGGTCTCCAACAAGATCCAGTTTTCATTTATCTTCGTCATCTGCTTTCTTTCTCCCTCCCTCCCTCTCTCCCCTAATGATTCAAAAAAATCCATCCCTCTAATCTGCTCTACTTATGAGAGAATTCAACAAATAAATCTCTGATTACTTTCTCATTTTGAAATTTGTCCACATCACTCTTCTTGAAATTGCCTGCCATTCGTGGAGTTTTATTGTATATTACTGTAATGCTGAATAATATTGTACTGTAACCACTACTTGTTCCTTCCTTTTCCTAATGATTATTGCTGAATATAACATCTTATTTATTTAGAAATATCTCAATATGTTTGTTAAAAAACGTTTACTTTTCTTGACCAAAAAGCTCTGGAATGACTTTTAATGGGACTATATTGATCAAGTGCATATAATAAACAACTATGTTATACCAACTAGTTTCACCAACTAAGGCTGTTTTGTCTTCAGGGTACACATCTGATGTAAGGCACTAAAAAGTAAAACACTGTTACAAACTATAATCAACCGATTCCAATTATATTAAACAAAGAACAGAGCGCGTACAATACATTCATAGAGCGTGGATGATATCACTTGTTGTTATTTAGGAACGTTCTATAGTTGGCACTATAATTCAGTTCTGGCGAGTTGAAGGATCTGATAAGGGTCTTCCAGATCACGGGCAAGATTAGTCCTTGGTGCCTGTTAAGTTTGAATACAGCGGGCAACTGTTGTGGCCTCCTTAAAAATTCGGGAGCGGAAGTCCTCCTCCATGTAAGGAATTGTGCTTCTATCCCACTCTATGGTATGGTTCGTTCTTGAGAAATGAAAAGCTAACCCCGATTTTTCTTCTCTGTTATTATTGACGTCACCTAAGTGTTCTCTTTGCCTAATTTCAAGGCTCTTTGAAGTTTGGCCGATGTAATTCAAGCCGCATGAGCAGGGTATGTTATGAACTCCAGCATATTTAGAGAAAGGATGGCTATCTTTTGGAGATCTTAAGAATTGTCTAATCGTTTCTGTGGGTTTAAAAGCACTCTTATTTTATGTTGTCTAAGGAATCTAGCAATCTTATTGGAAACTGTCCCTAAGTATGGAATGACGATGGTAGAAATATAACGTATATCATCTTGTCTTTGTTAGGGTTCAGAGAAAAGTATCTTGTGGACGAGTCTTCGAGGAAATCCATTCATGGTAAGGTTGGTGGATATCAGGGATAGTTCCTCTTTCATTTCTCAAGAACGAACCATACCATAGAGTGGGATAGAAGCAAAATTCCTTACATGGAGGAGGACTTCCGCTCCCGAATTTTTAAGGAGGCCACAATAGTTGCCCTCTGTATACAAAACCTTAACAGGAACCAATGACTAATCTTGCCCGTGATCTGGAAGACCCCTCAACTCGCCAGAACTGAATTATAGTGCCAACTATAGAACGTTCCTAAATAACAACAAGTGATATCATGCATGCTCTATGCATGTATTGTACGCGCTCTGTTCTTTGTTTAATATAATTGGAATCGGTTGATTATAGTTTGTAACAGTTTTTTACTTTTTAGTGCCTTACATCAGTTATGTACCCTGAAGATGACAACAGCCTTAGTTGGTGAAACTAGTTGGTATAACATAGTTGTTTATTATATGCACTTGATCAATATAATTCCATTAAAAGTCATTCCATCTCAATATTTTTGTCTTCAACGCCAATTACATCGACGTGATATTTTTGTAATCCCTCTGCTAGTCTGCCTCTTTTCATTGATATTTCTTGTATTGTTGATTGTAATTTCACTTCCATTGCATCTAAGGTTCTTCCAATAGCTCAATTTTTCAATGCTCGTTCTAGTTCGCAGACAAGAATAGTAATGGCATGGCTAATCATGAGAAGTCTTGCCCAATATGCCATTTTATAAAGTTATATCATGATAGTTGTCTATGGATTTAAGTCAGTAGAGAATACAATTTAGTTGGCTACATCCCGAAATGACAGTCCGTCTTCATTCATCTAGTTGGATACCTACACGAATGCACTATTGGAAAGTGAGTTATTGGACATTAGATCAGAAGTTCCGGTTGCTTCTTTGCATCCCTTATAGGCATGGGAGGTCCTAAGTTATCTAGTTTTGATCATTTGACCTCTTGAATTTACAACTTAACGAGTATTGCACCCAGATGTTAACTTTAAACAACGCTTTTAAAATAAGTTGACTCAATTGTTTATTGTTTATATTACTTACTGCATAGTTGAAAATAAATAATAAAAAGTTAATATTTAATTTTGTATGAGAAATTTAAAGTGCCCTAGAGAAATGATGTTTGCATCCATAGTTCTAGACCGTCTGACAATAAAACTGTTATAGTTTCGATTCTAGTTGTTGACTATAGGAACTTTTCTAAGCCTTTCTGCTGCTATTTCCCCGTCTATCTCTGGCATGGGTACGAAGAGTTTTACCTTTCAGACGGTGTTTTTTTTAACTTCATCTCAAAACCGTCGTAAAACTCGCACTATTACAAATAGTAATATGAGTGTTAGGGTTTAGGCCCGCAAGATGGTTGGTTCTCTTGATTCTTCGATAGCTTGGGCTCATCAGTAAAAGCTTGAAAAACGAAGACTGGTTGCTGTCTGTATTCAAAAAGTTAGTTAAGGATAAAGGAACTCTGCCCTACTCCCTTTTGAGGAATAAAAGACAGAGGATTAGAAATGTAATTTTAAAATAAAATCTGTTCTTGTACATAATTCGAGATCCCGTGGAGTAGATTTGTGGACTACAGTTCGAGAATCATTGATTGATCTACTGTTATCTTCCTTGGAGAGAGAAAGATCGTGAAGCTTTGCGCCCCATAATTCCTGGTTGATCTCGCTGTAGTTGTCTTTGCCCGCGGCCGACAGCGAGGTCTTTTGGCCTGGAGAAATACCACTACTGGAGAAAGACGGATTGACGTATTTCAATATGCATCTTTAAGGCAAAAAAGTAACATTAGGAAGCGTTTCTTTGGGTTAACAAACTCGTAACTTTAGGTTTCACACTGTTAACTCTGAACTTTATCTCGGCGTTTAAGTTTTTGCATTCTCATTCACTTATTTCTTTATTAGTTTTTTTGTGTACTTGTCTGCTTTCCTTGTCATAAAGTCAGAGATTACTTTCAATAATGTATGTTCTACCTAAAGTTTATTTCATCTTTTGTAATAGGATAATAACATCCATATACTGTACTTGTTATTTTTATGGTTAGGCATAAAAAAGAACGTTTTGTAATCCTTTTAAATTAACGCTTCATTTTACCTCAAAGGACAATTTAACTCCATGAGAAATTTCAAAATGACAAACATTTCATCTGTGGGGGAAAAATTGTGATGAATTAACAAGTTGTTTTACGCTATTACTTCCCATTTTGCATTGAAAAAAAATTAGACATAGCAGTGTTCTTTTATTCAAATACTTTCAAATCCCATTTTTTTGAAATTCGAAATCTTTTGACATTTAACTTTGTAATTTGTCCTTGCTTGTATCTCTCTCTGTGTGCGTGTACACGCGCACAGAGAGACAGAGAGAGAGAGAGAGAGAGAGAGAGAGAGAGATACAAGCGCATGGCGCACGCACGCACACACACACACACACACACACACACACACACACACACACACACACACACACACACACACGCGGCCGCGCGCGCGATAAACTATTCTCCCAAAATTCATGCACTTTCATGTTCATAACTGCTTATCAAATAGAAGAAAATTGAATACACAATAACGCCACGATTGTGATTCAAAACTCATAAAGCAACTGGTATCTTAAAAAAGTGAGTGAAGTACTGAGAAAGCAGCAGGGTGGCTACAAAAGGAGGATTAAATAGTTTACACGAAACGTTGTTGCGGAGAGTGCCCTCCTGCAATGCTTCTTGTACTACTCCATGGAGTTGCCACGTAATACTAATAATTTAAATTATGGTATTACTATGCAGAGGGAATTTACATTCTTCTTAACAATTAAAACAATGTCAGCCAAGTAGCTCTTCTGAATTTTATCCAATCCTTTTCTTCTCAATATTTTGCTTCTTATATGCATATAAAATGTTTCCTGTGGTCAAAATCGAGTCAATTATGCGACCTGTAGCATCATCTGCTTTACATTCTGCTCTGATTTTGAGGGATTTTTTGAAGAATTATTATTATTACGTGACACCTCTAAGAAGTGTAAGGACTCATCGCGGAAAAGCTCTGTACTCCATTCCGCTGTACACATCTACCCCCTTCCCCCACTACTACTTAATTCTCCTACTATACACAATTACCTTCAACGTCATCTACCGATCATCACCACCAGCAACAGTATATTTTTTTGTCTGTAAATTGGGTATGTTCTGTGGATTTCAACAAAAAGGAACAGATATTTCAAATTTAGTCGAAACCAGTACACATATTGACTGATGGAGGGATAAATCCTTCATTTTGGTTCCGAATGAGCTGAAATTCTCAACGAAGTGAATCAATATAAGAATCAATCATTTATCACTAAATTCGGAATATTATTGTTATTATTGTTGTTGTTATTTGACACCTCCAGAGAGTCCAAGACTCATCGAGGGAGGGCACCTACTCTACAGCTCTCCATCTCTACCACTCAACCTCATCCACCAGCCGCATCATCTGTACTAACGCCATCTGCCGTCTACCATTACAGTCACTGCTGCGACTCTCAAGCCATGACTATTGGATTTCTAGAACGAAATTCGGTAAAAGATTATATCGTGGAAAATTCCACGATATAATCTTTTATATCGTGGAATTTTGAACCTGCATTTGTTCATGAATGAACAAATGAATGTTCAACAACTATTTTCAACTCGTTTTTTTAGTTGTAAAAAATACTACATCAAAATTTTGCAACTAGGAGCGTATCGCAAGTTTTCATCAAAATAGCAAACCTGGAACTGTTTGCGGTTAGTGCATATTATTTATTTGCCTTTATCGTGACGTTCGTTATCCCTCACAGAAATGCAAAGGGTTTCATTATTCTTATAGATCAAAAAATACCAGTATCTTCATTTCAAATAACAGTCGAGAAACCTAATAAATGACATATATGTTATTAGCTTAGAATAGACTGACATTTAGCGAGAAACCTTAATAAAAGCTATGTATCTCTTTGTAACTTGCAATTGCAGCAGTTATTATTATTATAGCGGCTTCTGACGCATACAATAAAATTGCGAAATCGTTGTTCATTTGTATTGAAACTTGCGAACATGGTGTAATGTATAGGTTTCGAATAAGATAAAAATGCAATGTCATTGGTTCTGCCACTATCTTATTAAAGGAGATAGAAATAATAAGTATTGATTGGGGAATGAGACTGTGATGATGCGAGTACAAAAGCTCTCTTTTCTTTTTTTTAAAGGAAAATTAACTGTGTCAGTTGTAACTAAATATATTCAGTTTCTATTTTGGTTAGTAATGATTATAAAGTAATTGGTCAAATGTCTTTTTTGACAAACGAGATAAAGGAAAAAGGTGACCTTTACTTGACTATATTTATATTTCGCAAGACACTCATCAGGCTGCCTAATCCGATCTCTCAAATTGAACGTGGCATTAATGAAAATTGAAATGACAGCTTATCATTCTTAATATGTTTGTCAAATGAAACGCTTCCTTGACACCAGAAACCATAGGGCTTCTTATTTCAGAAAGTTTCTTGAAAGGATTCTAGTTTCAAGAATATCTTTTTGAAATAATGATATTTTGCATCACTAAACTCAAACAAGGATATTTTTTATAGGGGAGAGGGGAACGGCTTGCTTTTTTTTTTTTTGTAAATAGCATCTTTACTCTGCAATCAACAGTATGGATCTGTCTTCTGTTCTGTATATAAGACCACTACGTCGCTTATCGAAAGACTTTAAAAAGTTCCATGTTTAATCTACAAAGTAAAGTTTTCGATTTATCCAACTGATAGCCTACTCACAGTATTAAATGTGTTGCACTATATGTTATTATATAACATAATAAGATGAGTTATTTTCTTTTAGAGCTTACAATATTATTACAATATGATAATATAGATATTGCGTAATTTTCGTCTACAGGGTAGCCCTGTAGACGAAAATTGGCCAGAATGAATAGGACAATTATCGAAGCACTAGTCACTACAATTTTATTGTTTTTTAATTTATAATTTAATGTTTGTATGCTGTTATTAAATGATAATTATTTTACACATGCATTTCACATATATTAACTTCTGCTAATAATTCTGCTTACATGTCGATTTCCTGACTGCCCAATTACTTCTGGAACTCAAATAATTGTATCCAACAAAGTGGTATATGCAAAGTGGTATATGATATTCCAGGGAACTCTGGGATTCAGAAAAACTGTTATAAGAATTGCTGATAATTTTGTATGGACATCTCAATATGTCCTTGTTGAATCCGTAGTTCAAACCTCGTTTTTTCAACTAAATCCTTCCAAGATGAGAATGTTTCTCAATACCCATGCTTTTTGATAGTTGAGAATACGAACATTATATACATTTCTCATAAAGAAATATTTTTTTAGGTACGTTTAGCAAAATCTGAAGTTCCTATTAGGTTCGCTTTATCCGTACGTATATATCTGTGGAGGAGTAGGGTGCACCCTAGGTGAAAGGGATATCACAAAAATTGAAAAGCATATATATATATATATATATATATATATATATATATATATATTTCTTGTATTCGTGTTCATCATCATCATCAAATTCCTGACATGTACCCTCAAGGAGTGTAAGAATTTAGTAATGATATTATGCAAGTACTATATAAAAAACTTACATCATTACTAAATTCTTATCAACAATTTTCCTCCAAATTAATCTGTTATCTGTCCAACATTATCAGATCTTATATTTCTATCTTCTATATTCTTCATATCTTCTTACTGTATCAATCCACCTATATCTTAGTTTTCTTCTGGATCTTTTTCCTGCCAACCTGTCAGAGAACACTTGTTTTGCTAATCTTTTCTCTCCCATTCTGTTTAAGTGACCATACCACCTGAGATTAGCTCTGCGAACACATTCCTGGATGCCAACAATGTCAAGTTCTTTCCTAATATCCACGTTTTTTTAATATGATATTGCCATTGATGCCATCTGTTCATGCCCCTAATCTTTCTCAGGATTCTCATATCTGCGGTCTTTAGTCAAGTGTTTTACTTCTGACCCAGCTCTCAGATCCATAAGTTAAAATTGGTTTGAACACTGTCTTGTATAAACTAATTTAGTGTTTTCACTAATTTCTCTCTTATTCCATATAAATTTATTCAGCTGACTTCCTACCATATCGGCTTCGTAGATTTTTTCATTAAAAATCGTGCCTAAATAGCTCAAATGTTTTACTTGTTCTATGGATTCAACATTCAGGATATAGTTGATATTTTCAATGTTTGCAGACTTGTAGCGGATTTATTTAGAAGTATAACATCGTCCGCAGAAAGCAAAGAGCTGACATTAACATATCCAATTTTGATATCAGGTTTAATACCACTTTCCTTTATAATGTGATCCAAATAGATAATAACAGAGGGAATAATGTATATCCTTGTCTCACACCAGATTTAACATTAGACCATCTTCCTGTACTTCCTTCAATACAACTCAAATAAAGACTAAATATTGTTTGATATAATGCTCCATTGACACCATATAACTGCAGCGTACTGAACAGCTTCTCTCTTGGCACCTTGTCATATGCCTTTTTCAGATCTACAAAACTTAAATACAGATCTTTGTTATATATCCCATTATTTCTCATCTATCTGTCGTAAAGTGAAAATCTGATCCTTGCAGCCTCTATTTGACCTAAATCCAGCATATTCTTCACCAAGCTTCTCTTCCACAATTTTTCTCAATCATTTCTTAAGTATACTTGCATAAATATTACCAGGAATACTCAATAAGGAAATACCTCTGTAATTCTCACATTCAGTTTTATTTCCCTTTTTTATATATGGTTACTATGAGAGCTCTACTCCAGTCATCTGGAATTCATCCCTCTGTCCAGGCCTTCTGAATTATGCAGTGCAGCCAATGTAAGACTTTTAGACTTCTATACTTCAGCATTTCTGGTCGAATATCATCTACTCCAGCTGCCTTTCCACATTTCCGACTTTCGATGGCATTTTCTACTTCAAGTATAGATATTTATTCCTGATTGCATGCCTGTCGAGTGCTTTTTACCGCTGTGCTGTCACGGCTTGTTTGATTTAGAAATTTTTCGAAGTAATTACTTCATACATCAAGGATATCTTTTTCTCCAGTTTTCATGTCAACTTTATCATTTCTAATTTGCTTTACAGCACTTTTTCTCCATTTATAGGCTTTTCAACAGCCTCCAGAATATTTTGCCACCTTCTTGATATTTATTTTCTTTGTTCTTATCAGTCTTCCCATGACTTTTGTTTAGCTAGTTTTACGCAGTGTTTAGTTTTCTTACATTTGTCTCTATATTCTCTAAGAGCACAAGCTAACTTATTTGCCAAGAATTGTCGATATGCTTACTTCTTTTCCTTCACTGCCTCTTTAACTTTCTGTGTCTACCATGGTGTTCTATCCTTGCAGGCAACTTCACCACATGGCTGTCTGGCTGAATCAGTCAATGTTTTCTTCAGAGTTTGCCACTGAATCTCCAAGGTTTGGTTCCTGCTCTCAAACTCTTTCATTTTTTCTTAAATAATGTTTGTGTATTTTAGTCTATAGTTCACATCTGACAGCTGCTCAACTTTCATTCGCTTTAAAACTTTCTTGCATGTTCTTCTTTTCAATATGAAATTCAATTTTATTCTACTGAAGACTAAATGGTGATCGCTTCTAATTTCAAATCTTCTGTACACTCTATGTCCTGCACCAGTGAGAAAACATCACTGTCAACAATAACATAGTCAATATGACTTTTCTTATTCATTGCTTCTTCTCTCCATGTGAATTTGTGCACATTTTTATGTTGGAACATAGTGTTAGTAATAACCAATCCATGTCTCGATTAGAAATCCATCGGGTATTTGCTATTATTATTAGCTTGGCTGTTTTGTCCAAATTTTCCCAGAATATTTCTGTAGGACTGATAATCATTTCCTACTCTGCTATTTAGATCCCCAACAAGGACCAACTTTTCCTTTTTCATTGTATCATTTGCTTTCTCTAAAGCTTCAAAAATTTCCTCCACTTTTACCTTAGTAGAACCTTCTGTGGGACCATAGGCATAAATAAGTCTCATTGTTCAATTCCCCATTCTGATATTTGCCTACATCACTCTATTTGATATTGCCTGTCATTCAAAAAGATTAGCCTCGTATTTAGTGTTGAATACTATGGCTACTCTCTCCTTCTCTTTCCTGATTGTTATTGCCTGAATATACATTTTGCATTTATTGCTTAGAAAGATCTCACCATTTTTTTGTGTTTTTGTTTCATCACCCCTCTCTGCCATTCAGGCTTTTTATGTTGATAGTACCAATTTTGAACTCTGGTGATGTGAGTTGGGATGTGTTTCAGGATTTGTTTCAGTGGCTGACTTTTCGTTGTTCGCCCCTTTTTCCTGGCGAAAACAACCGAGGGCCTTTATTTAACCGGGCGACGCCCCAGCCGGCATGAAATTCTGTCATGTTTTACTATCATTTTACATTGTGGTTTAAGTCAATAAGAGTACAATTACTCGGCTAAATCCTAAATTGCGCCCATCCTCGTTCGTTCAGTATCCAAATAAATACCTAACAGGGTGCGCCACGAGAAGGTCGAGGATTGGGCATTAGATCAAAAGCCCTGGTCGGTTCTCCGCATTCCATTATATGGCTTTAACCCTTAAGCACCTCTGTATTCGTGTTCTATAAAAAAAAAAAAAAAAAAAAAATGTAAAGTATGTTTACATTTTGTTGAAAATTTAAATTTATTACACATTAAAAAACTAATCTCGGAAGGTGTCCTAGCACAAAGTTAAGCAAATAAAGTAAACCAACTACTGTAAATTTTGCAAAATAAAACTCGTTTAGGATTGTGCAACTAAAGCATAATAATTGTATGTTATCTGTAGATAGTATATTATGTACATATGCAAATATATTTATAAACTCCCACCCACTCACAGGTTGTAAATTTATAGCACATTAGTATCCTGGGTGGGTTTAGGTATTTTTTTTAAAAAAATGTTTTGTATTTTTACATAGTCGAAAAACCCATCTCTTGAGACCACACACATTTTTCAATGCACTTCAGACCTCTAATTAGTGGAGTAGTGGTGATGGTCTCGCACTGCTATGCAGAATCCCACGTGATTATAAAGATGACCATCGCATTTAAAGACAAAACATGTCCATTTTAGGATTCGAACCGTAGCCTGTTGGTTGTGAATCGAGTAGTTTATCCACTCTGCGAGATAGGCTGGATAATATTATTTTCCTAATATAAAGGGAAAAAGTTTCTCATTGAATTAGTTAATGACAGAAAAATCATCTGTATTCCTCAATCATCTATGTCATGAAAACTTCTTCAGTATAATAATACTTGCATTGTAGCAAAAATCCGGATTTTTCTGCTATGACTCAACCTTACAAATCATACGTGTATAATATTCCCCCTTCTCCTGAACAGGTTGTTTTGAAATTTTGTATTTTGGGATATTTACTAAACACTTTCAGAACAACTTAAAAAAAAAAACAACGCGAAATTGGGTGTGATAATTATATTTGTATGCTGTTTGCTATTTTGAATGATAGTGATATTATCCTATTTGGCTTGTAGTCGGCACAGAATGCATGTACTGTTACTGCATACTTAAGAGAGTCTCAATAATGACCAATAGGTTTTTTACTGTGTCGGTCGTTTATTTGTGTATAACATCTACAGACATAAATACATTTTCCACCTCCCCCAACGTCAGGCTCTGCGACAAATCGGTTGGAATCGCTTAAAGTCGCACCATGTAAAATAGCGGACCCTGCACCAAGCGGGATATAACTCGAGGAAGAAGGAGTCTTTTATTTGTGTACGAGATATGCCATTTAATCGATATAGTTGCTCGTGTTATTCTCGGTCTGCTCTGCAGGCGATTTATATGGCCACTCCACTTCATATCAGCATCGTTTCAAGGTATCGCATTATGTTTACCTGCGTGATGATTGCAGTTTTATAGATGTAGCTATTATCTCGAAGGCCGATAGCAAGATATTTAATGGATTGTGTCTGTTGGTTTCTGAATATCGTATATTTTGTTTTGTCAGAATTTAAATGTATGCAGTTAATTGTAAATCAGTTTGCGGGCCTAGTTGGCCAAGTAGATAGTTTCATCCTCTCAACGGTCTGTAAGGTGGAATCCCGCTACAGTGTGAATGTTTGTGAAACTTTTTTAAGGATAGTAGACGATTTTCATAACTTGATGCGAAACTACGATATTACTTATTTACAGGTCCAAAGTGCTTGAAAAGTACCATGTTTGCTTTTGATCTATCTCTAGAGCAGTGCTCCCGGGAGGCTTACCTTTCGTGGGTGTGATCTCACACACACACACACACACACACACACACACACTAGTACCTGCTTAAATCGTTATGCGGACAGTAGCTGTGTCAATCTGCATAGTAGAATATCTTAACACTGTTAGATATTTAGATAACACTGGAAGTTGATTAATATCATGCATGTAGTTGTTAAAAAAAGGGAGTAGGGAAAAGAACTGTATCTTTGGGATTCCACACGTCATCCGTAACGCCTTGCTTCAGATTGAAGCAACTACAAGCATAACATTATAGAACACCAAGCCAGAATCTCGTCACTAAAAACTCACTTTCACATCCACTTTACTAGCATGTATGGTATTAATACAAACATAAATGACGTTCACCATCACTTGCAGATTTCCGGACCAGACATCTTTATCTTGACAGAAACCCAGAGTCAGCTATATCTACTACTGTCCAACTCCGACGCCTGAACTAAACCTCACGATTCCTTTCGCCACAAGGAATCGTGAGGTTTAGTCAGATTTCACAAGCTATGTCAGATTTCACCTGTGTCTTCGTGAAATCTGACATAGCTTGCCAGAGAATGACTAATTTAGAATCCCCTGTTTTGACCTTCTCTGGCTGAAGGTTTCCTCTCCCCATTTAGTAATATTCCTTGTTGCATTTACCGGTCTCCAAATACTGTAACCACCCAGATCTCTTTATATTCCTTTCCATAACTCGACTATCTGCAATCCAGCTATCCAAATAGTGAAGTCATCTTCCCAGGCGCTCTCAACGTCCACAGTACCAACTGGCTCTCCTTTTCCAACATCAGCGATCATGCTAGACGAGAAACAGAAGTCTTTGCGATAAGTAATGACCTAACGCAAATCGTACACCTACACACTCGAATTATAACCTTCTTCACTTTCCACATACTCTGTATCTCTTTTTGACTAGTTCTTCTTCTAGTACACAATAGAGGTCATGTCTCCTCTTGGTAACCCAGACAACGTTGTACAAGTCTCCTTTCTCATAGAACTCCCTTCTTCCAACTACTCCCGACTTCGCATCCTCTAGCACTACAAAGGTGCTAATTGGGATTCTCTCCGGAATATCTGCTCCTCCTTTTCTTGGTCTGACTATTGTCTCTACTCATTCTATCCTAACACCTGCTCTGAATTAGTCACAGAAATTATCCTCACTAGCATGAAGGTTTTCATCCCCCATTCAGTCCAAAATCCTCGTCGGCTTTCCAAGCCCTGGTTCAACAGAAAGTGTATCATAGCAGTTAAACTAAAAAATTCAACTTACTCATGGCTCGCAGCAAGAACTGCAAGAACTCCAGCTTCATGCTCCGCCTATAACAACACATGTGCAAACAGTCATCAGCAGATTCAAATCAGCTGATTTGGATCTGCTAATGATTACTCTACTCTGCTGATACTACTACTCTCTCTCTTGCTAAGGCCGTTGGATACTTCTGGGTACTTGCACTTCCACCCCTGATGGTACCACTGCTATTTCGCCCAAAGAAAAAGCTGACCTCCTGGCATCACTCATTTCCTCAAACTCCAACAAAGATTACCGACGGAAATTGCTTCCTGCTGTACCAGAATCCAAGCACCGTATATCTCCAGTAGTTTTTCACCAAAAAGACGTCAGAAAACTACTAAATAACTTGGACACTAAATATGTCTTCTGGCCCTCGGGGCTTCTCTGCAATTGTTCTCAACAGTGTCCTCCATAGCTAACACCTGTTTTCCATCGTCTCTACAATATATTATACATAGCTGGTACTTATAAGGAGTCTCGAGTCCATCTTATACAAAAAAGGGAGATAGAAGTCTACTGTTAAACTATCGACCAATTGCCATCACCTCTGTCCTCTCCAAAATAATGGAGAAAATCATCATCCCACTTCTCCACTACGTAGAGTCTCCAGTTAATTAGCGACAACCAGTATGGATTCTGCCATTCAAGATCCGCAGCTGACCTCGTAGTTTACATCACCCACCATTGGACACGTGTCATGGAAAGGTTCGGAGAAACTTCTGTTGTGGCTCTTGACGTTACCAGAGCTTTCGACTGTATCTGGCATCGAGGCCTGCTAAACAAATTTATGGTCTTCCTGCCACTTTATGTAATTGGGCAGTCAGCTTTAACTCTGGTTGTTCTCCAAGACAAGCAGTAAGTAGATGGTTCCCTCTCTTCGAGCTTCACCGCCAATGGTAGAGTGCCTTAAGGCTCTTTCCTATCACCTGCTCTCTTTCTCCTGTACATAATGACCTACTCGCAATCACCACTAATCCTATCCACAGCTTTGCAGACGATAGTACTTTCCATTCATCCTACTTATTTGACAAACCGCGCATTGCAGGTATCCCAAGCATTAAGATCTACAACCAAGGCCTTAAACACTGATCTGTATACTATCCTTTAATGGGGAGAGGACAATGTGGTCATGTTCAATGCCACTAGAACACAGTCTTGCCTCTTCTCTCGCAAAAGAAATCTCACCTCGTATTCCCGTACCCTCAATAATACACAAATCACCAGACAAGATCAGATCTCTCTGCTTGGACTAACATTCACTTCGAGCCTCTCCTGGCACAAACACATCCCAACAATAGCTTCCTCAGCATCCAAAAAATAAAAAAGAAACTCTGCATTCTCTTTCGTTCAATGTGCTATTTGACATCCAGGCTACTTCTCACATGTTTGGGGTGGAGCAACTAAAACTCTAAGAATTTTCGATGCTGTCCAGCGAGCAATTCCGCTCATAGATGATCCCTCTCATAGATTCACTTCAGCCTTGATCTCACAGATGTAGTATTTCATCACTGTCTTTTAGGTACTTCAATGGTCATTGCTCTGCTGAACCTGCAACCATCATTCCTCCACTTTCTGTTGAACCTGTTAATACAGTAATACAAAAGAAGCAGCTGCATACACCGAACTCGTTCTCGTCTTCCTATTTTATTCCGCCTACCTCTGGAATACCTCATGAAGTGTTCTCAAACAACTACCACCTGCAACTCTTCAAAAAAAAAAAAAAAATCAGTAAATTTCTATCTCAGTCCTCATCTGCACAGCACACGTCATTGATATGTGTGTGTGTATGTATATAATGTAGTTTTCATGCACACAAGTAAATCGGGTGTTTCAATATGCATTAGCTTTTCTAGTAGTATTTTTGTGTAAGAGAGTATTCAATGTCTTTGAGAAATATAAAAAGAGCGATTACAATTCAGTTTTGTCTAAGTCGGTGTTGATTAGTTCTGTAAAACCTTCCGAAAGTTTTTTTTTGAATTGATACTGTTTTCGAAATGATGTCGCATTTATCTGTATCATGGTTTGCTTTAATTGGATCTTTGATGGAAGATAGAAACCTCTTGCATGAAGGGGGTCTTTTTATATGTAGTTCTATAATGGAGTCAGTAGAATGCTGATTGAATTCGTTTGTTGTTTTAGAGATTTTGCTTCTTTCATGAGCTAGTTTCCAAGGGCTGTGTGAGTGAAATCCAACAACTTGTTGATTAGATACTAGGTTGCTTTATGTTCTTTTGTGTCATCTTATTTTATTATTATTTTTGCTCTTGTTATATGCAAATATGAAAGTTCCCAGGGAGTCTTTCCTTTTTATATCTGTTATTATATTTTGTGTTAGCCAAGATTCCATTCGAACTATACAATTCTAAAGAATTATTATCCAATAGTCTGATTCCTTCTTTACTTTGTTATCTGACACATACTATATTATCTGGAATGAAAGTTTAATGTTAGTACATACACAAAGTCGGAGTTTACTATTTGGATCGTCCGTTTTTATAATTTCTGCATAGTATTTTGTAGCCTCAGGGTTTTGTGAAGATTCTTCTTATTTGTTTTTCCTGAATTTTCATGTAACTGTAAAGCAATGAAATAGTGTTCACTTAGTGTCCATCTTATAATATAACATGCATCCCGCAGAGCCTCCATAGCTCAGTTGGTATAGACGAGGCCTTTTATTTGAATTAGAATTCTGTCTAGGACCCGAAGAATCTTTATCAGGGCTTTTCAAGTGAAGGTGAGTTAGCTGGTCTCATACGTAGGTTCAGTGGCGTACCCAGAGGGGGGGGGGGGAACTGTCCGCCCCGGGCACCGAACTGAATGGGGCCAAGAGCATGGAATATCATTATTATTCACCAGATTTTTGTATAAAAATGTGTGTAACATTTTCACTTCTTAAAAATGATTTAATATTATTGATATTCGTAAATATTTTTTTTTTTTAATTTTGTGCTAAATACGACATACATATATATAATATGTAGATAGTTAATTCGAATTCAAACCAAAACGCTCGAATTTTGTTGAACGAGATAAACGAGAAGGAATGGTGAATAGAGCAATCGAATATGCAACAACAAAATGCGATAAATTGGACATTCCTATAGAAATAAAGGGGCAAAAAAAGGCTGAAAAGAAACATGCCAGGAGAATTGTTGGACGATGTTGGTCTTACACTTCAAGAGAAGCTGAGAAGATCAATGTTTGTTTGCCTCGGTCGCTTTTTTCTAGAATTATGTAGCTGTAACAAAGCAGTGGATGAAATAATGACGATTTTTAGGATTCTACAACCCAATATTTTAATACATGGCACAGAAAAAGATTTTGAAAATTGCATCCGCAATTTAATAAATGTCTATGATGAATTTCGAAACGAAGACATAATTCCTGAAATAAAAAGACTTCAGCGACATCTAACAGCTGTTAATATCAGCAAACAAGAAGCAGAAAAATGGACAGCTCTTCAATTATTACAGTTCATTGTAGAGTGGGATTTTGTGGAATCTCTTCCAAATATTTCACTGTGTTTAAGATTTTTTTTTAACTATTTGTGTATCAGTGACTTCTTGTGAAAGAAATTTTTCTAAATTAAAATTAATAAAAAGTTACCTGCGGTCCAATATAACAGAAGAGAGACTAAGTAATTTATCCGTACTTTCTATAGAAAATAATTATGCCAACAATATAAACTTTGACAAAGTTATTGAACATTACTTAAATGTTAAGTGCCGCAGAATGTAAAATAAAATGTGTGTTGAAAGTTAAGACAGATGTTTTTTTTTTTTTTTTTTTTTTTTTTTTTTTTTTTTTTTTTTTTGAGGTGAACAAAAAAATGTCGCCCCGGGTACCAAAGATTCTGGGTACGCCACTGCGCAGGTTACAGGGTTTTTCATTCTGCATCCAGTAGAACACACGCAATTTACAGACAAAGAATGCTTATAAGCAGAGGGCTGTCTTATCCTAGAGGGTTGAAGCATACTGGGAAGGTCTAGACCAGTGATTTTCAACCTTTTCCATAATACGGCACACCTAGACTAATTATTAAAATTCTGCGGCACACTAAAAATATATTCTTTTACTTTTTTTTCTCGCGGTATACCCGAAGACTTCTCGCGGCACACCGGTTGAAAATCGCTGGTCTAGACGCTTGAGTGCCTGTTACAGCCGCTGATGATGATAATATTGCATAGCCATTTTGTGATCGGTAAAACAAGATGCGATTGTATTTTCGGTTATTGCAAGGGTATTGCTAATGGCAAATGCCTAAGTATTTCTGCCTGCTTAATCAGTGACAGAGGTGATACTGACACAGTGGCGTAGCTAGGGGAGTGGGAGGGGGAGCGTCCAGGGCGGCACTTTTTACGTGAAACACAATTTTATTTTTCGACGATTCTTTTATTTATGTTCACTTAGTAATTTTTATGACTTAATTAATAATTAGGTTTTACAGACAAAGAATGTTTATACAACCAAAATAAACATAGTTTTTTAATTTATTTCCTTACACGTCGTTTTGGCTTTTTGTAGTATTTTTGGTGTATATTGAGAGGGGCGGCAAAAGCTCTAGCTACGCCACTGACAATAGCGTAGCGATAACTATTGGATTATATCTAATTCAGTCTGTAGTGAGGGTATACCCTTTTGTGGAAAAGAGTTGCGTTTGATTCCTGTGGCACTACAAAGGGAGTCTTTATATAAGGACTTTCTGGTTAAGAGGTAATTCGTCTCATACCGAAGTAGTAGGGTTTTATTATTATTATTTTATTTAACTCGGGTTTTACCTCTCTGGTGAACTGGCCCTGTGAATCCGTGTACCCATAACATATCAGCAAGTGGAGTAGGAATTAACATGTATGGTATGTTAATTCTTAATCCACTGTCATTAGAAGAACTGTATGCTGTTTCTGGACCAGATGAAAAACAAAGATGTAATGAATAAACTAAATGCGATACATTTAATACAATATGGTTAACAGTACAGACGAAAATGGTTACAGCTTGTTAGCAGAATGGATAGGACCAGGAAATTTCAATAGTTTGTTTGATACATCCTTAGAGGAAGGTGATCAGCCAAAATATGAGACCATAACAGACCTACCAGGACTGCTATGGGACATGATGATGATGGTATGCATTTGAATTTGACACGGAACTTTCTCTCATTTAAAGACATTTGAAACGTCAGGTAAAGGAGAATAATTTTATAACAAATTTCTATAAAAACTATTTTATGCAGGAACAAATAACTACCCTGGTGAGAGAAACACTTCGAGGGTCCCTTCCTTATCTCAAAATTCATTTATCCTCTCAAGCTTTTTGTCCTCAATGGAGGGGGGGGGGTTCAGAACAGTGATAGTTAAATTGTGATCTATTGTAAACTTTTCATCTCTACAGAACGGTGCCCCATTGCTAGAAGTTCGCACTGCGTAAATTTAAATTCGTCAGTCCCCAAATGGCACTGAGATCGTAGAGAGCATACTCTCTATGAATTCCTTGCACAATTTTTGGAAAATTGTAGTTTTAGAGATACAGTATTAGGTCATTCAATATATTATTATTATTATTTTTTTTTTTATCAATGACGCTTTCGCGAACCATATAAACAATAAACAGAATCTTAATGTTGTTTGTGTTTACTGTCTCAACTTTAAACTTAAGATGTTTTTTCAGAACAATTCTTGGACTTATAAATTCTCTCTGTGTGTCTCTCTCTCTCACACACACACATACACACACGACACAGTAAAATGAAATGCTTTTTGCGGGATTTGCTTTTTTAATTATTTTCCGGCATGACTGAGATTTTGGCTACTGCATATTCTCTTACTCATCTCTAAGAGCATAAACATATTTTTCAAATGATGTATGCATGATCTTGTATTTTTTCAAGTTCCATGTACCTAATGGTTAACATGAAGAAATTGACCTCATCACTTTAAAACAATGAATTTGTTTTCAGTTTTATCAGAATTGGGTGAAAAATACAGAAGATATATGAAAAAAAAAATTCTGACATGTATAAGCACCTTCTTTCAAATATGGCAAACATGTACTAATTCCAATACCAACTACTATGTACTGCACAAATAAATAAATAAATAAATATCCTATAATGTCCAACGGGAGCGGGCGAAGCTCCTCTAACCCTAACAAACTTATACATGTTTGTATAAGGTGGGGCAATGGCTATTTGTTCCTGGTATACATTGCTTGGAAAGAAGTCAATGGACACCAGGAACAAATGGCCATTGTGCCCACCTTAATAAGTTTTAGGACCACCTTTCGCTGCAACGAATGCAACAATCCTACGGGACACACTTGGGGAAAGTGTGTCCTGTACTATAGTGATCAATGGGAATTTTGGACCATTTTTCCTGTAGGCATATAATGAAGTCCTGGACTATTGTGGGGAAGACATCTCTTTTCCTGGAGCCGTCGCTCCAGTTCGTCTCACATGTGTTCAGTAGGATTGAGATCAGGGCCCTGTGGAGGCCAGTCAAGTGTGGTGACGTTCATGTCAACAAACCACACTGTTGCTGCAGTAGCCTTATGACAAGGTGCATTGTCTAGGTGAAGGAGACAATGATCAGTTCCGTAGAAACGCCACAAAGCAGGAAGCATTGCATTGTCCAGAATGTTCAAATACCTTTCGGAATTCACTGTTCGTGACACCACAAACAAACAAATTCGATGCCAAACCAGGAAAAACAAGACCATACCATCACACCTCCACTTCCGAATTTTATATTTGGGATTATGTCCTCTGGTAAGAGATGTTCACTGGGAATCTGCCACATCCACACTCGTCCATCTGCTCGGTAGAGGGTGTAGCGTGATTCGTCGCTCAATAATACCGCATTCCAAGCTCCCATGGCCCACTGTACACGCTTTGCATCACTGAAGATGATGCTGCGTGTTGGTTCGGGTAATGTGGGGCTTACATATTGCAGTCTCACCATAAACAGCTGATGATTTTGTGCAGATTTGTGTTCCAGTCGATACCCGGAACTCCTCTTTCAACGTCTAGGCCGACGATTGGTGGTTTTTACATATTATCCTTCGTAGCATTCCACAGTCACGTTCAGCGAGTATAGTGAGTCGTCCACTGTGGGTAGCTTGCAGTTAACTCGCTGTGCTTCCATTGTAGTGTGGTATCAACTGATTGTTGACCTGGGATGGCCTAATTTGTCAACAATTTGCCATTGACTTGGGCCTTCGTCCAATTTATACCTGCTACAAACACGGGACTCGTTACATGGGATGATGCACCTTGCAGCATGGTGTCCTTTGACTTCTTCCCAAGCAGTGTACTATAGGTACTTTTACAAACTGCAGTGTATGCTCTTGCGGTCTATGCTAACCATGACAAACATTGCCATGTTTAGCATAGACTGCGTATGATCCATTCTGTAAGTATTGTTAATATTGGCAGTAAAATGCTTTCATTTATTTCGGTTTCATGTTTAGTTTAAGAAGTCCATTGCAAAGAGACCTTTGCAATGGACTTCTTAAACAGATATCTTAAGCGCCTCTGTAGCGCGATTGGAAAAAGCCTAAGTCCGATTCTCGTCGTGACGAGAGGAAACTCGGGTTTTTCATCCCACATTCAGACAAATCGGCCTTCAGGATACATGCAATTTACAGATAAAAAAATACAAGTGGTGGTGGGCAGTAGATGGCGGTGGTATATATGATAGTGACGGATGGAAGTGGTGGAGAGTGTGCCGGATTAAGGAATGGGTTGACCGAGCACCCACCCGGGGAGCCAAACGTAGGGGTCGCCAAAACTAAAGTCGGCACTAGGGCCTTAGTTTCATAACTATTCGCAAATTTCAAATTTAAAAATGATGTTTACTTCCCGAAAACATCAATTCGCCATTAGAAACTTTATAAAATTTTAAAAGCAAGCAATTTGCAGAATATAGTTCCAAATACGTGGGTCGCATTGAGAATTTTTCTGACAATTAAAAACTGTAGCAACAGCTGAAAGAAGTTTTAGCAAATTAAAACTTATCAAAACATATTTGCGATCGACAATGGGGAGTGAGAGATTTAATTCTTGTTATATATTAAAAATGCTGTTGCTCAAAAAATAGACATTAGTGAAAGAATAAAAGCTTTCGCAGATTTAAAACTAAGAAAAAAATACATCAAAATTATAATTGATTAAATTAAAATTAGTGTAAAATCAATTTTTGTTTGTAATAATTTTTGTTTCTTTTTTACGTAGTATATCTGAGTGAATAAAAATAAGTAGAAATATTGAAGTTGTGAAATTATTAATACTTTGAAAAAAAAAAACTTACAATTAGAAAGTAATTAAATGTAAAAAAAAAAAAAAAACTTAGACTCCGCGTGAAAAGCCAAACGGCTTCATCCCCTTAACTTAGACTCCGTGTGTTTAGACCCCTAAAAACGTACACACTGTGTCCGGGCGCGTGACATTATCTTGGTCCGTCACTGGGTGGAGATTAAGTGTTTTAGAGTAGGTGCCCTCCCTCAATCAGTCTCCACCCCCCCCCTGGAGGTGTCACCAAATAATAATAATACATACAATTTGCATTGTGTGTAATATAAGAAGGCAAGGTGTGACCCTGTTGATCTCTTCATTTATTGCACATGCTTAATAATTTTATAAACTAATAATTCTAACGATTCGCTTGCATGTAAAAATTTTAGCAGGATAACTGATCTAGTCACTAAGAATAAGTGTGACACCCAAGACAGTGCAAATCGACTTATAGTGGATGTATTATTATTATTATTATGTGACACCCCCAGGGAGTCCAAAGACTCATCAAGGGAGAGTGCCAACAGCATTGAACGATTGATTCCCTTCCAACCACTAATCCCGCTCAAACTTGTTTAACTTTTTGCGTGAGCGATACCTGTCTGACAGCCAATCAACTATCCAACTTACTAGGCTGTTATCTAATTCCATGTTTCAGTCTAGCTACTAGCTTGTCATGTGGCAGTCTGTCAAAGCCCTTTGATTAAGTTTTTAGTGGCATTAGCGTTTTACTATTATTAATTTGATGGGATTTCACAGCTGAGTTTTATACCTTCACAGAGGCAGACGGTAAAAGCATCTTCCTCTTTACCCAGCACAAGCAAGAATTTTGTTTCGTTTGCTGATATTGGAGGATTGGATTACCTGCTTGTTTACTAAATTGTTTTAAGTTGTTCAAAACAATAATCCGTTTGGCACGCTAAACGGGATGCGACGCCAGGCAACTACATGTCACATAAGTTAATACAATGTGCGTGCTCATGTGTGTGTTTATTTTCCTAGCAGTAGTATGCATAGAAATCTGACCATGGAACTAATAAGAACCTCCACCAACATCAATTAAAAGCAATCCTAGAGAAAAGGAAACAGAAAACAGACATCTAACTAACTCTCAAAAAGATAAAAATAACGAAGAAGAGCAAGAAACAAAAACGGAAAAACAGCCAAACAAACCAGCGCAGCTGCAACAGGGAACCTTTGCCTCCAAGCATTCTGGAACCCTCCCAACAGCCTGTAGAGGGGGATGAAGAGATCAAGTTTCTTGAGTCCTCAGATGATGAAGAGGAAACTGGAAATGCAGGTCTTCCTCACACTGAAGGCCCACTTACAAATGAGCAGCTTCAGAGCTTTCTTAAAAAAGTTCGAGGCTCTTCACAAAAACTGCAGACAGCCTATGACTACACCACTGACATCAGTGGCCTTATCACCCAGCTGGAAGAATTAAGAACCATTCTGGCAGGAAAAAGAGGGAGAAAAATCATCAATCTCAGGAAAAGAATATACTACCTGATAAGCGGGCTTGAATCCCAGCGGCAGCGTAACTATCCATAAAGGAAGTGAGGATTACCGCACAAAAATAAAACTAAACCATAAAATAATGAGCACCTCAGTAAACCTTCTCTCACTAAAAGCTAGAGGATGTGCCACACCACTGCGAAACAGGCTGGTCCTGCAACATATCCTTGCCTGCCGGCCAGAAATAGTTATGCTGCAGGAAACTAACTTCCATTGCAACAGCAAAGCTTCATATCAACACTGGAAGAACTGACCTTATACCATGCATCACTGTCCTGCCATACAACTTCATGGATCAGGAGTCAGCATTGGAATTCACAAAAACAGTGCTCTAAAATTAGAAATAATCGATACCTTTCCCAGGTGTGCAATATATGCACTCATTACAACTCAGACAGGAAAGAAAATATATATCATTAACATATACATTCCACAAAATGAATAGCTTGCAGTTCAGGTACTAGAGTTTGTTCGAGACCACCTCAGCAAGGTCAATGACCACATCATACTGGTAGGGGATTTCAACTGTACTCTGGATCCTGCAATGGACAGACAGCAATGTCAAGAACATTGACACTCACTAGCTCAGCTTCTCCAGGATGTAATAAATGACTATGAGCTGACTGACACCTTCAGACACTTGCACCCACATGAGAAAGTGTTTTCCTGGAGAGCCGAAGGTGGTCCTACCAGTGTCCTATACCAGGCAGGGCTCGATAGATACTACACATCAATGCACACAATACCCTACATCAGGAGAGTCACATACCATCCATCAGACCATGATTCCATCCTTCTTAGTATTTGCATTCCTGGACACACACTGGACAAAAAGGAGGAGCATACTGGATATTTAACAACAGGATACAGAATATCTCAGAACCTCCAAAATCTATATCGAAACTCTCATCAGAGATATACCTACTTCCCAATCAATTTCCAAGTGGTGGTCACTCTTTAAATCCAAAGGTAGGGTATTTACCCAAAAATATAGTCACCAGAGAAATTTGAATAAGCATTCAGTCATTAAAAATCTCAACAACAACAGCAATTGCATCATCCAGAATCTGAGGAATACCAATCCCTAGAAGCACCATACACTCACACCTAGAGCACTCTGCAAGAGGAGCACTAATAAGAGCATGATGCAAACACATTAACTTTGCAGATGCACCCACAAAATATTTCTTCTCACTAGAAAAACGCCAAGAAGAGTGCACCACTATATCTGCTATAACAACAGATAAAGGAAACATCATAGAACATCATGATGAAATCCTGTTATATACCTTGCAGTACTACAAAAATTTATACCAGGACAACTCAACATCATGGAGTCCATGAATATAATTCTCTCCGATGTGAAAAGACTCTCACCAACAACAAGGCGTAACATAGAACTCCCTGTCACGTTACACGATTTGACAACTGCCTGCACCTCCTTACCTAAAGATAAATCTCCTGGCATAGATGGGCTCACCACTGAATTTTACCAGTCCTTCTGGGAACAGCTTGGACCTATCCTCTACAGAGTATTTGTCGACGTGAATACCAATGGCTTCCCACTCAATATGACAACATCTGTTATTAAACTCATTACAAAGACAGGAGATGCGACGAAATTAGGAAACTGGAGATCCATCTCTATCATAAACACCGACTGTAAAATTATATCAAAAACCATTGCCAACAAACTTAAACCCGCTCTGAGCGAAATAATAAATAGGCATCAGAGCTATTCCATCCCTGGAAGATCTATCCACGAAAACTTACACCTCATAAGAGATCTCATAAGCATAGCCTACAACAACAGTGGAACAATGGGTCTTGTAACTAGACCAAAAAAAAGCTTTCGACCGCATTGAACACCTATACCTCTTCAGCTGCTTGAAAGCCTTTGGCTTAGGCATCATTCATTCTATTAAGATGTTGTATGCCAAGGCACACTTTTGCATGAAAATAAACAACAGACTTATCATAACTGTACCATACAGCAGAGGTATTAAATAAGTCTGTCCACTTTCCGGTCCTCTTTACACAACTGCCATTGAACCCTTTTTGTGTAGACTCAGCATGCTGCTTAGGGCATCCTGTCCTAAACTTCCCTACTAAACCATAACCCTGACAGCATATGATGATGTTACAATCATAGCCTGCAAAGAAGAGGACTTCCATACCATACAAACGGCATACCAACAATATCAGGCAGCCTCAGAAGCCAACCTAAACACACATAAAACCACAGGACTATGGTGTGGCAATAGACAAACCGAATGGATTCCCCTATGTCTGGTACGTGGTCTGCAGAGGGAAACACATACCTGGGGATTTACCTAGGTAACACGCCCTCTTATGTGGATAAAAACTGGGAAACACTAATCAAACGTTTCAAGCAAGTACTAGGAAAGTGGACAGCAATACAAGCCTCCGCCTCCACAAGAGGCAGAACAATAATCGTTAACCAAATAGCCACCAGTGTCCTTTGGCATACACTAAAGATTCTCACGCCACCAGTACAATTCATCAAACAAATAAAGTCAACCATCTATCGATTCATATGGAACAAAACAAACTGGCTTTCCTACTCCAAGCTATGTACTTCTCTCAAAGATGGAGGACAAAATTTGACCTCCATTGACAACAGGATAAACAACGTTCTGCGCTCGATTTCTCCTTAATACCCGACAACAGGAAATATCACACAAATGCACCACTGAATATATTTTCACTTCTGCCACTAGAGGTCTCTCTCTCTCCACAACCTTAAGAATGACAACAGCTCACGTGCCAGTAAATCTAACAAACTTCTACAAAGATGCCCTTCAACGATGGAAGAAGCTAAACCTCCAGCACACAGTGAAGACAGCATCCCTACCTGAAATCCTCACAGAACCCATCTTCCACAACATGATGGTAAGAAGCCCAATCACTCAGAAAGAGATTTTCTTTCCTCCGTGGAGCTGGAGAAGCATGAAGATCTTGGGTGACATTCTTTCTCCAAGCCTCGCCTGGCACTTTCCAATATCGCTTGAAAACCTGGAATATGGGATCAGTCTGAGCAGATACACACTGTAAAGGCCACTTTTCAAGCCGCTATGCCTGATAGCATAACAGAAGAGGGCTTAGCCCTCCTAACTCAGAAGATCCGGTGCTTATCTTTCTGATAAAAACCAATAACTAATGGGAGAAACTTGCACCGATCAACACCAACCAAAACTACAGCACTCTAACACAACAGTCGATTCAATGGGACCTACCATATGGCACAAGAGCCATCAAACCTGATGCAGATATTCAGTGGAGAATGTGGCACAGTGTATTACCCACTCCAACTATATTATGAAAATTTAACTCAAACGTCTCAGATTGATCCTGATTGATAGCAGAACTGCCTGTTCTGCTATTAATCAGGAACAGCCTGGCATATCTACTTAGAATGCCCAGTCAACACTCAATTAATCAAGATGAAAAGCCAAACGGCTATTTTTTCTGGCGAGGTTGATAAGTAAAGGGGATAAAAATCCCTTATTGTTTTTCAGCCAGTATGCGAAACTCTAAGATAGAAAACTACGATCTAAACGTTTCATGCCGACGAACTGTCGGCGGATCCAAGCGTAAGTGACCACTTGGCAGTGCCACACCAAGGCAGCCCGATGCAAAGGTGGAGCAAGACCCCTCACTATTCTTGATATTTTCTCATAATGTAAAAAACACACAGCTCCTAGGAGATGTAGTACTGCTCTAGATTATGAGGAGAGGTCACTACCCAGACCTGTTTCAACCTTTTTTGAGGTCTCATCAGTGAGTAGCTAGTCCTAGATGATATCAAAGTTTAAGTGAAAAGAACTTGCATACCTTCGCTATACGAATGCCAGAAAGGTGTGCCACTATATTATATTATAACATATATTATAACTAAGATGAAAAGCCAAAAGCTATTTTTTCTGGCTAGGCTTTTCATCTTAGTTATAATATGTTATAATATAATATAGTGGCACACCTTTCTGGCATTCGTATAGCAAAGGTATGTAAGTTCTTTTCAGTTAAACTTTGATATCATCAAAGTTACCCCTCAAAAACTCAAGAAACTCATTTTCTTTACTTCCAGTTGCTATCTCATCATTCCAGTCTATATTGCTATAATTAAAATCACCCATAATGACCACCCTTTTCTTATTTTCTTGGCTAATTTGATTGTACATTTCATTATCACCACCATCCACATTACCTGGTCTATAAACAACATCCCACCAAGTATTTGATTCCATTCACCTCTATCTCACACCATACTGCCTCAAAACCACTGGCATTATTTCCATCTTGCATCTCTACTTTATATGGACATAACTCTTTCTCTATCATCAATAGCACTCCCCCTCTCTCCCTTTTACTCCTTCTGTCCTCACGAAACACATCATACCCTTCCATCTCTATTCCTGTCAGGATGTCATCCTCTTCCAACCATGTCTCTCTTATTCCGACAATCTTTGGGTGAACAGACGCAATTAGTGCAACCATTTCATCTGCCTTGTTTCTTATACTTCTAGCATTTGTATACAAACACAACAGCTCATTTCTGGATCTACAGCTAGTGATTCAGTAGCCTTTTGCCAGAAAGACTTGAGAAGTGTCATGAATAACCTAGGTAACAAAGTCAGAAGACTTTAATGTTATTCCATTCCCCCCCCCCCTTGCCACACACACATCAACCTTTTGACACATGACATTGAAAAGTTCAGAGAAAGTTCTGTTGTATGTGATATTTCCAAGGCGTTTGAAAAGCATGGAAGGTTACACAGCATACTGCCATCCTAGGTATGCTTCCAGCTTTGTAATAGTCATTTTTCTCTCCAGTTGTTTGCTGCATTCCTGTTGGCTTTCTCTCTCCTTTTCTTCAGATATCTGTGCAAATGAAAAAATACTTCAGGGCTCTGTTCTATCACCTGCTGTCTTTCTTCTATGTATAAATAATCTTCTTGTTTATTGTACAGCAAAACTATAGAAAGGATTAGCATGATAACATGTTCTGTTCTTTCTACTCATTTTCAATGCAAACATCTAGAAAAGAACATGCACACACACATTTACAGATTCCAGAAAACTAACTGCCTTATTATTATTATTATTATTATTAAAACAAGACCTCATGGAGTCAAAGACTCATCTAGGAGGTCCTTTTATCTCACACACATCTCATCATACCTGGTCTTAAACACATTCAAACTCCTTGCAGACACCACACTCTCAGGCAAGGCATTCCAATCATTCACAACTCTGCACGAAAAAAACCTGCCTCTCACTCCCCTACTCACACCCTCTTTATACAGTTTCCAGGTATGACCTCTGGTTCTCCCCTGATCTCCCACTATTCTATGTAGAACTTCTCCACCATTGATCCTATAACAACCCCTCACCAACTTGTAGGTCTCTATCATATCTCCCCTCTTCCTTCTCTCCACTAGACTCTGCAAATTACATCTTTTCAATCTTTCCTCATACTCGACATTCCAGAGGTCAGAAATTACCTTAGTCAGTCGCCTTTGCACCCTTTCCAACATCTCTTCATCCTTCTGAAAACCAGGTGACCAAATCTGGGCACAATAGTCCATGTGTGGCCTAATCAAAGCCTTATACAATGGAACAAGAATCTCCCTACTTCTACACGTCAGTGTCTTCCTCATCATTCCCAGAAGTCTTTGTGTTGTCTTCACAATTTTGGCGATGTGTCCCCTAAATTTTAGATCCTTATCCGCTATCACTCCCAGATCTCTTATTTCCTCTACTTCCAACAATATATTCTCACCAAGCATAAATTCTGCATCCCATCTTTGTTTTCCAAATTTTAAAACCTTACATTTTGCAACATTGAACTCGCATCCCCATTTGCTTGCCCAATCACTCAATTTATTCAAGTCTTCTTGCAAGGCCACAACATCTTCACTACTCTTTATGGCTCGTCCCAACTTTGCATCATCTGCAAACAACTGAATATCTCCATCCAAATCTTCGCCAATATCATTAATATACAAGTTAAATAGTAATGGCCCTAAAACAGATCCCTGAGGCACTCCACTAGTGACTTTCCTTTTCCTGGATATTGCACCCCCATACACAACTTGTTGATACCTATCAGATAGCCAGTCTCCAATCCAATGCACTAATCTAATATCCAACCCCATCTGCTCTAGTTTGACTGTCAACTTATCATGAGGTACTCTATCAAAAGCTTTTGCAAAATCCAAGTATATTACTGTGTATCCTTCTCCTCTGTCCAAGGAAGCAGTCACTTTATTGTAATAAGTAAGTAGATTACTAAAACACGACCTCCCTTTAGCAAATCCATGCTGTCCATCAAAGATTATACCATTGTTGTCAACCCAACTCTGGATCCTAGTTCTCACAAGCTTCTCCAACAACTTAACCACAACACCTGACACACAGATAGGCCTATAGTTTGATGCTTGAGTTCGATCACCTCCTTTATGAAGTGGCACAATCTTGCCCTCCTTCCACTCTTTAGGGACTTGACCAAGTGCAAGACTCGTATTAAAAAAATATGTCAAGGCAGGTGTCAACACTCTGGCACATGGTTTACATTATATCTATGGTTTACATTATAACCAAGGATACTTGGAAGATCACAATTCTTAAAGACCCATTTAAAAGAGACAGAGAGAAAGAAAAATTCTTGATGCTATCCAGAAGAGGGCACTTCATGATCGATGATTCTTTTTTGTCTTTTCTTTTCTGCTATGTCTATGATAACATGAGCAGTAGTTATCCAACCTTCACTTCCAGTTCATCTTCTAACTTATTAAAATCTGCTTCTTCTATTCTTATCAAATTCCATTTACTTTTATTCTCTGAAATAGCTTTTCCCACCAAGTGGTCCTCCAAGGGTGCATCTTCCAGCTGTCTAAAAGAATATAAAGATTCCTTCTCTTAACCCATGTCTACATACTCCAGTAGCATGCTATAGAATCTTAAACTTCTAGTGTTTTGGAATTGACATAATTAAGTATTACAAACAGGACCATGGAAGATGAAACACAAGTTGAAGATATAACAATCAGAAGTAAGCACTATATATAAACACATTGCTTTTGTTTACTTAGTAAATTTTTAAATTATAATTGTGTTAAATTAATTATAAATTATACTAGTTTTGAGAAAGTCATAAGCAACATATGTTACAAAGCATATAGCCCATGGATACAATTGTTTATGTAATATCCCAGAGTTTGTTTTTAATTTTAAAGAAAGCTATTTTTTTGTTCTGTACAGGGTATTCAGGATATTTAGTCTTGTAATAAGTTTGAAAAAAGCTGTATATTTGATGTGACTTTTATGTGAGTAAATAAATAAATTGTGTGTATGTGTGTGTGAGAGAGAGAGAGAAAGTGGATATTTCTGTATAATCTTGTCTTAAATTCTTCAATGATAACAAGCTGTGGTAATATTTTTACAGTGTTCCAGATGGTGTCTGTATTTATTCCCAAAGAAAAAGGTGAAGAAATTGCAGCATTGGTTGACAATGGTACACGAGTCATGATGCAGATTACTGTTGGCACCCACAATTCCTTCCACTATGCCAATATCAATCGCACTTCTGTTCTCTTCGTTTCCATATCTTTCATTATATTGATGGTCATATCCCTTGCTTGGCTGGTATTTTATTATATCCAGAGGTTTAGATATATCCACAATAAGGATCTACTATCTGTGAGTATACAATATATCATTGCACATGGCCTTTATGAGTCAAAAGACTAAACTTGTATTAAAATTATAATGATATTGTATTTGTAAATGACAGTTTTCATTTGATAAACAGTACAGGGTGATCAAAATTAAAGTGTCCCTGTTTAAGACCTTGTGGAGCACCACTCTGTGATCCAAATGCTGCAAAACTTTGCAGGAATACATTGTATGTTGTATTTCAGAAGCAATTGTGAAAAAAAAAAGTAGTTCCAAAATTCACCACTAGGAGCATTGTAAACACCAAATTCATGGAATTTGCATATCATGCAATTGGGTAGATGCTATGAGGGTTTAAAAAGATGGAAACGAGATTTTTCCCTTCATCCTGGTTGGTAATATCATCCACAGTGATGGCACTAACCTTGTCCCAACATGCTTTGCTCTTGAAGCTGTATTACCTAAACAGTTGCAATGTTGTTGTTGCATTCTGCGATGTTTGTCACCTGAACAGATGTCAACAAGGTCCACTATCTCCATGTGCTTTGTGATGAATAATTAGTTGTTTTGAAGAAATGGGATGATTGGGAGTTAGACCCAGCAGAGGTTGCAAACCAATCAGTTCACAACAAGTAAATGTTATTCATCACCTGTTGTGAAGCAGGCGATGAATAACAGTGTTGGTTCCTGCAGTACCCTGTTGAACCAAGATACATGGATGTGCCTTATGCAACTGTATGGATGATTCTGCATTTCTACCCCTTTCAAGATAACCCTGATACAGGAGTTGCATTCACAGGATTTTGGAAGTCAGCTGACATTCCTTGCTTGAGTGAAGTTAGATGCTTTGTATCCATGAATGATTTTGTGGAGAGATGAGGCTCACGTTCATCTGAATGGAGCTGTGAATATTCACAATTGCCGAGTATGAGCTATGCAAAAACCGCATGTAATACAACAAATTCCTTTGCATTTACCAAAGTTACTGTCTGATGGGTTTACAGTTTTGTTTATCATTTGACCATTCTTCTTTGAGGACATTTGCCAGTCGAGTCCTGTGACCTGCTCAGTTACTGCTGAGAGGTATTGCGATATGATAAACAATTTTGTTGTGCTGCAGCTGCAGCTACAGCAACGCTTGTGCATGGATTCAGTCATTTTCATGCAGGATGGGGCCCCTCCACATATTAGACAATCTGTATAGGAGGTTCTTTGAAAACATTTTACAGAAGTCAAAGTGATACAACTGTGCATTTCCCACTGCATAGCTTCCTCATTCACCTGATCTGATCTCCTGTGAATTCTGGCTCTGAGGATTTCTCAAAGACAGGATTTATCAGGATCATCCTGATAACTTGCCAGCACTGAAAGACACCATAATGCAGCATGTGCACAACATCAGTCCAGACTATCTGCATTCTGCTGTTGAACACACTGTGCAAAGTGCAGTTTGTGGCATACTGGGAAAGACAGCACGTTGAACAGTAGAACCTGTGAATACATAATTGAAGTGAAAAAAATGTGTTATGCTTGTGTCGCTTTTCTCCTTCTTACACACACAAACATTACATTTATATTTGGAACGTAATACAGCACTTCTGGTGGTGAATTTTGGAACTACTTTTTTTTTTTCACAGATATCTTCCTTATGAAGTACAATGTATTCCTGCAAAGTTTTGCAATATTTGGATCACTTGGTGGTGCTCTACAGCGCCTTAAACAGGGATACTTTGTATAACCTTGTATAACATAAACAGCATATTGATGTAGTTTATAACTTGGAGTACAGTGGAAACTTACTTATGTGGCTCAATGGTTTTGTAGTTATCCATCATTTTACAAAATCACTGTGAGCAGTTTTAGTACTGTATTAAAATGGAATAAAATTGCATATGATTTTCTCAGATCTGATAGTGAGATGAAGTAATGTATATTTTTCAGGGAGCATTAATTATAATAATACACAATACTTATAAGCCCTTATGATCTGTGACCTGCCTTGATTGGCTGTTGTAACCATAATTTCAGGATAAAGTGGATAGTTCTATAAAGTCTTTTTTACTTGGTTACAAAGTAAATTATATTTGTCAAGAAATTATATTATTGTTTAATCCTTTATCAAAGTGTAAGCCAACAAGTTTGCACATGAAGTATCTTCCCATCTAAGCTATTTATATATAGAGGCTGTTGACGTCACATCAATTGCCTTAGTATCCCATTTATGCAAAGCACACTTCCTTTTGGATTTACAGTATATTGCTATGCATTATGGGAAGGGTCAATACCATTACCAGTTTCAACCTTTATTGAGCTCTGGTCAGTGGAAACCAGACCCAAGAAGATACCTTGGCAATTCCTTAATAATTGTAATTTACTTTGTAAGCAAGTAGAAAAACTTTCTACAGCAATTTCTGATCCAGAGTATTTTAATAAGATGCTACAACCTTTTTACTACTTGTATATGGAAAATATATCACTTCTGCATTAATTCAGCCTTGGTATCTTCTTGTGTCTTGCTCCCACTGACAAGACCTCAATAAAGGTTGAAATCAATGTGGGTAGTAACCCTTCCCATAATGCTTAGCAGTATACATATTTAAAATGTTGTGCATTAATGGATACTAACAGTGGTGAGCTATGAAAATTTTAACAAAGGGCTTGCATCATCGAACAAAAAAAAAAAAAAGGGGGGGCTAACTTAGCCCTTATGATACTTATATTGTGACTGTAGAGCTGCTGACAGATATGATAATTCCTGTAGGATATCAATCGTTAATGCTAGATCTATTAAAAATTCCAAATTGACAAGTCGGTTTAAAAAGCCCTTATATTTATCATTTGATGCAAAATGCTTGCATAAAGCTGGGTAATTTCTCCACACAGCAAGAGCCATTCTTAAACTGCAAGCTGTCCATCATGGTCCAAACACATTTGATATCAAATGTGACCTTGATATCAAAAACATTTTGATATCAAGGTCTTTTGCAATCGTATTTAATTCTCGTTGATTTTTTGGTGATTGATGATAAAAAGCATATAATTTATCCATAAATATTTCAAAATGATTTATTTCTTGAATGTTTTTTATCGAATCTAATGCTAATTGTAAATGATGAGCTATGCAATGCCAAATCACAATGTTGGGAAATTTTTGTAGAAGTTTGATTGCAACACCTGATTTGTTTTCTAACATTACACTAGCTCAATCAGAACAAAATGCACTGAGATGATTTTTTAAATAGTTATCAGAATGAATTTAAAGTAGCAATTATAGTAGCATCTATACATTCTGTGGTGGTATTTTCTAGTTCTACAAGATTATTAAACAAGAAGAACAAGGGGTTCGCAAATTTGAGAAAAATTTAACAAAGGGCTTGCGCTAGCCCTCACGAGCCCCTTATAGCTTACCACTGGATACTAATTTTAATCAGGTCAGATTAAACAAGAATGTAATTTCTTGGCAAGTATAATTTAAGGTAGTTAGTCTTATGCCTAAATATATATTGTTGCATGTATTCTCCTGGTCAGTTTGCCCAGTTGTGAGACAAAAAACCTGATTGTCTGGTGGGAATACCTTGCCACCTGCATATGAGATTAGCTAATTCTCCTTCTACTGAAAAGCTCTGATAAAGGTTCTTTGCATCCTAGATGTAGTTCAGACTTAGGTCTTTCCAATGGGGCTTCATCAAAACTGGCTCAGTTATTGAAGCTCTTTCAAGGAGAATCAGCTTTTCATATTTTAGGTGTACCTAGTCAGGTCAAAACTGCTTATCATTTCTGGTGAAGGCTTCCATTTCTATAGCACATTGCTAACTGTGGGAATGCTTACCATCTATGCTGACCCATGTACAGATGTTTGTCCTGAACGACATCAGACTATCATTCCTCTCTGAAACATTTAATGCTTTCTGCATGCTTATCAATCTGCATAAAATATTAAAATTACTTCTGAGTGAACTACTAACCTTCTTTATAGGCTACAAAATTTTGAATATTGTGTAGTTGCATCCATTTTCCTGTAATTGAGGGTTTCCCTGTGTGAGAGTGTATACTGCTAAATGTGACTGATTGACTAAGCTGGGTGATAGGTCAAAATGTTTACCAACTTTCTGGATAGGAAGTTGATATTTTGCAACTTTTGGTATACAACTGTTGGAGATATATCAAATTTTTGAGTTTAAATAGCCCCCAAATTATATTATTATAATTACATGGCACCCCTAAGAAGCCCAAGGATTTGTTGAAGGAAAGTACTCTGCTCCACATAACCTAATGCCTTCATTACTTAATCCTTCATACTCAGAGCACTGCTATCCACAGGCAATGCCATCTACTGCCTACTAATGGTATTTTTGTCTCTGTAAATTGCATTTGTTCTCTGACTGATTTTGCATGTATGCCAGATGAAAAACCTGAATTTCTGTGAGAAAAAATCTTACTTCCTCCTATGAGATTTGCTAACTCACCTCTCACCTTTAATTGAAAAGCCCATATAAAGATACCTGTTGCCATGATGAGAATTGAACTCAGACCTCTTCCTATTGAAGGGTACAATTTCTCATTATTCTTCCAATTGTGTTGCAGGCATTTTGAAAATTCATTTTTTCCTTGGTATCGGAGTTGCTTTAGCTTTCACCATCTACATATATTTGGCTTTGAAATAATGTTTTTCCTTAAATAAAAGAGCCAATAGGCTTCACTTCGGCGATTTAACATTATTTAAATTAAGGGGATATTAAATCCCACATTATTTCAAAGCCGAATAAGAAACTCTAAGATCTGAATCAAAGAGTTTCATGCCGAATATAGTAAACTATAAAAGTTTAGGTGGATTGTAGCTTAAGCTAAAGCATGTAGTTCAACACTAGGGCAACTCGTTGCAAAGGTGGGTAAAGTTCTGATCACTATTCTTAGTATTACCCATAATGTAAAACACATCTCCTAGGAGATGTATGATGTTATACATTATGGTGGAAGGTCACTACCCAAACCGTTTCAACCTTTATTGAGGTCTCATCAGTGAGTAGGTAGGCCAGGTAATACTGACGTTATAGCGAAAAGAACTTATGTACTTTGCTATACGAGTTGTCAAAAAGGTGCACCCATAAATTACTTAAATAAAAGAGCCAATAGGCTTCACTTCGGTGATGAGACCTCAATAAAGGTTGAAACCGGTCTAGGTAGTGACCTTCCACCATAATGTATAACTTCATACATCTCCTAGGAGATGTGTTTTACATTATGGGCAATACTAAGAATAGTGATCAGAACTTTACCCACCTTTGCTACGAGTTTCCCTAGTGTTGAACTACGTGCTTTAGCTTTCGCTACAATCCACCAAAACTTTTATAGTTTACTATATTCGGCATGAAACTCTTTGATTCAGATCTTTGAGTTTCTTATTCAGCTTTGAAATAATGTGGGATTTAATATCCCCCTTAATTTAAATAATGTTTTTCCTATTTGAAAATGGTGTGCAAGATATTATATAAACTATAACTGAATAACTGCTGTAACAAATTTGGTATGCAAATTAGCAGAAAAAAAGACAAAAACTATGCATATAGGCAAAAACAAGGAAAACATCAATTGTAACTCAATGGTGAACTTATAAATTAAGTAGACTATTTCAGCTATATAGGCACAATTTTTTGTAAAGAATGCAATTTAAATATGGATATACATTTAACTGAATACCCAAAGCTGGTTTGATAGGGTATAGTTGAATATATATGGAAGACAGAAATTAGCCATAACTAGGCTTGTAGTTTATAAGGGTGTGTTCAAACTAATTTTAATTTCTAGCATCTTATAGCTGAGTTAAAAATGAAACATTTGATCATTGACTATAGATCACATACATGATAGTGCTGAAAAAAATTACATGAGTGAACATAAAGCATCAATGGAAGAATCACATCAAAAATGAAGCTATTAGAAAGAAACTTGAGATTATTAGCATTTAAGAATGTGTGTGACCATTGCTAATCCAAAAGGATATGGCTGCTTAAGCAGAACAGGAGAGGGTGGGGGAAAAAAGGTGCTTGATGCTAGGATTATAGGGAAAAGAGCCAGATCTTGGTGATGTACTTAGCAGTGCTGAAATGTAAGGTTGGAAAAGTTTCTTGAGATTCAAAAATGGATGATAGGCATATGATATTGTAAGAGGGACAGCCTAACTTTGTGAAGAAGCAATCATGCCCTAGTAATATTAGCACCTCCATAGAGCAACTGGAAGAACGATGATTCATTGCACCTTTTGATTCTCTTTATGACGGGAGGAATCTTTATATTGTTTTTTTTCAATTGAAGATGAGTTAGCTGATCTCATATGGAGGTAGCAGGGTTTTTTCCTCCTGGAAAATCCGGTTTTTCATTCTGCATACAGACAAATCGGCCTTTAGGACACACACATGCAATTGACAAAAAATACTAGTGGTGATAGTGAGCAGTAGATGGAGGCGGAAAGTTGTAGAGTAGGTGCCCTCCCTCGATGAGTCTTTGGACTCCTTGGAAGTGTCACGAAATAATAATAATAATGTACTCACTTTTTTGTAATAAAGTGACAGTTGTGTTGGATAAAGGAAATTGCTTTTGAACTTGGCAGAGTCATTTGATAAGATATTGCATTGGAGATCATCATTATCCTTTCATGGATTTAGGCCAGTTATCTGTTCTGATCCCATTCCATCTTTTCCTTCCATTATGTTCAATCCACTTCTTTTGGTATTCATATATTTTTCCAATAATGAGTCCATTTTTACTTTTTTTTACATATTTCTGTGCTGCTTTTTTGTCCCAGAGAGTATAGCCTGCTTGTTGCTTAATTTTAACGGTAGAGATGAGAACACAGACTGATAAGAAAATAACTATTTATTAACTTATTGCTGATATTTTGCTGGTATTCTATCCAGTATTTTCAAAGAACAAAAACAGTTTGTCACAGTATGCGAGACAACACAATCCAGTATGACAATGGGACTAGTTTGAACAGTTGTAACATGCAACACAAAGACTAAAGTCCTAATTAGGCAGTATCTATGTTGAGGAGAAAAAAAAAAAAAACAGAGAGAGAAAGCAAGTATTCATTTTGGTGTTAAGATGACCATCCCCCAAATCTTTGGAAAATTACAGCCATACTTGTTCAGGTTTGGAGTATGTTTCAAGGCTTCTGTTGATTCCAAGAACAACCTCTCTGACTTGTAAAAACTTCTGCATCACTTTTCTTTTTTTTCCATTGGATCTTGTGTGCAGAGCTAAAGCATGGTCTGCTAGACCTGACTTGTCATAGCAATAGTGTCAGATATATTTTTTATGTTCACTGAGGCAGATGTCCACAGTTCTTCCTGTATGTCCACAGTAGACTCGATGACACAAACAGGGCACTTCATAGACTCCTGGATGTGATAAAAGAGAGAGAGAGATCGTGTTCTTGGGTGAATCGATGAGAGTTGCCAATTTCACATAATGGTTTAAATATGTGTAGAAAGGCTTATACGCTGGTTAAACATGATCATTAAATACTTAAGGAATTGACAGCATACACTAGAAATATAAATTAAATCAACTTTAATATATACTTTCCGATATTTCGACAATGTCATGTTGCCATCTTCATGGGAACTTACGATAAAGACACGTGCACACAAGTAACAGCAAATGAGAAATGAAGTGAGGAAGCTACCGTTTTCCTAAAGTCCTGATGGTGCCCCCTGGCGGGCTATATTAGGTGTTCTTGGTCTTTGGGCTGAAGTTCTTATGATATATGTTTTCCAAATTTGGGGCAGTCTCATGCACCAAATTTGTTGAGATTTGGCATGTTCCAAAGGACTGAGGCTGATTCCATGAATAGTCTTCCATATTTGAACTTGCTGTGATGTATTACTGTGGCTTTCTTCCACCTTATTCTGTGGCGAGTATCCAGAGCCATCTTCATGGGAACTTAAGATAAAGACACGTGCATGCAAGTACTACATAACAGCAAATGAGAAATGAAGCAAGGAAGCTACCATTTTCCTAAAGTCCTGATGGTGCCCCCTGGTGGGCTATATTAGATGTTCTTAGCCTTTGGGCTGAAGTTCTTGTGATATATGTTTTACAAATTTGGGGCAGTCTCATGCATCCAAATTTGTTGAGATTTGGCATTCCTAAGGACTGAGGCTGATTCCATGAATAGTCTTTCATATTTGAATTTGCTGTGGTGTATTACTGTGGCTTTCTTCCACCTTGTTCTGTGGCGAGTATCCAGAGCATGGTCTGCAAGCTCTGGATACTCGCTTGGTGAAATCGGATGTAGTCCTTGTGTTCTGAGATTCTGATATTTGCTGTCCTGCTTGTTTGGCCAAAGTAGGACAATTTACAGCTGCAAGGGACCTGGTATACACCAGGTAGGTCTAGGGGAAGTGCTTGGTCTTTAGTGGAGCAGATAAGGGATGCCAATTTTCTATATGGTCTGCAACAAGAGGTCAATTCATGTTTTTTTAGGATTTTGTTGATTTTTTCTGAGGTGCCTCGGATGTAGGGAATGGTGATGGATTTAGAGCAATCTTTTTTGTGAAGGGGGGGGGTTCGGTTGTGGATAACTGGTTTTAGTATTTTTTGAATTTTTTTTTTTATTGGGGGGGGGGTACCCATTGGCTGAGAAGGTGTTAAGGATGTGATTTAGTTCAGTGGTTAGGGCTTGGTCATTTGAACAGATTAGTTTTGCCCTGTCGAATAGTGTCTTAATAACTCCATATTCTTGTGGGGGGGGGGATTGTTGGTGAATGTATCTGCCTCTATGGGTGGGTTTTCTATAAACTGAGAAAACCAAGGTTCCATCAGGTTGGTGGGTGTCTAGTGTGTCTAGGAAGGGGAGGCTATTGTTTTTCTCTTTTTCCAGGGTGAACTTGATTCTAGGGTGTTGGTTGTTTAAGTGTGTTAAGAAGGAGGAGTATATCTGGGCCATGTGGCCAAATAGCGAACACATCATCCATGTAGCAAAGCCAAATGGTAGGTTTTTGTGGGGCAGAGTTTAAGGCTTTCTCTTCAAAAGTCTCCATAAAGAAGTTGGTCACGGGTGGAGAAAGTGGTGAACCCATGCTTGTCCCCTCTATCTGTTTGTAGAATTTTTCCTGCCAAACGAAATAGCCTGAGTTCATTGTGAATTGAAATAGGGCTGAGATATTGTGAGGAAATTTAGCTTGGATTAGCTCTAAGGTTTCTTTGAGGGGTACATTTGTGAATAAGGAGGAGACGTCAAAACTGACCATTACGTCATTATGTTGGAGTGTAAGGTTTTCTATACTGCCTTTGAAGTGGACTGAGTTTTTTAATGTGTGATGGTGTGTTGCCAGTATTATTATTATTATCTCGGGCAACTCCAAGGAGTCGACAGACTCATTGAGGGAGGCCCTAACATCATGTCAAGAGCAACTATTCGACATTCACACAGTCTATCATACCTCACCTTGAACTCATTCACGGTCATAGCACCCACAACAGACTCTGGCAGCTTATTCCACTCAATCACCACTCTCCAAGTAAAAAAAATAGTTCTAACACCCCTGCTAACCACACTCTTGCCCAGCTTCCATGTATGGCCCCTAGTCCTCCCACCACCAATCCTATTCTCAAAAATATCTTCTGGATTAATCCTATAGAAACACTTCAGTAATTTGAATGTCTCAATCATATCACCCCTTTTCCACCTATCAACTAATTTTTGCAACCCACAAATCTTCAACCTGTTCTCATAAGGTTCATTCCACAGACCTGGTATTATCTTGGTCACTCGTCTCTGGATCCTCTCCACCTCATCCTCATCAAGAAGAAACCCTGGTGCCCATATCTGGGCACAGTAGTCTAGATGGGGTCTTATCAAAGCTCGATATAGAGGAAGAATAATTTGTTTGTCTCTGCTTGTTAAAGTATTTTTCAGCAGCCAAGTGATTTGATGAGCTGTTTTGGCCACTTTTGCAATGTGTCCCCTAAACTTCAACTCCCTATCCACCAACACTCCCAAATCCCTGGAGTACGGTTCCAACAATATGATATACTGCTGCTAATCTTTTCACTCCAAAATGCATAACTTTACACTTTGCCACATTAAATTGACATCCATTTTCCTTACCCCAGTCCTCCAATCTATCCAAATCATCCTGCAAAATTTTGACATCCTGTGCACTCACAATTGCTCTACCCAACTTTGCATCATCAGCAAACAAGTGAACACTCCCTCTCAGATCCTTTCGTATATCGTTAATGAACAAATTGAAAAGTAGTGGTCCAAGAACGGAACCCTGCGGCACACCACTAGTCACAAGCCATCTTTTGGACTCCACTCCTGAATAAACCACTCTCTGGTATCTCTCCATCAACCACCCTCCTATCCATCCCCATCTGCTCCAGTTTACTGATTAGAGTAACATGTGGTATCCTGTCAAAGGCCTTGGCAAGGTCCAGTAGAATCACTGTAAACCCATTACCCTTATCCAGTTCAGCCATCACTGTGTTATAAACCGTGAGCAAGTACTGAGGCATGATCTACCCTTCACAAAACCATGTTGTCTCCCATACAGTATCCCATTTTCATCTGATCCAGTCCTGTATTCTTCTCTTGACTAATTTCAGGAGTATTTCAGGACTAATTTCAGGGAGGAGTATTATTGATGATAGCTGATGAGCTACAGCCAAGGAGAATAGAAGTTGAATTGCAGGATAGAGAAAAGAGCACATTTGAGGCCATTTGGTGTGAGATTGTGGCTAGCAGAACTAAATATACAATTGGGTGCTGCTATAGACCAGGTGATGGAAAAGATGGTGGTGACAGTATGCACAAGCAAATAGAAGAAATGAGCGGAAGGAGGGTGATTATTATGGGAGATTTCAACTATGGTCACATTGATTGGAGTGAGGAGAGGACACACGGGAGGAAGGAATTGGATTTTATGCGGTTATTAAGGGATAACTATCTGCGACAGCATGTAATGGAAAATACTAGGGGGCAGAGAGTGCTTGACCTAGTAATTACATCTGAGGATTTGGCTGTAACAAATATGACCATATTGCCACCAATTGGTGAGAGTGATCATAGGGTCTTGACTTGGGAGGTGGCTAAAGGTGTAGAATTTTCAATTAAGACAGGGTACATGTGGAATTATCGGGCTGCAAATTATGACTAGCTTAGGAGTTTGATTGGTTCAGTGCCATGGCATGTACAACTGCAAGGACTAGAAGTTGATAGTGCATGGGAGGTAGTTAAGAAGTGCTTGCATGAAGCAATGGCTGACTGTATACCTAGAGTCCGAATAATAAATCAAGTAGGGGTTAAATGGATGAATAACACCATTAAGCTTGAGCTGCAAAAAAAGAAACAACTATGGAGGGAATTTAAGGAGAAAGGTGACCGGCCGGCACATGAATGGTATAAAGCGCAGGCCAGAAGAGTGACGAGTGTGGTAAGAAAAGCAAAAAAGGATTATGAAAGAACATTGGCCATACAGGCTAAAGAGAATCCTAAACAGTTTTTTAGATATGTAGCAACTAAAAGGAAAAATGTACATGGCAGAATGATTTTAAAGAATGCCGATGGTAGGGAGGTAACTGAATCAGTATCTGAACTGTATCTGAACTGACTGTGGGATTGGATGGTATACCAGCTCATGTTGTACGAGAAGCAGCTAAAGAATTATCAGTACCCTTGACCATTTTGTTTAATTCGAGTCTCGGGTCTGGGTTAGTCCCGAGCGGGTGGAAAGAGGGGAAAATAGTTCCACTGCATAAAGGTGGTTCCAAGACTGCTGTTGTAAATTACCGACCGATTAGCATATCAAGAATCATTGTCAAGGTCTTAGAGAAATTAGTCAAGAAAAGAATACAGGATTGGATAGATGAAAATGGGATATTGTATGGGGGACAACATGGTTTTGTGAAGGGTAGATCATGCCTCAGTAACTTGCTCACGTTTTATAACACAGTGACGGCAGAACTGGATGGAATCCTAATCAGTAAACTGGAGCAGATGGGGATAGATATAGGGTTGGTGAGATGGATAGGAGGGTGGTTGAAGGAGAGATACCAAAGAGTGGTTTATTCAGGAGTGGAGTCTAAAAGACGTCTTGTGACTAGTGGAGTGCCACAGGGCTCTGTTCTTGGACCACTGCTTTTCAATTTGTTCATCAATGATATTGGAAAGGATTTGAGAGGAAGTGTTCACTTGTTTGCTGATGATGCAAAGTTGGGTAGAGCAATTGTGAGTGCACAGGATTTCAAAATTTTACAGGATGATTTGGATAGTTTGGAGGACTGGGCTAGGAAAAATGGATGTCAATTTAATCTGGCAAAGTGTAAGGTTATGCACTTTGGGGTGAAAAGAATAGCAGCAGTATATCGCATTGGTGGAACCGTACTCCAGGAGATTGATGAGGCCAGGGATTTGGGAGTGTTGGTGGATAGGGAGTTGAAGTTTTTTGGCACATTGCAAAAGTGACTAAAACAGCTCACCAAATCACTTGGCTTCTGAAAAATACTTTAACATGCAGAGACAAACAAGTTGTTGTTCCTCTGTATCAAGCCTTGATAAGACCCCATCTAGACTTCTGTGCCCAGTTATGGGCACCAGGGTTTCTTCGTGATGGGGAGGAAGTGGAGAGGGTCCAGAGACGAGTGACCAAGATGATTGCAGGTCTGTGGAATGAACCTTATGAGAATAGGTTGAGGATTTGTGGGTTGCAGAAATTGGACGATAGGCGAAGGAGGGGTGATATGATTGAGACATTCAAATTACTGAAGGGTTTTTATAAGATTGATCCAGAAGATATTTTTCAAAAAATATGACTGGTGGTGGGAGGACTACGGGCCATGCATGGAAGCTGGGCAAGAGCGTGGTTGACAAGGGTGTTAAGAGCTAGGTTTTTTACTTGGAGAGTGGTGAATGAGTGGAATAAGCTTCCAGAGTCTGTTGTGGGTGCTTCGACTATGAATGAGTTCAAGGCAAGGTATGACAGATACTGTGTGAATGTTGAATAGTTGTTCTTGACATGATGTTAGGGCCTCCCTCGATGAGTCTGTCGACTCCTTGGAGTTTCCCGGAACAATAATAAATAATAATAATAAAAATTGAATACAATCCCACCAGCTCACAAATTAGAAAACTCCATAGGCTCCATAAGATGGTCACTTGTTGGCCTGTGGAGATTACTAACAGACTAAAACCATATAACTCTAGATGCCCCCCCCATATACATGGGCTCTCAAAAATACATTAAAAAAATGTGCCATTATGTCCCATAGTGGATGGCATTGATTCCCCCATGTACAAACTAGCTAAATATTTAGCCAAAGTGCTCTCACACTATACTCGCAACACACTATCACCCATAAAAAACTCAGCCCACTTCAAAGCCAGTATAGAAAACCTTACACTGCAACCTAATGACGTAATAGGCAGTTTTGACATCTCCTCCTTATTCACAAATGTCCCCCCTCAAAGAAACCTTAGAGCTAATCCAAGCTAAATTTACCTCCCGATATCTCAGCCCTATTTCAGTTCACAATGAACTCAGGCTATATCATTTGGCAGAAAAAATTCTACAAACAGAAGGGACAGCGATGGGTTCACCACTTTCCCCACTTTTGGCCAAACTTCTTTATGGAGACTTTTGAAGAGAAAGCCTTAAACTCTGCCCCACAAAAACCTACCATATGGCTTTGCTATGTTGATGATGTGTTCGCTATTTGCCACATGGCCTGGATACACTCCTCTCCTTCTTAACACACTTAAACAACCAACATCCTAGAATCAAGTTCACCCTGGAAAAAAGAGAAAAACAATAGCCTCCTCTTCCTAGACACACTAGTCACCTGCCAACTTGATGGAGCCTTGGTTTTATCAGTTTATAGAAAACCCACCCATAGAGGCAGATACATTTACCAACAATCCCCCCCCCCCTCCCTCACAACAATATGGAGTTATTAAGACACTATTCAACAGGGCAAAACTAATTTGTTCAAATGACCAAGCCCTAACTACTGAGCTAAATCACATCCTTAACACTTTCTCAGCCAATGGCTACCCCCCCCCCCAAAAAAAAATACTAAAACCAGTTATCCACAACCGAACCCCCCCCCCCCTTCACAAAAAAGATTGCTCTAAATCCATCACCATTCCCTACATCCGAGACACCTCGGAAAAAATCAACAAAATCCTAAAAAAAACATGACTTGACCTCGTTACAGACCAAATAGAAAATTGGCATCCCTTATCCGCTCCACTAAAGACCAACCACTTCCTCTAGACCTACCTGGTGTATACCAGGTCCCTTGCAGCTGTAAACTGTCCTACTTTTGTCAAACAAGCAGGACAGCAAATATCAGAATATCAGAACACAAGGACTACACCCGATTTCACCAGTACAGCCACTCTGGGCTTGCAGACCATGCTCTGGATACTCGCCACAGAATAAGGTGGAAGAACGCCACAGTAATACACCACAGCAAGTTCAAATATGAAAGACTATTCATGGAATCATGAAGAGTCTGAGACGACTGGAGGAGGCTAGCAAAGACTATCACCTACCAGCCATGAATGACCCAATGGTTCATTTAGGACTATGGGAGAAGAAGAAGATTCATGGAATCAGCCTCAGCCCTTAGGAACATGCCAAACCTCAACAAATTTGGATGCATGACTGCCCCAAATTTGGGAAACATATATCAGAAGAACTTCAGCCCAAAGGCAAAGAACGCCTAATATAGCCTGCCAGGGGGTACCATCAGGACTTTAGGAAAACGGTAGCTTCCTCGCTTCATTTCTCCTTTACTGTTATGTAGTATACTTACATGCACGTGTCTTTATCTTAAGTTCCCATGAAGATGGCAACATGACATTGCCGAAATATCGGAAAGTATATATTAAAATTGATTTAATTTATATTTCTAGTGTACGCTGTCAATTCCTTAAGTATTTAGTTATCAGGATTAAATACGGTGTTGTTGTTGTTTGTTAAGCACTCTAGATATCTTTTCAGATGTACCTTTATTTTGTTTTACTTAGTTTTGTTGTAGTCTTCTGTTGTAGACAGCAGGAGGGGATTTCTGGGGAGCATTTAGTATTTTGTCTATCTTATGGGGATTATAGCCATTGGCCAAGAAGATGTGACTTAAGTGAGTGAGTTCAGCAGTGAGAGCAATGTTATCAGAACAAATCGCTCTAGCTCTGTGGGTTAATGTTTTTAGAATACCATATTGTTGAGATGGGTGATGGTGTGATTGTTTGTGTAAATATCTCCCTGTATGTGTGGGTTTTCTATAAATCAAGAATGATAAGGAACCATCTGGAAGATGTGTGATTAGTGTATCCAGGAAGGGCAGACAGTCATTAGCTTCCAGTTCCATTGTAAAGTGAATTTTTGGATTGTCTATTTAAATATGTAAGAATGTATCTAATGTGTCTGGACCATTTGGCCAAATAGCAAACACATCATCAACATAGCGTAGCCAAAGCCTTGGTTTGAGCATGGCTGTATTGATAGCTAGCTTTTCCAAGTGTTCTATGTAGAAGTTGGCTAAAGGGGAGGGGAGGAGAGGAGAGGGGGGGGGATCCATAGCTGTTCCATCTAATTGTTTGTATACTTTTCCTTTCCATGTAAAATAACCTGCCTGTACTGTGAATTTAAATAGTTGAAATATATCAGGGGGGAAATTGTGACTTTAGTAAATCAAGGGTTTCAATTAATGGTACATTTGTGAATAGTGAGGTGATATCAAAACTCACTATTATGTCTGAAATTTTTAAGGTATGGTTTTCTAAGATACTTTTTAGGTGGATAAAATTTTTAACGAAAGAGGGAAGATTGTTTGTGAGAGTGGCTAGTAGTTTGACTAAATGTCTAGCAAGTTTATATATATATATATGGGACTGTTTATACTGTTCACAATAGGGTGTCTGGGTGTACCTTTTTTTTTGTGAATTGTTGGTGCTCCATGTATCCTGGGTGTTTTAACGTGGAAGGGTTTGAGTTTGTTAGCTGTTTCTTTAGGCCATGAAGTGACTTTGTTCAATAATTTGCACACCTTATTCTTTTGCAAGTTGGTGGAATCCTGATCTATAATTTAATATGTTGACTTATCTTTGGAGAAGTGTGTGTATTTTGCTTTCATATTCTGTTGAATCTGCATATCTGAATCTGAAATATCAGCAATAAGTTAATAAATAGTTTTCTTATCAGTCTGTGTTCTCATCTACACTGTTAAAATTAATCAACATGTACAATGAACACAAGCCTTCCCACACATTTGAGTATAGCATGCTGTTCATCATAGGAATTTTATTTCTTCTCTTTTTTTCTTCTGCAGTTTTTATGGTCCATAATTTACTTCCATACAGCAGAGAGGATCTTGCCAAAACTTTATAAAGTCTTATTCTTGTATACTTTTGAATTTAGTTAGGTTTAAAAATACTATTGATCAACCATGTTATCTTTAGAAAGTTTGAAATTTTGATATCTATATCAGCTTTTTTTGTATATATGATATAGTGCATCCAGTATTTGAAGCAGTTAATTTGTTCTAAAATTTTATTTTCAATAATGATTTTACTTCTGACTGGAGATGATCTTTTAAAAGCCATGATTTTTGTTTTGCTTGTATCTCTGGAGCTCACCTTCACTTCTTTTTGCAGTGGAGATTATTATGGAAATTGGTGATGAATCTAAATTTAGTGATATCAGTCAGTGGGTGGATAAGCATTAGAAAATAGTGTATGACAGAGTAGAGAGTATGAGAATACAGGTGACCAGTCATATGCTTAGGGCATTGCTGTTTATTTGTACATTAACGATTCTGATAATGATTTGAAAAGGAATATCTAGTTGTTTTCTGATAATGTCAATTGAGGATGGCAATTGTAAATGAATTGAACTGTATAAGAATGATGGACTACATCTGAATAGTTTTGGTGTGAATCAGTTGAAGAGACAGCTGTTGGAAGCAAGAGTAATAAGTGCAGAGAATGGACCATATACAGCATTGGGCAGATGAGGGTAATGTTATCTGTGAGAGTCAACATGGATTTGTGAAAGGGCACTCTTGTTTTAGCAATATGCTAGCCTTTTATAATAAAGTTACAAGAACATTAGATGAGGGAAAGGCATATACTGCAATTTTCTTAGACTTAGCAAAGGCATTTGACAGGGTGCCACATGATAAGCTGATATTTAAGTTGCAGCACATGGGTCTGGATGTCAGATTGGTCAACTGGATTCAGGATTGGCTGTCTGATAGGTATCAGAGAGTTGTGTATGGTGGAGCAGTTTCAAGTGGGGTCCCACAGGGCTCAGTACTAGGACCTATATTGTTTAACCTTTATATCAATGACATTGCCAGTGGATTGCAAGGGGATATTCAGTTGTTTGCGGATGATGCGAAGCTGGGAAGGATTATTAGTAATAGTGCAGATGTGGTAGCCTGCAAGAAGATTTGAATAAGCTAGATAGATGGGAAAATGAATGGGGATGTCAGTTTAATGCAGCAAAATGTAAGGTCTTGAGGTTTGGGAAACATCGATGGGATACTGGATACTCTATGGGAGGAGTTATACTGGAAGAAGTAGGGGAGACAAGAGATCTGGGGTTGATGATTGATTGAAACCTGAAATTTAGGGGACATATTGCAAAGGTGGTGAAGGTAACACAGAGGATTGCTGCAATTATGAGAAGGACACTGACCTGCAGAGATAAAAGGGTTATCATTCCGTTGTAGAAGTCTCTGATAAGACCACACTTAGACTATTGTTCTCAGATTTGGTCCCCAGGATTTGAAGGGGATAAATTAACTGTGGAAAGGGTGCAAAGACAGATGACAAAGATAGTTTCAGGACTGTACAATTTTGGTTATGAGGATCGGCTGAGGGAATGTGGACTGCAGAGTTTGGTGGATAGAAGAAGGAGAGGTGATATGATTGCGACTTTTAAACTGTTGAGAGGTGGTTACAGGGTTGACACTGGGGAGTTCTTTCGCTTGATTGAACAGCAGGAAGGAGTGATGACAAGAGGCCATCCCTGGAAGTTACGAAAGGAAACTGTGAGCAAGAGGGTGAGGAGTGGTTTCTTTGCATGGAGGGTGGTTGAACTGTGGAATGCATTGCCTGATGGAGTGGTGAGAGCGAGAACGGTCAATGAGTTTAAGGAGTGGTATGATAGATTTGGTGTTTCTTAGGGGAGGGACCCCCCCCCCCCTCAATGAGTCTTGACAGACTATGTTCTTAGGAAGGACCTCCCACGATGAGTCTTTTGACTCCGTGGAGGCCTGAATAATAATAATAATAATATGAGACCAGCACTATAAGTGGGATTCACATAAAATATTATTACTGATAATTTATACAAGATACTTTTATTTGTGATGTAAGTTTTTTTTAATGCTATATGATGGAAAGATACAATCTCTGTTGTATAGACTAACCAATATCACTCAATCTGCTGGATATATTATTTGTTTTTAACTACTCCTGATTTTATTGGCTGTTGTGTATTTAATCAAATTTTTGGTGCATATATCCTCAACAGATAGACATAATAAATTTAGTTTAATCCTTTTTTTATACTTGTGTACTCTGTGATAAGTAAATTACTTTTCATTTGATCTTAACTTTTGTGATAAGCTTAATAGTCTGCCATTGCCAAGTAACTTCCTCTTCTTCTTATTATTATTTTATTTATTTATTTATTATTATTATTTTTTTTTGAAACTTGCTTACTGCTTATGATAGGGCAGTTAATCCTATCTGGATTGTCTGTAAAGTGTGTGTGTGTGTGTGTTCATCTGGCCAGTTTGCTTGTACTGCAGGATGAAAAACCTGAGTTTCAGGGATGGATAAATCTTGCCACCTCTTTCTAACTCACTTTCAGATGAAAAGGCCTGATAAAGGTTTTTGACATTCCAAATGGGATTTTTAAACCCCCAGATCTTTTCAAGTGGGCATTGCCAATATCAGCTGAGCTACAGAGGCTCTCAATAAAGTAAATTAGTTTGATGTCTTTAATTAGTTTTAGTATAACTTTTCCCTTCCATTGTTTCAGTTTTAAAACAATATCAATATCTTAGAAAAGTAATCAGTAAAGCACACTAAATAGAAAAGTGCAAATTAATAACAGTATATAATTCAAAGGCACCAGGATTACTTAACTAATGAGCTCACTGTTAATTTTTACAAACACCAGCTAAAAGCAGTGATCCACAGAGCAATCATGATAATTATTCCTTGATTAATTACAGCAGAAGCAGACATATAGAATCTGACCAGATGATTCATAATCCATATAATCAAACTAATTCTATAATGGATCATCCTTAATAAATTTAATTTTAAGAAAAATTTTCACAGATCTAGGAGGCAGTTATCCTGCATTTATAAACAAATTTGGATTGTTGTAGCTACCTGAGTGCATGGTCAGGACACTGTGACATTAGCTTGACTCAACCAGTTAAGTCTTCTCAGAAAATTAGGACATCCTGCTATTGTTAAATTACAGGATGTCCTAATAGGTAAACTTTATTTATAAAATGGATAATTAAATGAGGGAGTGTAAAATAATGATGCAGGAATGGGTCTGTTAGTGAGTGAGTGAGGAATTGTGGAAAGAAAAGGGGAAACCATTGAGCAAGCTACTATGCTTATACACCAATGCAAGGAGTGTTAGTGATGATGATACACAGAATTTGTGGCCTCGATAAAATTAATTGGCCCACTAAATCACTGATGTCATTGAGATATGGTTAACAGAGGATGATGCACTCACAATAATAGAATATGATGATTATAGTATTTTTAAAGACAGAAAGGATAAAACAAAGAGCCTAGGGTATTATGTACTAATGATCTCAAAAGAGTTATGTCCCCTGCAAGAAAGAAGTGGCTTTGAGGCCATTTGGTGTGAGGCTGAGGAGTACATAAATTTTAGATATTTAGTAGGGTGTTGCTAAAAGCCAGGAAATGTAGAGGAGGATATGACTCTCAAGTATTCAGGCAGATAGACTGATGAGTGACAGGAAAGTGATAACAGCAAATGACTTTAACTATGGAAGCACTAACTGGAAGTAGGAAATAATGTGTGAGTGAGGATTGAATTCCTTGAGCTACTTAGAGATAACTACCTTATGCTGCATATAGTTGAAGTACACATATTGGATTTAATAATAGTGTCACATACAGTGATAACAAAGGATGTCACCATGATGCCACCAATTGTTCAGAGTGTGATCACGTGGTTTTGACCTGGGAAGTAGCTAGGCAGGTGCATACTTTACAGAACAAAAGAGCTGCAAAATTACATAGGACAAATTAAGCAAACAGATTAGTGATCTGGCATGGCTTGATAAATTGAAAGGGGAGAGAAATCAACACTGCTTGGGTTGGCACAAAAGCATTTTAATTATGGTAATGTCTGGTTATATTCCTAAGGTAAAGAGAAAGAGTAAAATAGGTGAAATGGGCAAATCATGCAATTATGCCAGAACTACTGAGAAAGAGGTGGAGGAAGTTATAAAGATTAGGGTACTCCTCAACATCACAGAGTATAAGGCATAGGCTAGGATAATGACTAGTGTAGTGAGGAAGGAGAAAATGGCATATGAAAATAATTGCCTGAAGCAGCAAAGCAAAATCCTTGAGAATTCTATAGTTGTGGCTAATAGAAGAGAGGATGAATTTGGAAGATTGACTTTAGTTTCTTGAGATGGAATATAGGTCACATTGATAGAATATGTGATGGAAATGTTCAGTGAGTATTTTTGTTAGTGAATTTCACGTTGGGGGAGGTTGGGAGCAGTGAAGGAGGACAAAAGATTGACAGTTCAGGACAAGTAAGTTTGATGTTAATAAGGCTGTATGATAGGATATTGCCATATATATTAAGGGAATGTGCAAGTGAGCTGACACTTCTCTTGGGTTGTTCAAGAAGTGTCTGGTGGCAACAGAACAGTTCCAGAAGAGTGGAAAGAGAGAAAATAGTGCTGCTCAATGTCAGTGTCCAGCTATATGCCACTGAGGTGAATGTGTTAGAGAGGCTGTTTAGTAATAGAATGTAGACTTGATGAAGAATGTAAAATTGATGAAATTGGAAATTTTTTGAAAGAGCAGTATGCATTTGTTAAAGTGGAGGCCATACTTGAGTAACTTGGTTACATTTGATAATAGGGTGACAAACTGCCTTGGACAGAGGAAATGTTTTTTGTGGTGGCTTTTCTGGAATTTGATCAAGGATTTGATAGAATGCCACCTGACCTGACAATCTGCTGTTTAAATTGATCAGGATATGGATGGATAATTAGGTGGTAGCTTTGTTAGAGGATGGTTGGCTGAGAGGAGTTAGCAAGTTATGTATTGCAAGAGGGGGGGGGGGATGCAGCATCCCAAAAAAAGAAAGGTGACAAGTGGGATAATATCTGTACTAGGACAACTTTTTTTTTTATTTATATGTCGGTGATAGTTTGGGATTTGGGAGGAGATATTCAATTGTTTGTTAATGATACTAAGTTAGAGCAATGTCAGGAAGCTATAATGTGATGTTGTTACAAGAGGATTTGAATAGGTGCTGAAGAATGCAGATATTTAGATGGAAACAGGTTTATTGCATTTGAGGAACTTTGCTCCAGGAAGTAGAGGTGAGGAATCTGGAGATCTTGGCAGAAAGAGAACTGAAGTTTAGGAGGTCGATGTAAATGTTACCCAGAAAATTATTGCTATAATGCAAAAAATCCTGACAATTAGGGATAAGGAGTCACCTCCTTATCCCTATTTGTTCCACTGATAATTCTACTGTATATGGTACTAATTAGGCCATATTTGGATTTCTGCACACAGATCTGGTCACCTGGTTATATGTATGATAAGGAAACAGAGAAAGAACTCTGGAATGTTGAGGACATTAAGGGAATGGTGACTGCAGAGCTTGGTAGATAGGAGAAGAGGAGGTAATATGATTGAGACATAAGTTGGCAAGAAAAGACTACCATATTGATATAGAGGAATTACTGCACAGGGAAATAGGTGGTGGAAGAACAAGAGAGGTCATCCCTGAAAACTGTACAAAGGTCATGCAAGTAAGGAAGTGAAAAATAGATGTTTTTTTTTTTTTTTGATGGAGTAGTGAATGAATGCGAATGTTTTGCTAGAAGGGATGGCACGCAAGTTTCAATACTGAATGTTTCCAAGTCAAGGTTTCATTCCAACATGGAGTCTTTTGACTCCATAGGGACTTGAAAAAAAATAGTAATAATAAATTTATAATATTAGAGACAAATATACTGATTTTAAGACTAATTCCAACATTAAATGAATTTAATTCACTATTAATTACAATTTGTAGTACAGGATGTTTAACATCATACACTTAATATATACACTATTCATAGTATGGAAAGTATTCAGTTAGAGGTCGTTGTTCAGTTGAAAGAGTGCATCTCATCTGCAGTGACATATACCCCAATATGTTAAAACTGCGTGGAGAAAAATTGAATATGGTTGTTATTTAGTTTGTGCCCTGAATGTGTATTATTGCCTGTTATGCTAAACTATAACAGGCATAATATTATATACTCTTATATACCTGGATGTTAATTTCCCATGTATCATATGATACTCAAGCCTACTCACTATGAACTCTGTGAATATTCCACTTTTTGCATTCTTGAATAAAAAGGTAAGGCTTCAAAGATGTTTATTTTCTATGGAAATACCTTGCATTATTATTTTTCCTGGATTATATTTGATTATATTTATATTATTTCATAGGGACGTTTATGCAGTGCAGCAAAAAAAGCATTAGAAAAAATTCCTCTCAAAACAATAAGAAGTGGAGATAAGGTATGAACATTTCAGTTATTAAATTTAAATATTTTTTCTGTATCAAATTCATTCAATTTAGTTAGAGGGAATTTGCTAATGTAAATTTATTAGTATTTCAATATTTTTCTGTAGTAAAAAGACCTGTTTATCAATAATTAGTCAAAAAAGCAAAGCACAGGTTTTCCTTTATAACAGACTGGTAGTATGGTTGAAAATTTAGATGATTCTGGGAATTAAGCTTCATATATTACCACAATTTTTTTAAAATTTTTAATATAAAAAAATATTTTAACTTTCAAAGGAAAGATGCAAGGGAAGAGAAAGCAAAGCATGCAAGAGCAAAAAAAGGTGGGGGCGGGGGGAAAGAGAGTTGTGTAGAGACTGCATGATACAAGCATATTAATTCAGAGAGAGAGAAAGTGAAAGACATGATTATTTTGCCAATACATGAGCCGCTCATTTGCCAAATCGATTAGCTCCACAAAACAAAAAGTACAGAAAATTGATAATATAACATGCATTCTTTTTTTTTTAAACGTCTTTTAAAATTTAAATTCAAATAAACATCGTAGAATGTATTATTACAGGCATAGCTTTTATCTAATGACATATAAAATGCATAAAATGTATTATTTACAACTTAAAACATATAGGAATAGATGATATTTAAATCAATATATTAACTCATATTACATAAGAGAAGTTCAGTGGTAATAATTTTAAATGGAAAAGAAAGAGAAATAGAAATAAAAAGAGGGGGTTAGCTATAGCTATGAGAAAACTGAACTGGGAGAAAGGAGGGTTTGAATATTGATGGAGAATATTTAAGTAATCTAGAATTTGCTATGATATCATACTAATAGCAACATCACTAAAAGAATAAGAATATGTGATCATTGAATTAAATGGACTAAGTTTGGAGATAGGCCTGCAAATAAATATGGATATATCAAAAATAATGTATAGTGAAAATACCCCAGAACAGAAATAAATCAAAGTGAGATTGGAATAGTGAGTTTATACAAATATCTAAGACAAATCATTATAAACAGCCATAAACTTGATAATGAAATTTCATTTAGAATAACAACAGGAAGATGTTTTTAACCACTGTAGAGATTTATTATTGTTATTATGTGACACCTCCCAGGAGTCCAAAGACTGATCGAGGGAGGGCACCTACTCTACAACTATCCGTCTCCACCACTCAATCCACAAACTACAACGAACCACATCATGTACACCAGTGGTTCCCAAAGTGGGCAGTACTGCTCCCTTGGGGGTGCTGGAATGATCCAGGAAGGCAGTAGTGGCCTCATGAGCAAAAGAGGGAGTTGAATTGAAGTAAGAGGGCAACGAAAGCATAAAGGACAAAAATTGGGTGCTGAAAAATATTCATCATCAAAAATTTTGATGATATAACTGTTGTATAACGTAAGTAAAGGCTGTAATGGTTGCTTTATTTTCCAAGGAAACGTACAAAATGCAAGTTACAGCAGATCAGTGTTGAAGTCCGATGACAGGTCTTAACAAGCAAAGTGTTGGCAAGCACACACTTTCAAGTGATTGGGATTTTACAAGTCCAGTACGTATCGGCAGGAAAATGTGCATATTATGACTTGTTCACTGTATAATACTATAAATATGCGAGACGTACAAAATCAGTTTTAGATTGTTTCTGAATTGTGTGACAAGCAATTAGCAATTTGATGTAGTGCATATTCAATACCTAGTCGGTACCTTACATGGATTACACACAAAGCAAATTATTGTTGTTTCAATAAAATAGCAGGTTTTACATGAGTATTTTTATACTTGTAAAAATAATTTGGTTTAGGTATGTGAGAAATTGTATTCTAGTAAATTTGTAAATTTAACTTTTTTTTTTTTTTTACAAATAATATCATGGCTGAACCCAAGAAGAAATGTAGACAATATAATATCGAATATTTGAAATACGGCTTTGTTCAGTCCCTACAAACAAAACATTACCATGTGCCTGATTTACAGAAAGTTTTTCAAATGAATCCATGAAGCCTTCAAGACTAGAAGTATATTTGACAAAAGTTCATGCTGATAAAAAAAGATAAGGATTTATTGTATTTTCAAGCACTTAAAGAAACATTTTTTGAAACAACCAACATTGGCACGTTATGTTTTCAGCAGCATCCAAACTAGATGATGATTGGTTGCATGCCTCTTACAACATTTCCTTACTGATTGGTAAATCTGGAAAAACCACATAATGTTGGTGAAGAACTAATCATACCAGCTGTTAGTGAGGTCATATGCACTGTACTGCACAAGCCATCCTCTAGATATTATCAAGAAAATTCCTTTGAGAAATAATACAGTGCAATGAAGAATTGATGAAATGGCCCAGGATGTTGAAGACTAATTATGTGAACATTTAAAAACAACCCAGCTCTCTATACAATGTATAGAGAGAGCTGGGTTGTTTATAAAAGTAGCCTCTTGATTAGACTACTTTACCAGGAAATGAAGCCTTACTTTTAGCATATGTACGATACATAAAAGAAGAAAAAGTTTGCCAAGAGTTATTTGCTAACTGACACTAAAGGAGAATTGATATTTCATGCATTGGAAGAGTGTTTTAAAGAAAAAGAAATCCCTCTGTATAATATCTTGTCAGTTGTTACCGATGGTGTTCCAGCTATGGTAGGGCACTATTGTGGTTTTATTGCATATTTCAAAGAGGCAGTGCCAAATGTATTCACTGTACACTGTGTGATTCATCAACATTTAATTGCTAAATACCTGAGTGATCACCTACACAGGTCATTACATTATGTAATTACAAAATCAAAAGTCATTCATTGAATGACAGATTATTTGGACACCTTTGTATTGAAAACGATGAACTCAGTTGCTTGCTGCTCCATACAGAAGTTCGTTGCCTATCAAAGAGTGCCTGTTTGAATTGATTTTATAAACTCTTTAACTCAGTTCTACAGTTTTTAGGAAACATAGATGATTCTTTATGAGCCACCTTGATTAATTTCAAAAGTGACATAGCTTATTTGACCGACTTGTTTAACAAATTTAATGAAACAAATCTACAGCTCCAAGGAGATGAGCTGAATTTAATAAAAACAAAAGCTGTTATTTCTGCGTTTGTGTCAATACTTGTCCTGTACAAATGAAACTTAGAATGAGGAGAATTCAGCTAGTTTCCAAATCTATCAACAGTGGAAAAATATGATGAAAACGTGGTCAGCTATTGTCAGCACTTGGAGACTCTCCATCATGATTTCAACCAACAATTTAAAGATATTCTTGAAATGAAAATACCTGATTGGGTTTTCAACCCATTTTCAAGTATAAACACAGAAGAATCTCTACAACTGCAAGAACTGATAAAGTAACAACAAATGAGGAATTAAAATTCAAAAATGGGTACCAACAGTGCTGGTTGCAAAATCAGATGTCTATACTTTATCCTGGATTGTGGGCTGTAGTAAAAAAGTTTTTAATTGTATTTCCATCATCATATTCAGTGTGGTCACAAATCTTTTAACTAAAAAAAGAAACCAATTGCAAATAGCTGATTGCAGTGATTTAAGAATGCTGCTGACAAATATATAGCCAAATATAATAAATTGGTAGAAGCAAACCAGACTCATCCTTCTCATTAGGATTGTTTTTAATATTCATCATCATCATCATCATCATTTATTTATAATTTTACAATTATAAATAGGGAAACCAATCAAAACAAATAAGTAGTCTGTGTACACTAAGATAGGACTTGAAGGTTGTTATGACATAAAGGAAAACCACATTTCTCTGTCATATGCTAATTGACGGATCTCTGATGCAGAGAGTTGGAGGGAAATGGGGAGAATATTGCTGATGTGTTTCCAATATGGAGTTCGGGGTCTGCCTCTTTTTCTTTTTCCATCTGTAGGGACGTAGAGGACCAGAGCATCAAAGGGTACAGAGGTTGGATGTCTGAGTTGGTGGCCGAGCCATTTTATTTGGTTTCTTTGAACAGCACTGACTAGTGGATCTTGTTGGGTTTCATCTAATATAGTAGAGTTGGAAATGTGGGTATTTCTTAAACAAGTAGTTCCAAAGCTATTTATAATATTGGTTGCTGCTTTAGGTCTGGGAGCCACACAGAAAGATAGACTGGCTGGTGCACTTGTAAAGATGAATCTTCATCTCCTTTGAGGATGAGGCTCGCTTTCCATACTTTATTAAGACCTGTGGAACTGCAGTGCTTTCTGTTTTCTTGTTTTAATGTCTGTTAAGGAGTCTGAGATGTGTGATCCAAGGTATACAAAGTCCTCTACTTCTTCAAGGTGATCATTTTGATTTATATAGATGTGCCTATCTGTCTGATGTTTTAATATCTTTGTTTTTTGGGAGTTTATTTTTAGTCCAAATATTTCTGCGGTTCTCCGCAGAATATTTGGACTAAAAGCTGTTGAAGCGGTTTTGGGCATCTGGAATGTTGGAGTCAATGAGGACTATATCATCTGCAAAGCTCAGGTCTTCAAGGTGCATCTGTATATATGGGTCTTTGATAAGGATTCCAGATTTAATTTGCATTAATTTAAAAATATAGTCAATCACTATGATGAAGAGATATGGGGCCAGAGTATCTCCCTGTAGAACTCCTGTGGTGATGGGAAAACTGTCTGTTTTGTCTCCGTTAACTAGTACTGTGGCTTGATATCCCTGGTAGGGGTGCCTTGATTGCCCTGATAAGTTTAGGTGGAATGCCATAAAGTTTGAGTTTGAGCGTTTTCCATAGTCGTTCCCTGTCAACAGAATCAAATTCTTTAGTCAAGTCAATAAAGTTCAAAAGCAATGGTAGATTCTTGTCCTTTGAACTTTCTATTAGTCTTCTGATGTGGTGAATGTGCTCTAGAGTACCACGTTTTTTGAGGAATCCAGCCTAGTTTGCACGAAGTAATGGAGTTACATGTGGTTTTAATATTACTGATTGTTATTTACTATTTTATGTGCACTTTTACATATGTGCAATTTATGTTTGTTTTCTTAATTTTAATAGTGTTATTAAATTTTCAGCTCTGACTTGTCATATGTTTATATGCAATTTTTGTTTCTTTTGTTATTCTAGTAGCAAAGCTTATACGTTGGTCATACATAACTGGTAATTAGCTTATGGAATTAACAACACATAAAAAGGATATTAATTAAAGGCATCTTTAATGAATAACTTCAGTATTTTCGCAACGTCACGTTGCATCTTCAGGAACATAATAATATGATATGTGCACGCAGGCACTAACAAAAGTAAATGAGAAAGAAGGCAAGAAACTAATATTGTTCCTAAAGTCCTAATGGTGCCCTCTGGCAGGCTAATTTGGCTATATTGGCTGTTGGGCTGAAGTTCTCATAATGTAAGTTTCCCAAATTTGGGGTAGTTTCATGCACCCAAATTTGTTGAGGTTTGGAATGTTTTTTAGAGCTGCTGATGATTCCTTGAATAATCTTTTGTACTTAAACTTGCTGTGGTGTATTATTTTAGTTTTCTTCCAACGAATTCTATGGTGGGTATCTAAGGCATGGTCTACCAGCCCAGAGTGGCTGTACTGGTGAAACCGGATGTAGTCTTTGTGTTCAGAAATCCTGATATTTGCTGTCCTGCCTGTTTGGCCAAAGTAGGACAATTTGCAGCTGCAAGGGACCTGGTATACACCAGGTAGTTCTAGGGGAAGTGGTTGGTCTTTGGTAGAGCGGATAAGGGATGCCAACTTTTTATATGGTCTATAACAAGAAGTCAGGCCATATTTTTTGAGGATCTTGGTTATTTTCTCAGAGGTGCCCTGGATGTAGAGGATGGTGACAGATTAGGTGTAATCTTTATTGTGGAGGAGGGGAATGGGGGGTTGTGGTTTGCTGGTTTTAGTATTTTTTGGGGATTATAGCCATTGGCTAAGAAAGTGTTGAGGATGTGGTTTAGTTCAGTGGTTAGGGCATCGTCATCTGAGCAGATTAATTTTGCCCTGTTATAGTGTTTTTATAACCCCATATTGTTGTGGCAGGGGGGATTGCTCGTGAATGTATCTGCCTGTATGGGTGGGTTTTCTGTAAACAGAGAAAACCAAAGATCCATCAAGAAGGCGAGTGATTAGAGTGTCTAGGAAGGGGAGGGTGTTGTTTTCTTCTTTTTCCAAGGTGAACTGGACTCTGGGGTGTTGATTGTTTAAGTGTGTTAGGAAGGAGTGGAGTGTATCTGAGCCATGTGGCCAAATAGCGAACACATCATCCACATATCAAAGCCAAATAGTGGGATTTGTGGGGCGGAGTTTAAGTCTTTCTCTTCAAAGGTCTCCATAAAGAAATTGGCCAAGGGTGGGGAAAGTGGTGAACCCATGGATGTCCCCTCTATCTGTTTGTAGAATTTTCCTTGCCAAACAAAATAGCCTGAGTTCATTGTGAACTGAAATAGGGCAAGATATCTGGAGGAAACTTGGCTTGGATGAGCTGTAGGGTTTCTTTGAGTGGGACATTAATGAATAAGGAGGAGACGTCAAAACTGACCATTATGTCAGTGTGTTGGAGTGAGAGGTTTTCTATACTGGCTTTAAAGTGGGCTGAGTTTTTTATGTGTGATGGTGTATTGTCAGTATAGTGTGTGAGCGTTTTGGCTAAATGTTTGGCTAATTTATATGTGGGGGAATCGATCCCATCCACTACGTAATGGCACATTTTGTTTATGTATTTTTGGGAGTCCATATAATCAGGGGGGGGGGTCTAGAGTTATAAGGTTTTAGTGACTTCCACAGGCCAAGAAGTGACTTTCTTAAGGAGTCTGTGGACAGTTCTAATCTGAGAGCTGGTAGGATTATATTCAATAGGGAGGTAGGTAGTACGGTCTTGTACTAAAGCATTAAGCTTACCTTTGTAATCCTTTTGATTGAGCACCACAGTGGCGTTTCCCTTATCCGCTTTGGTGATTACTATTTTTTCGTTTTTCTTCATTTCTAGTAGAGCTGCATATTCATCTTTGGATAAGTTGGTTTTTGGAGGTTTTCCTTTGGTGAGAACACCGGCTATATCCAGTCTGATGTTGTTGGCGATATGGTTAGGAAGGTTGCGAATTCCACGGTCTATTTGGATCATGATTTCCTCGGCAGGTATTCCTTTAGGAGCTAGGGGGAAATTGTGGCCACGTGAAAGTGTGGTGAGTGCTTCAGGCTTTAAAACTACAGACGAGAGGTTGACTACAGTGTTGAGTGGTGGCTGTGATAAGGAAGTAGAATTCTTTATCAGGTTTTCGTATTTTTTCAAGTGCTGACTATGTATTTTTTCGAATTCTTTTCTTGCTGAAGTGCATGAGACGTCATAAAGAATCGTCCAAAGATCATGGATCATATGCAGCTCTACTACAAATGAAGAAAAATAAAAAAATAGTAATCACCAAAGCGGATAAGGGAAACGGCACTGTGGTGCTCAATCAAAAGGACTACAAAAGTAAGCTTAATGCTTTAGTACTAGACCGTACTACCTATCTCCCTATTGAATATAATCCTACCAGCTCTCAGATTAGAACTATCCACAGACTCCTTAAGAAAGTCACTTCTTGACCTGTGGAAGTCACTAACAAACTAAAACCTTATAACTCTAGACCCCCCCCCGATTACATGGACTCCCAAAAATACATAAACAAAATGTGCCATTACGTCCCATAGTGGATGGCATTGATTTCTCCACATATAAATTAGCCAACCTTCACACATAAAAAAACTCAGCCCACTTTAAAGCCAGTATAGAAAACCTCTCACTCCAATAAACTGACATAATGGTCAGTTTTGACGTCTCCTCCCTATTCATTAATGTCCCACTCAAAAAAACCTAGCGCTCATCCAAGCCAAGTTTCTTCCCAATATCTCAGCCCTATTTCAGTTCACAATGAACTCAGGCTATTTCATTTGGCAAGGAAAATTCTACAAACAGATAGAGGGGACATCCATGGGTTCACTACTTTCTGCACCCCTTGGCCAATTTCTTTATGGAGACCTTTGAAGAGAAAGACTTAAACTCTGCCCCACAAAAACCCACTATTTGGCTTTCATACGTGGATGATGTGTTCGCTATTTGGCCACATGACTCAGATACACTCTACTCCTTCCTAACACACTTAAACAACCAACACCCCAGAGTCCAGTTCACCTTAGAAAAAGAGGAAAACAACACCCTTCCCTTCCTAGACACTTTAATCACTCGCCAGCTTGATAGATCTTTGGTTTTCTCTGTTTACAGAAAACCCACCCATACAGGCAGATACATTCACGAGCAATCCCCCCTGCCACAACAATACGGGGTTATAAAAAACACTATATAACAGGGTAAAATTAATCTGCTCACATGACGATGCCCTAACCACTGAACTAAACCACATCCTCGACACTTTCTTAGCCAATGGCTATAACCCCAAAAAATACTAAACCAGCAAACCACAACTCCCTCTCTCCTCCTCCTCAATAAAGATTACACCAAATCTAACACCATCCCCTACATCCAGGGCACCTCTGAGAAAATAACCGAGATCCTCAAAAAATATGACCTGACTTCTTGTTATAGACCATATAAAAAGTTGGCATCCCTTATCTGCTCTACCAAAGACCAACCACTTCCCCTAGACCTACCAGGTCCCTTGCAGCTGCAAATTGTCCTACTTTGGCCAAACAGGCAGGACAGCAAATATCAGGATTTCTGAACACAAAGACTACATCCGGTTTCACCAGTACAGCCACTCTGGGCTGGCAGACCATGTCTTAGATACCCACCATAGAATTCGTTGGAAGAAAACTAAAATAATACACCACAGCAAGTTTAAGTACAAAAGATTATTCAAGGAATCATCAGCAGCTCTAAAAAACGTTCCAAACCCCAACAAATTTGGGTGCATGAAACTACCCCAAATTTGGGAGACTTATATTTTGAGAACTTCAGCCCAACAGCCAATATAACCAAATTAGCCTGCCAGAGGGCACCATTAGGACTTTAGGAACAATATTAGTTTCTTGCCTTCTTCCTAATTTGCTTTTGTTAGTGCTTGTGTACACATACCATATTATTATGTTCCTGAAGATGGCAACGTGACATTGCTGAAATATTGAAGTTATTCATTAAAATTGCCTTCAATTAATATCCTTGTTATGCGTTGTTAATTCCGTAATCTAATTACTAGTTATGTTTCTTTTGTTGATTTCAATAAAGTTTTAAAATTTCAGTTCCAAGGTTTTTCTTATTTCCAAACTTCAAAAATATGTACTAGATGTATAATAAAATACAAATTTGTTTCTGTATCTATCTGTTTGTTCGCTTAAAATTCGAGAACTGCTGATCTGATTTTCATATGATTTTCTTTTATATGTATCAGGTAGAGCTGGTCAGGTCTTAGAAAGTAGTTTCCGGGGGAGGGGTGTGCTGAATAAATTTTTTTCTGAAAACGGGGCGGTAAGCCAAATAAGTTTAGGAACCACTGATCTACACCAACGCCATCTACTGTCCACCACCGATTTGAATTCTCAACCTTTTGACTGGAGAGTGGATAAGCTAACAACTTGGTCAACCAGGCTGGTAATTTACAAAACTTACCAAACAATTTAGCAATCAGTAATATTTAAAGGCAATTTACCAAACTGCTTAAAAAGAAAGATCTACAACTAGTGTGTACTCCCAACAATGACCTGTGGTAGCAAAACCAAAAAAGTTGGAGAAACTGAAAACAACATAAAGAAACATGATGAAAAGAGCCATTTTGGGAATAACATAGATCAAAAGAATGATATTTGAATAAGAAGAAAAGGCAATGGACATTGCGTCAATGATAGAAGATAATAAATGACACTGGGCAGGACATGTAACGAGAATGTTTGACAATAGATGGACAAAGAGAACAACAGAATGGACACCAGATAGACCAGCAGTAAGATGGAATGATGAGATAAAAAGATGTTGTGGACATTTATGGTGGAAAGATTCACAAGATCAGTCAAGATGGAAGAGGCATAGAAAGGCATTCATCCAGCATTGTACTAAGGAAAGCTGTTGATGTTGCAAAGCTAGGAAGAACAATGGTCAATGAAGATGATATATCCTGCAGGATGACTTAAATACATTAAAGAATAGGCAAAGAATAACAGCTTCAGATGTCTAAGTATAAGGTGAGAAATTGATGAGGACAGTGATTTTGGGGTGATAGACAGGGGGTTTAAGTTCAGAAGTAATTTGCAAATGTAGCCAAAAGAGTTCATCAGATTACTTGGGTGTCGACAAGCAGGGATAGGGAGGTTATTATTCCTCTTCATAAGGCTTTAATAAGGCCTCACTTGGACTACTGCATGCAGTTTGTTTTCTTGGATTCCTCGTGGATGAGGAAGTGGAGGAGAGAATCCATGGTTAAATTACTAAGATTGTGACTGGTCTGTGGAGTGTTCCTTAAACATTTGCCAGTCTGGTTGGCAACAAATGTTGGCTGAGTGATTAGCATATCCACTCTCCAACAACAAGCTGTAGTTCTGAATTCCACCATGGGAATAGATGTTTGTGATTATCTTTAAGTAGGAGATGAATTTCATTGTCCATTGTGAGATTACTGTGCTGCTTATTGGCAGTCTCAAGTGGCTTGAAAAAGTTCTATTTGGTCTGTAGAGCAGGATTCTGGAATATGTAAAAAAGTAAATAAATAATACAAAAAAAATGTATAAGTTAATAGAAAAAAAATCCTAGGTCCACTCCGTCTACAGCACTAAAATACTGTAGAATTACAATCTTTTGCATGAGATTCACATAAACAAAAAAAATAAAATAAATGATAAATATATAAAAAATTTATTCAAGGAATTGCAATAAGAAATGAGGAAAAATGAACATCAATCATGAAATGTGTATGCAGGAGCAATGGGCATACAGAAAAAGTAATGGCTTATGGACAGGCAACTGGAAATCCAGAACCAACACTCCATTTAAACACAGCTGGTCAGATGAAAGGCAAAAATACATGTGGATTTACCTATGCAACACCCAAACCTATAACATGCTGAACTAAACAGAACTACACAACCTGGAGACATGATACAATGTATGAGCAATCGCCTCTCTTAAAGGAAGAATGCTCCTCATAAACCATGAAGGCATCCAGCATTCTGTGGCACACTCAAAATTCTTACACCACCTGAAGACTTTCTTCACAATATTAAATCATCAGTTATATGTTTCCTATGGAAAAAACTGGAAATGCTACTCAGCACAAGCTACTCCTTCAGAATCATCTTCTTCCTCAAGACCTTACAGATGAAACACACATATTCATGTACTCTATTACATATTCTTCAAAAAAGCCACCAGAGCTCTTCGGCATTCCCCGATCCTCCGAATGGTTGATACACCAATACCTTTCCAGTTGTCAAGCTTTTATCAAGATGCTCTCCAGTGCTGAAAATGCCAAGAACTGTGTCACATACTATACCCCACAAATGTACATCATCTTTTCCACTTGGAACTGGGCAGAATCAGAACAATAAAAAAAAAAAAAAACTTAATTTTTGGCAGCTTGAACAACTGCCACTAAAAAAAAAAAAAATCTAAAGCAAAATCACAGTACCAGCAAGTAAAATTACTAGCTGCCAAAGCTTTTCCAGACCTCACACAACAGTGCAAGACATCCAAATTCTTACCAGAAATTCACAAATACCTACACCTACTTTCCAACTCACATCAATGGGTGCTTTTCTGCCTCTCCTACTCACCATCTACAGAAAAATCTAGCACTTGCTGATGTCAATGGATCAGTTATCCCACCTGCATCCTTTTCTCCACAGTCGTCAGTGCATTCTACTTCCAGTGGAACTTTCCATATGAGACTGCAAGCATTAAAGCTGATGCAAAAATCCAGTGCAGGCAGTGGCACAATATCGTACCAGTGCCAACCAAGCTGCACAGATACAAACTCATCTCTAATCTCTGGGTTGGGAAGGAAGAAACTTGTCTACATTTGATTTAAAAGCATGTATATTGTATTGTATTCTTTGGGAAATACATAAGGGGAAATACTGTTCCACAATAAAAATATATTTATTTTTATTGTGGAATAATAAAAGGAAAAGATATTTATTCTGTGGGTTTCAAGGTATACTGTGAAGGGATGTTGGGCAGCAGCTATGTGTGTGTTCCAACAGACTTAGTATTGAGTGGGGAAATTATTGATGCTATTTCATATTAACATTTGCATTGGAAATATTTATAGAATACATATATTGCAAAAACCAAACACCTGTGCAAAAGTGGGAGGAATGAGTTGGTAAGAGATGGACTATTAATCAACCTAATACAACTATGTTTAATACAGCTATATTTAGATCGACATGAAAAGTACTAGAATTCCTCCCCCTCCCCAAAAAAGAGTCAAACACAATCACATTGCTTTTGTGATGAACTCTTTCTTATATATATGAGAAGTCACCCAGAACTACAGTGGTGTTTTCTGCATCAAGAGAGACTTATTCTTCCTATCTTCTTTCTTGTTTTATATAAAAAAAAGAAAAATGTTCAAGGAGTTTGATTATTAAATATATGGTAAGAAGGGAGAGAAAAAAAGGGGTAACCTTAGGAAATTGTGTAAGAGTGTGGTTAGCAAGGTATTAGGACTAGAGTTTTTGTTTGGAGGATGATGAATGAGTGGAATGGATTGGCAGAGGTAGCTGAGTGCTTTGATGGTAAATGTGCTCAAGGAGAAGCATGACAGGTATTGTATGAATAATGGTAAGTATAGCTCTCTCATTCTTTGACTATTGGAGATATCTGAGAAAATAATAACAATCTCTTCTAGTTTGATTAAGAAAAAACAGATTAATTGTTAATGGATTGCCAAGTGAATTGTTATTATTACTGAAACAAGATAACTTGATCCACAAGAATATGTACTGTTATTTATGTTTTCCTTTTTTTTTATTTTTAGAATTCATATCATTTATTGAATTTCGTGTAACTTCATTACATTTCTTATTCCTGAGCAGGCAGTTGCATTTGCTGGGAAATATATAAAACAATCAAATCCAAATGCTTTTATATTTATTATAGTTCAACTTATGGATTAAACAATTAATTTGAATTGTAAGTATGAAAAAACAGTTAACAAGATGAATTATTTACTTCAGGATAACTTCAGTTTTTGAAAATGCTATTTACTAATTTTCTGTTAGGCTCATGCTGTTTCTTTTCCTCTAGGAAACTGAAGGGGACTTGGAATGTTGTGCTGTGTGCATTGAGCCCTTTAAAATAGGAGAGATAGTCAGACATTTACCATGCAAGTAAGTAGTAATTTTTTTTTAAAGTATCTCCATACCTGAAAGGTTGCAAAACCTATACATAAGCACATCAGCACTTTGTGCAGGTAGCAGTATGTTTCTGTATCATTTAATGTGCCTACTTCAGCATAGCAAAATTTGTGTGTGTGTGTGTGTGTGTGTGTGTGTACGTGTACGCATGGTAAAATTTTACTGTAAAATCATTTATGATAGTATTTTCCAAACCATTGTATTAATATTTGTATTTGTTATATTAAGTATTAATAGCATGAGCCTTGCAATTTGATTGTTGTAGATTTTATAAAATAGAAGCTTGCATAGCCTAAGTCAGTCAGTTTTGTTAAGTCTTACCAGCTTCATATAAATTATTATTTCATGGGCACCTCCATGGAGTCCCAAGACTCATGAGAGACCCAAACTATCAACACAATATAAATTAAAGATGCCAAGAAATTATATTCTTGGTTTAATCCTTTATCTAAGTGAAAGCAAACAAAGTTTGTGTGTGAAATATCTTCACAACTAGGCTATTTGTATACAGAGGCTAATGACTTCACATCAATTGCTCATAGTATCCCATAATGCAAAGCACACCACCTTTCAGAAGTGTATAATGTTAAGCATTATGGAAGGGTCACTACCAAGAAGTAGTTAAGGCTGATGTAATGTAGAAGTCGTATATTTCCCATATACAAGTAGCAAAAAGGTGTACAGTAAAGATGTGAAAAGGTATTATCAGCATAATACCTTTTGACTTCATCTGGATCTTCTGTGACATAGGATTTGATTGATTTCCTCATCTTGCACCTGTAACTTTTCTCATAATCCAATTGATTATATTCAACAATACACTCAGACATTAAACAACTCAACCCTGCCTTACACCAGTGATATGAAGGTTGAAGTCATATATTTCCCATATGCAAGTAGTGAAAATGTGTATCACCTTATTATTAAAATCCTCTGAATCAGAGATAGATGTTTTTTCACTTGGTTATAATAATATAAATTAAGATGCCAACAAATTTGCTCTTGGTTTAATCCTTTATCCAAGTGTAAGCAAGCAAAATTTATACATGTATCTTCACAACTTATTTATTGAAAGTGAAACATTATCTCTGATCCAGAGTATTTATTTTAATAATAATGTGACACTCCTTTTCACTACTTATATGAGACATATATGACTCCTGCATTAAACCTTGGTATTACTTCTGGGTTTGGTTCACACTAATGAGAGCTTAGTAAGGGTCAAAAGTAGTCTGGGGTGGTGCTTCCCATAATGCTTAACATTATAGACTTCCAAAAGGTGGCATGCTTTGCATTATAGAATACTAAGGCAATTGATGCGAATTCATTATCCTCTATATACAATACAAATAGCCTAATAACCTAGTTATGAAGAAACTTCACGTGCAAACTGTTTGCTTACACTTGGATAAAAGATTAAACCAAGAGTATAATTTCATGCCATCTTTATGGTATGACCAAGTGAATAAACTTTCAACCTTAGCACAATATCTATCATCCCTCTCCTTGAAACCATTAACAGACAAAGCAGTCACAACTGACTCAGACAACCCATTCTATTCATTCACCACTCCAATGAAAAATCTAGCCCTCATGTTATTGCTAATGACACACTCTTTATTTTGCTCCTTCTAGCCAAGTGCTGAAATATTTCCTTTATATTAATCATATAAAATCCTTTAAGCAACTTAAATGTTTCTATCATATCCCCACCTTTTTTTACCTATCAACCAACTTTTGCAACCCACGGTCTCTCTTCATAAGAAGCATTCTACAGACCACTAACCATCTTTGGATCCTCTCCACCACTTCCTCAACCCCATGAAACCCAGGTGACCAGACCCGAGTACAGTAATCCAGATGTAGTTTTATTAAGGGTTTATAAAGACTAATGATAACTCCCTTATCTCTGCTTGTTAGTGCATTCTTCAATAACCAAATAATCCTGTGAGCTACCCTGCTTGCTTTAGTAATATGTGCTCTAAACTTCAACTCTCTATCTTCTACCAACCCCAAATCCCTGACTTCATCAATTTCCTGGTATACAGTTTCCTCAATGTGGCACACAGCTTGTAATCTTTGTATTTCAGAATGCATAACTTTACACCACTTTTCCATATTAAATTGACATTCATTATGTTTTGCCCATACTGTCAACCTATTTACTTGTAAATCATTCTGCAAGCTTTAGACATCACCTTGATTAACTGTTATCCTACTCAACTTTACATCATCAGCAAACAACAATATCTCCCTTCACATTATTTTGTATATCATTTATATACAAATTAAAAAGCAGTAGTCCAAGCACACAGCCCTATGGCACACCATTAGTCATCCCTGCCTTCTCCTCCATATACTACTTTTTTGGTATCTGTCCATCAGCCATGCTTTTATAGATATGATCAGTTTCATATTCATTGCCATTTGTTGCAGTCTGTGTAATAGAGTTCCATGTAGTATCCTGTCAAACTCCTTTGCAAAATTATTATTATTATTAATATTATTATGGGCTACTCCAGGGAGTCCTTAGACTCATCGAGGGAGGCCCTAAACATCATGTTCACACAACTGTTCAACATTCTCACAGTATCTATCATACCTTGCCTTGAACTCGCTCACTGTCATAGCACCCACAACAGACTCTGGCAGCTTATTCCACTCATTCACCACTCTAAAAGTAAAGAACCCAGCTCTAACACCCCTGCTAACCACGCTCTTACCCAGCTTCCATGGGTGTCCCCTAGTTCTCCCACCACCAGTCCTGATCTCAAAAATATCCTCTGAATTAATCCTATAGAATCCTTTTAGCAATTTGAATGTCTCAATCATATCTCCCCTTTTCCACCTATCAACTAGTTTCTGCAACCCACAAATCTTCAACCTGTTCTCACATGGTTCATTCCATAGACCTGCTATCATCTTAGTCACTCACCTCTGGATCCTCTCCACCTCCTCCCCATCAAGAAGGAACTGAGGTGACCAAATCTGGGCACAGTAGTCGAGATGAGGTCTTATCAGGGCTCGGTACAGAGGTACAATAACTTGCTTGTCTCTGCTCGTCAAGGTATTTTTCAACAACCAAGTGAGTTGATGAGCTGATTTAGCTACTTTCGCAATGTGCCCGCTAAACTTCATCTCCCTATCCACCAACACTCCCAAGTCCCTGGCCTCATCAATCTCTTGGAGTACAGTTCCACCAATGTGGTATACTGCTGCTAATCTTTTCACTCCTAAATGCATAACCTTACATTTTGTCACATTAAATTGACATCCATTCTCCTTAGTCCAGAACTCCAATCTATCTAAGTCATCTTGCAAGACTTTGACATCTTCTGCATTCACTATTGCCCTACCCAACTTTGCATCATCAGCGAACAAATGAACTGTCCCACTTAGACCCTTCCCTATATCGTTAATGAACAGATTAAACAGCAGTGGTCCAAGAACAGAACCCTGTGGCACACCACTAGTCACAGGCCGTCTTTTGGACTCTACTCCTGAATAAACTACTCTTTGATATCTCTCCATCAACCACCCAGCTATCCATCTCACCAACCCTATATCCATTCCCATATGTTGTAGTTTACGGATTAGAATTCCATGTGGTATCCTGTCAAACGCCTTTGCCAGGTCCAGCAGTATCACTGTAAACCCATTTCCCTTATCCAGTTCAGCCGTCACCTTGTTATAAAACTTGAGCAAGTTACTGAGGCATGATCTACCCTTCACAAAGCCATGCTGTCTTCTGTACAGTATCTCATTTTCATCAATCCATTCCTGTATTTTTCCCTTGACTACTTTCTCCAAGACCTTGACAACGACTCCTGATATGCTGATCGGTCGGTAATTTGCAACCATAGTCTTGGATCCTCCTTTATGCAGTGAAACTATTTTCCCCTCTTTCCATGCCTTCGGGACCAAGCCAGACCCGAGACTCAGATTAAACAACATGGTCAAGGGCACTGATAATTCCTTAGCCGCTTCATGCAAGACCCGTGCCGGTATACCATCCAGTCCCACAGATGTATTCACATTAAGGTTCTGTAATAGACTATTGACCTCCACTTCACTCATCACAATTCCCATATAAACTAATGGTTCCTTCATTTTTTCAACGTCACCACCTGGGTGATATACTTTTGCATAGTGCTCGCTCAGTAACTCCACTATATCGACTGGTTTAGTGTACTCTTTACCATTGTCATTCCTTAAAATCATTTTGCCATGTACAGTTTTTTCTTACTTACAGCATATTGAAAGAACTGTTTGGGATTCTCTTTTGCTTGCATAGCTAGTTTCTTTTCATAATCGGCTTTTGCTGTTTTTACCACACTCGTTACCCTTCTAGCCTGCACTTTATACCGTTCGTGTGCCTGCAGGTCACCCCTTTCTTTAAATTCCCTCCATAGTTGTTTTTTTTTTTTGCAGCTCAAGCTTAATGGTGTTATTCATCCATCTAACCCCTACTTGTTTCACTATTCGGACCTTAGGTATACAATCAGCCATAACCTCCTGTAAATGCTCTATCGACGTCCAGCCCTTGCAATGGTACATGCCATGGCATGTACCACTGCAAGGGCTGGACGTCGGAAATCCAGTAGTATCATCATGTAGCCATTCCCTTTATCCAACTTAGCTGTCACTTTATTATAAAAAGTTACTAAATTACTAAGGCATGACCAACCCCTTCACAAAACCATAGTACTCCTCAAAGATTATCATCTTCTTATCCACCCATTCCTGAATTCTCTTTTTGACTAACTTTTCTAGTACTTTTACTGCCACTCCTGAGATACTGATCTGTCTGCTAATTTGCTACCACAGACGTAGATCCTCCCTTTATGCAAAATAATTATTTTGCCCTCCTTCCACTCTCTTGGAACTTTGCCAGAGATGAGACTTAAATTATATAGCCTAGTCAAAAGGCATTGTCAGTTTCCCTCCCCTGCACATTCTCTTAAAACACAAGCCAAAATCTCATCCAATCCCACAGCTGTATTTGCATTCAGATTCTGCAATATCTTAAGTACTTCCAGTTCGTTATAACCTCTGTTTTCATATCAGTCCCTGTCACCTCTGCTATAACAATATCTTCACTTGAAGGATTATACCCTTTCAAAGTAGTCACTCAGTAGCTCAGCAATTTTATCTGCCTCTTTCATCTATCTATACTCATTAAAGTTATCCTTCCATAGTCATTCTTCCTCCTACTTGCCACAGAACAATGGAAAATGTTGCTGGAAGTTGTGATTGAGAAGAATGTAAATGAGTTTAAGGTACAATGCAATAGATATGTTACTAGTGGTGTGACAACCCTCATAAGTCTGTTAACTTTTTTATGTGTGCATCACACACATGAATGGTTCTAAACCTGTCTCACATATAGTATCTTACACCTAGATATTCCAAGAATCCTGATTAGAGACCAAACATGGAATTTTTTTTGCAAGCCACCTGAGATTTCTCAGCAAGATAATTTCACACCAGGCATGAAAATAATTAATCTTCTGCCTGACTCCATGAAAGGTCTGTTAACGACCTCAAATTAATACAGTTGTTTGTATTCATTTAAAATTTTAACTGTCTTTATTTGCAGAAAATTATATATATCTAATAAAATTTCATCTTAGGATGCTGCCAAATGCAAAAGATTAATTTCAATATATGTATATCTATTGTGACCCAAACTAGATTTTTTGAGATTAGTATTTGATTTTTCTATTGTTTATTATTATTCATTTATTTATTTTTTTTTGTAGACACATATTTCATAAGCCATGTGTTGATCCATGGCTTATTGACCAGAGATCATGTCCTATGTGCAAAATGGATATTTTAAGATTTTATGGATTTGTGGTAAGGAAAAATATTTTTATCTTAAATAATTTTAAATCCTTTTGTTTAGAATTTTGTTAATAAAATCAAAGTTTATTTATTAATTTTTAAATATATTGTAAGCCTAGGCAAAATGAAAAAGTAGTTCTCACTGACTTACAATAACATACTTCAAGAAATTCATGTATATGAAGCATTGAGGATAAAACATGAAATGTTTTTGGTAAACCTGATTCATGCATACTGTGAGTGGGCTAAGAAATTATTTTTCCTATTTTGTTTATGAATTTTATACATTTTGTTGTATTTTTATTTAGTTCTCAAACCCTGATCTAGAGATCAACCATGGAACTTTGTCAAGCCACTTCAGGTCTCCTATAAGCAGGATGGTGGTTTCACACTGAATGATGAAATTCATCTCCCACCTAAAGACAATTGCAAACATCCATGCTGGGTGGGATTCAAACGTGCAACCTGTTGGTTGAAGAGTGGATACATTAACTGCTCGGCTAACCAAGCTGGCATGAGCCAATGCATAGGTTGGGTAGGAGGAATGGCATGGAATTTGTAGATGTGAGGAGTGAGTTGGACAAAAGGACTTAATATAAGGCTGGTGGTTTGCATTTGAATGGATTTGAAGTAAGGTGACTTGAGAAAGTGTTCAGTGAGAGTTAGGAAGTACAGAATTGGAAACTAGAATTCTTAGGAAGAATGCAGGTATGTGTGCATACATCCTTGAGGCAAGTGAGTGGAATAATAATCAAATGATTCTGAATGTAGCTTTTCACATTCTGAAATTGTGTGGGATAGTCAGCACAAGGGGTGAAGGAGATTTTAGACAAAAGGGGATACTGCGGTTTATGTATACTAATGCCAGAATCACCTGGATGGAGGAGGAGGTTTTTGGCATTCATTAGTTCAACTTGGTTAACAGAGGATGATGGTATTCATAGGGATAGCATGCAATGCTTGTAGTATTTTCAGAGAAGATGAAAGAACAGGATGGGAAGGGATTTTGCTAATGATGACATTGCATCCATGTCTGTTCAGCATGGAACAGACAGAGGAGATAGAGATAGAGGCTTCTTCATCTCTCTCTCTTCAACCTGATGGTTGGTGGGATAGCAGTGCTACTTTACTAGGGAATTATTATAGAATGAGGTTGTTTCCCATCGCCTTCCTTGTCCAATAGTATTTTTTGTCTGTAGATGTATGTGTTCATGGAACTAGTGTGCCTGTTTGCAGGAAAAACCTGTGTTTCTGGGAAGAAAAACCCTGTTACCTCTGTATGAGACCAGTTAACTCACCTTTAGTTGAAAAGCCCTGATAAAGATTATTTGCATCTTAAATAGGATTTATCTATACCAACAAATATGCTGAGATAGAAGCCAACAAGGTGAAATATATGCATATATATTTCTAACTTGTTATTATAAGTCCATGTTTTACCTTGCTATTTTTCCAGTTTGTGATAATTTGTACACCCGAAGAAGTCGGCATTCCGACGAAACTAGTTGTGTTTTAATTAAAGTTTTTATCTTACCTTATCTCGGTGTTCCTAGTCAGTAAAATTATGATTTAAAATGTCTCCAATCCAAGTAAATACCAGTTACAATATATATATTTCATATATATATATGATATATATATATGAAATATATCTCCTTTGCACCCACTTGCTATTAAGCTAGTGGATGCAAAGGAGAATGTACATGGCATGCATTAGCAAATTAGCACAGTAAGTGCAGGGTGAGTAATGAGTACTGGAGACTTTATCTACAGGGACAGATCGTAAGGAGAAAAGGAAATAGAATTTACATAGCTACTAAGAATACTTAGTAGCTATGTAAATAGCTACTAAGTATTCTACTTCTGGTTCTGGTGATAGCATCTGAAAACTCGTCAATAACAAAGATAGTAACATTGCATCCAGTTGGGAACAGATCATGAGATCTTTTTCTAGAAGATTGCCAGACATGGAATTACAAAGTATTTGAATATGCTAAACTAAGGAGCCAGATTGGAGCAGTACCATATCACAAGAAACTAGAGAGAAAGATGTTAACACTTAATGGGAGATAATTGATGAGTGTTTGAAGAAAGCAATACCCAGTCAGGAGGATAAATCAGGTTTGGAATTAGATGGATGATGGAGAATTATTAAGCAGGAAAGGTGATCAGCAAGCTCATGAGAAGTAGCAAAGGTAAGAAGAGTGGCCAATGTGGTAAGAAATGCAAAAAAATATTGAGGGGGAAGCCTAAGCAGGCCAAAGAAAATTCCAGAGAGTTTACTATGTGGAGAGTAAGAGAAGAGTGACTATATAAGGATAACTTTAATGAGTACTGATAAATAGGTAGGTAACAGAAGCAGGCAAAATAGTTAATTATTGAGTAATAATTTTGCATGGATGTAACAGAGAGAGAGATGAAGTGAAAGTTGAATTGGAAGCATCGCAGAACCTTGCAAATATGACCTTAGGAACACATGGTCCTTCCCTTAATAACATTATACATATCCGTAAGGAGATGTGTTTTGCATTATGGGAGATACTTAGATAGGAGTGTTGGTAGCTTGCTCCACCTTTGCAAGGAGTCGCCTGGTGTTGCACCACTTTACCCCAGTCCTGAAGATACTTTCAGGCGCAAACTTTGTTTGCACACACTTGGATAAAGGATTAAACTAAATTTATTATGGTATATCAGCCCATACATTACAAGAATGTGTAAGGAAATTGGCAGCTCCTCTTACCAGCTCTTTAAGCCTCAGCTTTGGGAAGGTGTCTAGGAAGTGGAAAGAGGGAAAAATAGTTCTTTTTGCAGACCAGTTAGCATCCTGGAAGTGATGGTTAACATACTACAGAAGTTGCTCAGAGGCAGAATTCAGGAATAGATGGATAGGAATATCATACTCTGTGTGGTGTTGGGATCAGCATGGTTTTATAAGTAGATCTTGCTTTGGTAATCTCACTTTTAATAATAGTGACAATTTGAATCGGATAAAGGAAATAGCTACACAGAAATGATAGTGCTGAACTTTTTAAAGGCATTCATCAATACCTCACGAAACTAACAATGTTCCATGTGGTATTGTTGAAACAAATGAAGTGAATTGGAGCAAATGGGGTTTGGATATGAAAGAGTGACATCAAAGAGTAGTATATATGAGTAGCAGTGACTAGTGGCATACTACAGGGCTCCTCTTACTTGGTTACTGCTATTTAATTTGTACATCAGTGATATAGGAAATGATTTAAGGAGAAATATCCACTTGTTTGCTGATATTGTAAAATTGAGAAGAGAGATAGCCAATGTTCTGTAGGAGAATTAAAATAGACTGGAAGTATTGGGGGGGGGGGAGGAAGAAGCCAGTTTAATTTGGCACATAAGATCATACACTTTGGTAAGAAAAAGATCAAAAGCTGCTTGCTACGTTGATGGAATTGAACTACAGGAAATTGATGAGGCCAGGGATTTGGGGGCGATTCAAAAATATTTTGAAATGATAGAGTAATAACTATTCTGTGGCTATGCATAATTTAATGGTCTACTAATCTGATTAGCAGACCATGTCTTGGATACCTGGCACAGGATCTGGTAGAAAAAAAGCCACCTTGTTCTATCAAAGCAAATTTAAGTTTGAGAGGTATTTCTTCGAATTTGCTGTAGCTCTTACCAACTATCCCAACCTTAACAAATATGGTTATATCAAACTGACCCCAATATGGGAAACCCTCATTGGCAGACAGTCTCACCAATGGCCAAGAACACCCAACCAAAGCCAATAGGTCTTCCTAAATCTCTCCTGTTCCATCTTTGTTACTGAAGTATGCCTGCATGGATGTGTTTAATACCAGCTTATTAATCTCTGAAGATGCCAATTTAACTTCAGTGAAATATAGGAAGTAATAATTAAATATTTTTAGTTATTATCAAGTCTACGTTGTTAATTTCCTTAAACAATATACTATGAGTAGGTTTCTAATAATTACAGTGGCTTTCATCTAAGAGTGGTTAACTGAAAACAAAGAAAAAATGGTCAGCAAAAGAGTTGAATGATAGAACATTCATCTTTTTACCAAGTAGGTAAAGAATAGATTAAGCCATAGAAACTCCCATGACTATGAAACCACTGCAGAGAGGTAACTTTTTTTTTCTTTGTATATTTAAAATTATCTTTTGAAAATATAATGTTTCAGTTTATTGCATCATATAAATGTATTTTTTTTTCTTATATTTCAGTATAGTGGAAGTCAAGAGAGTGTACTTAACCTTGAAGAGGACCTTCATCACCAACATCATCACCACCACCATCATGGAGATATACAAGTAATTCATGTTCCTGTGCATAGGCCTCTTTCTCCTGCTAATTCACAACCTGATGATGACATAGGAAATCTTTCTGTTTCTCCTTTGGTTCATAACCAAGATAATGCAACTGCTGAAATAAAACTTATTAGTCCTTTTCATACATCATCATCAGCACCATCATCTCTCCATCTTTCACTAAATTCATGGCTAGACAGTGATTTACCAGACCAGCCAGGCTGCAGTGAGAAGGATAATGACTGTACAGTATCCAGTGCAGATGATGCAAATCCTGAAAGTATTCATAATACATGAGTTTGAGATGCTTCACATTCAGAAAGCTTATGTTGATGACCAAAGAAGAATAAACATTGATGTGAAAGTAGAAAGATATTTTGCCAAGAAAAAAAGTGACATGTATTTACCAGTGGGATTAGAACTTGATTGTTTATCCCAGTTAGAGCTTAAGTAAATGTGACAGCGATATTTATTGAAAACAAAGTACTCCATAACTGTTTCATCACCTCCAGTTCCCTTTGTGATTATTGGTCAGTTTTTTTATTACTGACAAAAAATAAACAAAAATAAAATGTGACATTTCTCAAATAAGTTCCATTAATCTCAACAAACAGCTGGATTAATGAATTGTGTAGATTTTCAGATCCTGTTTAGTAATAGGCATGTTAACAGTTATATATTTATCTAAAAATCAGTATATCGATTTATATGCATGTATATCATTACTACATGCAAGCTAAACTGTCATACAACCAATTATATTTCATCTTGCTTAATTCATTGCAGTATTTCTCCTCCCTCAAAGTTCATAAATTGTGATTTTTATAAAAGAATTCTTTCTTCAAAAATTTGTAGAATGAACAAAAGACTTAAACTGAGGTAATTATACTGCCTGAATATCATCCAGGTGTGGATATTCAGGCCGAATAATAATTACCTATTTTAAGTGACACTTAAAAAAAGCTAATTTTTAATCACTTTTTTTAAAATTAAGAATTGAGTTTCAGTAATTTTCATATGAGAAACCGTAAATGCTGAAAATTTAATTTCAAACTGAAATGATATGTGCTCAAGAAATGTCAAGGAATCTTACTTTAATATTAGCTTTTGTTACTATTTGTTAATTTTTTCCTGGAGACTTGAATAAGGTCTATATCTGCCTTACACATACATGCACCTAACTTACTTAAAATTTAATTATATAAATATATAATTAAATTTTATAATTTAATTATATTTATATTTCTGCAGTTTTCTAAAAAAATGAAATTAAAAGCAAAAATCCTATATTTAAAATAGAAAGACACTTTTTTATGGTATAAGCGGTATTCTATTTTTCTGACAATAATTACAAATATTCAACAATCTGACAACATTCTGTCATCACATAAATCATTATAAATGCATTATGCAAAATTCTTTAATGAAGGCAATGAGATAAGTTACTAAAATCAAAAGAAATATACCAAAATTAAAAAGCTATTCAAAATTATAAAAAAAATTATGAGCTAGCTAATTTGGTTGTATTCTGTTTTCCTAATTGAATTAATTTCAAATATTTTAATAAATTCAGATAAATGTAGATTTAATATATCTACAACTTGATATTGGTTAACAATTAGTTAGCAGTGCAACTAGTTTCCAAATTTTCAATACTAGCATGCTTGCTGTTTGGGTAGCACTGCTATTTATTTTTGTAATTATATTATTTTAGATTTTTTTCCCCATCTGTCCTTATACAATTTACAGTATATGCTATAGTAAAAACCCAAAATTCATTCTAAATAATTCTTCTGATTAAAACCTAAGAACCTCCAAACTGTGTTCAACAAAATTAGTATTCATTGTAAGAACTTGAGTACTGAAATGTAATAAAATTTTTTTTTTAAAAAAATTGAAACTCAATTTCAAGATTTAAAAAAAAAAAATTATTCAAAACATAAATATCATTATTTTCTGATGTTCTTAGCATGAAGTGCTATTGTGACATTTATTGCATGTGATATTCTTCCTTTCAGAGGCTAAGTTTAGATTTTGAAGAACAATATTTTGTATAATTATATTTGACAAATCCTTGGCCTGAAACCTTATAACTGGTGTACATCAGTAATTGGTATGGTAATGCATATTAATAAATACTATGAATTGTATTTTAGATGTGGGTTTTTAGGTTTCAATTATCAGTAAAAAGAAGTCTTTAGATATTTCAATACTCTAGTTCTTACTAGGCAATACCAGTGTGCAGCAGAAGTTTTTACTAGTTCTAGCCAATTTCCAGTTTTTACTGTAACATATACATATCATTTCATTTTTAAAGAAAGGACATACCACATAATATTAAAAGTTAATATACAACAGTGAATATCCTTTAAACTTAAATAACTGGTAGCATATTATAATCACTTTACTAACAGAATCAGTGGCAATATGTTGGCTCTATCAAGAACCATTTTAAGGAAAATAACAGCATTAAATTATACTTGATAAAATTCTATTTCTTATTTTCATTCTTATTTTACCTATGTGTTAGACAAAAGTTTGCGCATGAAATATCTTCATGACTATGCTACTTAGAGAAGTAACTTCAAGTTGCTCTGTATCCTAGAATGCAGAGCACACTCCTTTTGATCTATTGAGATTATCATTACTCAGAGCTAGACCCATGAAGGATATACATCTGAGAAGAGATTATATTATGAGCTATAGAGTAACTTAATATGAAGCCAACAGCTATATATATGTTGCCTAGTTGTGAAGATATTCGCTCATTCTTGGGTATAATAAGGATGAAAACAGGAGTGTAATTTCTCGTCACTAATGATTTGCTTTCCTTCACCTAAAAAAAACTTGCTGCAACTAGTAAATTACCAGTTTAAATTAAATATATTTATTAACACAATACTGGTATACATTCTGCTTTCATGATCACTAGTTGTTGCATGCCTCATTAGATTAGGTTAGAAGCTTAGGATATGATGTAGAAAAATTAAACTAATTTGCTACATATATATATATATATTAAAAATTTAATAAAATAGTTTTGAAAGTTAAGCTTTAATGTATCACACACTCTCAAGAATTAATGTTTTCATCCATATTTTATCCTATCAAAAGCAAAGTTGTGCAGAAAAAGAAATTTTGTGTACAAGCTTTTGTTTACTTATGCTTGATAAAATAACAAGAATCTAATTTTGTTAACTAAAATAAAAAAAACTATTTGGCATTAGTTAGCATGTAACAATCTGAAAAATATAACACTTGAAATGAATTGAGAAAACAGAACTAAAATTAAATAACAGCGAACAGATGTCAATGAGAGTGCTGGAGCTAAGATTGTTGTACAAAATAGAATGTTTTATAGAGATCACCTCTTTGCTGAGAGAGACTGTTTGCCAAAGACACATAGTTCTGATTGCAGATATCCTGAAGGCTGTACAAAGCTCATAAAACAGTCTGTATTTTAGAAAAGATGATTATCTTTCTGCATTGTTTTATGGCCTCTGTTCATGGTATTGGCTGCTAGTCTTTGAACATTACTTATCTCTGCTGCTCTGTTTGGTCCACTATTTATAAAAGCACTTTTTACAAGAGCATGGTACTCCATGGACCTCTGGATGTGGCATTCTGAGATTGTAGGATAGAAGGTCCTTACATACTGAAAGTCATATGCTTTAGAATCATGGCAAATCTTTGTCTTTTAAATGCAGGATGTTAATTCTTGATAGGATTGGGCTTGTGTTAATATTTGTGAATGGGGTGTATTATTCCTATTATGCAAACATATCCTTAGTTATTGTAATTCAAGTTTGGATCTGTTTATCTGATGTGAAGATGGCACTGTGAGGCATTAATTTAACAAGTACTAGTTTCTGTAATTACTATTTATGCATGCATTGGATTGTGAGTAGATTTACTTATCTATACTGTAAATATAGCTCACCATCCAGGTCTTGCATGATTAAGGTATCCAGAAGTGATAATTTCCTTTTCAGTGATGTGAGTGAACTCCAGGAATCTCTTAAGTTATTCTCTCACACAGCTAAGTAGAATGCATGTCAACATGTCTGAGTCACAGGATTGGTTTCTGGCTAGCATGGAGAGTGGTATTGTTTTGTTTTTTTAATTACATATATGTGACTCTCACCAATGAAAGGCTGTAAACATATAGTACATTTGTATTGTGGTTGGGCTGTTTTATATATATATTTTATTTTTACATAATTCAGAAACCCTGCTCAGGAATACAAATATGAAACTTTTTCAAACCACTTCAAGACCTCTAGTAAGTGGAATGGAAGTCTCATAATGGATGACAATGAAATTTAACTTTTATCTAAAGGCATTCACATATGTGCATGCTCATAGCAGGATTATTCAAGGTCTGGTTTTAATTTCTCTTCATAATAATTGGCTAAGCCAAAGGAAGTATTTTCTATTTGTATGTAAAAGGCACCTCTATATATGCAAAATAATTGTGCTATAAATTGGATTAGCTGTCTGAGTCAGAAGGGAAGTCTTCTTTTGACAGCATCTCTATGAATGGGATATTCATGGAGAGAGAGACTTGTAACATCCAAGTTTACTCATAAATCATTGCTGTTAAGAGTGAGATTCATTTTTTCTTGAAAAGTGGAAAAAAAATAATAAATTGAGGCATTCTTAACTGACTTTTTTTCTCTTAGAGTGGAAAAACATTTGGCAAATTAGTATATAGTAAATCAAACATATGTTCTATTTCCTATGGGATTAAGTAACACTAGTTTATGGATCTTTGGAAGGCTACAGATCCTTGGTATGTGCGTGTGGTGGTGGTGGGGGAGGGGGCATGGTGGGACCAGAATATCTTGACTAATAAGTGCCATTTCTAATATATATAAAGGTAATTTGAATTCAGTGATTTGTTCATAATAGAATTAGAATATATTGTTCAATGTTTGGTAGGATTCCTTTAGGGATGTTTATTTTTCTTTTTTTTCCCATTGTCTGTTGTTATGTTTAAGCATGATCATAGCCTCTCCTTTATCTACTGGAGGAAATATGATTTTAAGGGTTAGCCAAGTTTTTAGATATGTGAGGTTGAAGCATTAAGAAAGTCTCCTGAAATGACTAAAAGTGAAAACATTCCATTTCTACTTGTTTTAGGTCTACATTAGTCACTACTTTTCAGATTGAAGAGGACAAGACTGGATTCATCATTCTCAGTCTGAGAAATCAAGTCTAACAGATTGTGCCATTACTGTTGGTTAAAGTCCAATGTAAATACTTCACATAATTATGTTCCTTTTTGAATGCTAATCAGGAAAAGCTGCAAAACCTTAATCCCTCATAGCTGTTAATATGAACTCTGGAAGTAACTGTACGAAGAAGCAACAACTGGTGATCGTGAAACTTGAGTACATGCCTCATTATTACTGATGTATTTAATTTAAATTTGTCATTTGCTGATGTTAGTTGCTTTGATGATGGTTTTGATACAGAATTGAAATGACTGGTTTCCTGATTATAAAATCATGGGTAACACATAAAAATTCATTGTGGAGAATTTATGGATTCAAAAACACACTTGTTGAGCAATTACTTTATTTACAATTAAGAAAGTAACACTCTACCTCTATATCAAGGTCATCATCAAGAAAGCATACATATGAGTATGACACTATGCAATAGTAAGATGCATCTAACTGCTTTAATCACTTACACTAGTCTTACCTCTGGTGAAATAAAAAATAAATTAATTACAATAAAGAAAACAAATAATTAAGTAAAATAAAAATATTTTATGCATAATATACAGATTATAAAAAAATTTATGGAAATTTGTTAGATGTTGATTCATCATCACAATCTCAGCAAGAATGATGGATTAGTAATTCAAAGAATCTGGAAGATCCATCTGCAACCTATATAAGCATTCAGAACATGATGGTAGAACTCCAACATAAGAAAAACTTAAGACTGTAGAGATGTAGTTTCCACTGTATTTTTTTTATTTTTGTTTTATTTATTTTTTCACCAGAGGTCAGGCTAGTTTAAAAAAATTAACAAAGCAGTTAAATTTAGCTTACTTTTGTGTAGTGCCATGTAGCTTGTGTCTTGTTCATATATATATATATATGCTTTCTTGATGATTTTGATATATAGTTTCAAATGTCAAATGTTTTCTTAATTGAAAATAAGTTTTAGTATTATTTTCTTAAGTAAATGCCCAACATGTCTGTTTTTGTCTCCGCAATGAATGCTGACCACTCTGTAACCTTGAAAGAACACACAAAAATGTTTGCTACTCATGATTAAGAAGTTAATCATGAGTAACAAAGCAAATTAATTGGTTTAATAAAAAAGTTCTACACTAGAAAAACAATATCACCTCTCACCTATTGTTTTCCTTCTAATTATCAGGAATTTCACATGTCCTTGCATGCTTGGATTTATCATTACTACTCTATACTCATGCTCTAAAAGCAATAGTGGTTATATTTTGGAGTAATTATTCCAGCTTATAGTAGTCCTTAATAATAAAGAAAGAATTTAACTATAATTCTATTTGTAAAGATCTGATATTTCCAGCACTTAGCAAGAAAATGATACAAACCTGTTCCTTTTATTCTTACTAACTAGTTCTAAAGATTCCAGTTCCATCCAATGGTTTACATGTGTTTCTGTATTTATTTATCCCACACATAATAGTAAGGAAACTAAAATATTAGTGGATGATGAAAATATAATTTCAGGATAAAGCTTAAGAAAAACTAACACCCACAAATGTTTGAAAGTCCACATACATTTGTGAGCATACACAGTTTAAGCATACACAGTTTAATTGACAACAATGAACCATTGAATTCCTGGGAGAATGCCTAGTAGTAATAATAAAATTTACTACTTCCTCTACCAGATAGTTTGGGCACCAAAGTATCAACCAATTTCCCAAGATGCTTTTCTTCACATTTCTATCATATGACAAGTCTTCATAACCATCCTATTTACTAACTCCTTTTACATATCATGTTGCTTCTAATTTCAGCAGTTTATGTCTCAGTTGTGTAGGTAGTTCTTGTTCTATTTTAACTGAATTTATTTGCATCGTTTCTGTGCTCAGCAAATTTATTTTGAGACCGAATGTTGATGAACGTGCAAATTATATTTCAGAACCATTTCAACTGCTCTGCTATTATTAATAAATTTAGTCTTCATATCTAATTTCATGTAGCACTTTCTCTGTTAGCTGTATGTGTCTTTGTGGGATACATATATATATTTTTGGTTTGATTCTTATTTAAATTATTAATACAAAATCTATACATATTTCTTTTAGTACACAATGAAATATTTAATTCATATATTCGAAATTTATCATTCTCTGTGTTAGTTCATCATTTTCTGAAATAAACCTATGATTCAATTATATATGAAGAGACTACTTTCCACTATTGATGGCTTTTGAATTTTTCTCTTTTTAAGCTTTACTTTCTGTTTTAGTATTTCTCTTTACTTTTACAATAAAAATTGTATTATGTTTCCATATAATTTTAAATGCAGTTAATATCATCTATATTAATCTTACTGGTAGCTGGTATTCATTCTCTTTCATTTCTGATATATTCCAGTCAACAATGCATTTTTTGCTTTTATTACCTGCATTTAGTTGGATATGTCAAACTTAGATGGTAGGGTCATTTAAAATTTGCCCTCTTGTTAGAAATAACTGTGTTTATATTACATATATATATATGTATTCTGTATTACTAGTGTATCAGTAATAATAGAAGTACAAGCAGAATATAAATACCCGTGCACTTCGTGTGAAATGTATTTTGATTCTCTTGTATACCGATGATTTTATATTTTGCGTTAATAATGAGTTTTGTAAGTTGAGCAGAGAATTTAATGTTTTGAATGCATATCATATGCTTCTGAGTTATATCATAGTCTTAGATTATTCATGTTAGAAAATCTGGTGATAAAAGAAATCTTTATTATTAAGTATAAAAACTGAATTTTCATCAAATGAAACTGAATTGCTTTTATATTTCAAGTTTTTTTTTTTACGTTAAAGTAGTAAAATTTACAGTTTTAAAGACTGGTAAACAAAATATTTAATATCTGAAGAAAATATTTAATACCCAAATTTTTTATCCTTTATTTTACTGTAAATCATTTGGGAAAATAATATGCTTTAAAATTGTATGCATATGCCGCTTTTAAATGTGCAGAATTACATGCAAGTTTGAAATAGTGCCATTTCAAACTGAATGACATGTTTTGATTTTCAACTGTGTATAAATTGTAATTAAGTGGTTTGAATAAAGTATCAAAGTATATTATATATATTTTGCTAAAGGAGAATCTTTTACTTGTATAGTAGTTCAGCAGATGGAGTAAATAGAGATCCTACTCTTTGTAGTATTTTGTTATTAAAATATGATATATGGTAATACTTTTTGTTTAGCATCTTGTAAGTCAGTTCTTCAATGCTAAATCAGAATTTTTTTTTATAGGTGCATGCACTATAAAAAAACAATGTATATAATAAGTTATGCTTTCTGGCAATAGTCTTTACTTTTTGCTAATATTGCAAGAATAGATTACAATCAAATACATGCATGTTAAATATAAATATATAGAAAGATGCCAATATCATTTGCTAATAGTCTGCAGTCTGTGTGTGTGTGAGAGATATACTTTCTAAATTAAGTTCAAGAATGGTTGTGAAATTGGCAACCTTCAGCTTTCAAATATCATTAAATATTAAAGATGATAGATACTTTCTGTATGTCACAGATGCATTTCAATTGTTATTGGGCTCTTTCAGTTGGGAATGAATCCTTAGATACTGGGGAATTAACCTGAAATTCAATATCATATGACATGACAGAGGTCATCCAGTACTGAAGAGCAGAGAAATTATTTTAAAACTATATTCTAATTAAACCATGGATATAAGATAACAGAAAATTGTATACTGGGATCAACAGAAGCAAATATAATACTGTTCATAATAATATTGTTTTCAAATTATATTATAGAAACTGTTCAACTTTGTTGAAATAAGCAGAAAGTAGAATTAGTGTAGAGTGAATGAGTTTAGACTGTAAGTAGTTTATCAAGATGGTACTGCATTTATATTAATGATAACTATTTTTACTTTTATTGGCACGAGAAGGAAATTATAGCAAAAAAAAAGGGGGGGGGCAGGCAGTTTGTGCAACAACAGTATTAGGTTTATTTGTAAACAGTGCTTAGAATAGCTGAATTAAAACAAATACTGCAGATAGTAATAACACATACTATAATATGATATACTACCCTAATACAAATTTTTTTAAATAACAGCTTCACACATTTAAGAGAAAGCTAAACAGAGTTTATTACTCCTCTATATATTTCACTCAATATATCATGAGTTTCATTCAGGGAGAAGGTAGAATATATTGGTGTTTATCAAAATGGCTTGTTCTCGTCATCTTTGCTACTTTGGACAGAGTGGCTATTCTGCTACTATTTTAATCCAAGAACATCGAGATTATATATAATATTTTTGGAATCTGACGATTCAAGCTTGTTTCTCATGCCAAATCAACACCACACAGAGTTCAATGGAACCATACTAAGATACTACACTACATTTTTACATTACATTAGCCAGGCACTATCAGCCAGGGGGGACTTTTGGCCTCAAGCACCACATGTCACCACTGGGCACGGTCCTCTGCGACTGTCCGCCACATTCTGGTCTCCAGCCCGACAGCCTGCAGGTCTTCCTTCTCCTGATCTGCCCATCTCTTTCTCGGTCTCCCTGGCGGCCTCCCACGCTTGTCTCACAGTCTTTTCGGGGCCCATATGGTACAGATGCCCCAGCCACTGAAGATGCCGGGTTCGCAGCTCTATCAAGATGTCTGCCGAGTTGTATAAAGCGTGTATGGCAGCATTGGACCACCTCCTCCAGATTGCCATGACCCCTCCATAGATATGTCGTAGCATCTTGTTCTTGAATACTCTCAGGTGATTGGCTTGTCTCGCTGTGAGAGTTCACGCTTCAGCACTGTAGAGGAGAACAGACCTGATCAAAGTCTTGTATAGTCTCACCTTTGTAGTCCAAGACAGCAAGCGCGAGGCGAAAAGGGGATGAACCTGATAATAGGCCACATTCACAGCATTTACCCGACTCTGGACATCAGCCTCAACTTTGTTGTCTTCAGTCACGAAAGAACCCAAGTACCTAAATACCTTCACCCTCTCAAACTGTGCAGCTCCCTCTGGATCTTGAGCAGCATGGTGACTCATAAAAAGGTATTTTGTCTTCTCGGCATTTATTTTCAGGCCAACTTCTTCTGCAGCTTCTTCAATAGCAGTAACCAATGCCACTGCATTGTCCTGTTGATGTGCCATAACGTTCAGGTCGTCAGCATAGCCCAGAATCCTAACTTGCATTCCCCATGTTGACTCCACCTGCCACTTGCTGTGTGTTTCTAATTACTTTTTCCAACACTAGATTGAAGAGAATCGGAGAAAGCCCATCACCCTGCTTCACACCAGTCTGTACTTGAAACTGGTCCGAAAGGTCACCTTCTACTTTCACTCTTGCTCTCAAACCAGCTACGCACACCTGCACCATTTTTCGGAGTTTTCGAGGAATTCTCAGCTCTTCTAACACCTGCCATATTTTTGGGTGTATCATTGAGTCATAGGCTTTAGAAAAGTCTATGAAAATATTATGAACTTCCCGGTTATATTCCCAGCACATTTCAAAAACTTGGCGCAGCGTGAAGAGTTGGTCTATTGTAGAACGGTTCCTCCTGAAGCCCGTCTGGTAGTCACCAAGGCACTCTTCTGCATATGGTGTGAGACGCATTAGCATGATGTTAGACAGCACCTTGTAGCCAGTCAACAGCAGTGAGATGCTCCTATAGTTGCCGCAGTGAGTCTTATATCCTTTCTTATATACTGGGGTGATCAGCAAGTCCTTCCACTCGTCTGGCAGCCGTTCTTCTCGCCAGATCATCAAGATGAGGCGGTGCAGCTGCTCCAGCAGGACGTCCCCACCATTCTTCAGGAGCTCTGCCAGTATGCAGTCCACTCCTGGAGCCTTATTATTTTTCAGCATGCAGATAGCACGAGTAATCTCACTAAATGTTGGCTCTTCAATAAATGGCTCAGCAGTTTGATAAGGAGTATAATCCTCCGATATTGACATTCAGCAAGTTCGCAAAATATCTACACCACCGAGCGAGAGCATCTTTTGAGTTTGTTAATAGATTTCCACTCTCATGGTTGCCGCTTGTGCCTGGGCACTTCGCATGGCTTTGATCATCCGATACATCTCCTGTCCATTATTCGTCACCCTATTTCTCTCTATACTAGCCACTTTCTCATTAAGATATTTCCATTTTTCCCTGCATAGACGTGTATTCACCACTCTTCTCACCCTCTGATATGCAGTTTTCTTCCTGCTATCTGCTAGGTAGTTCAATAGTGCTTCCCTTTGTTTCGCTACAGCTTCTTCACACTGTCTATTAAACCATGCTTTTCTCCTCCTCTTTCTCTTTCCCACAGTTCTCGAGGCACTAATGTGACCGTATTTTTGATGGTGTCCCACATCCCATCTGGATCATCCTCTTCTTCCTGTAACTCCCCAAAACGATTCTGCAACTCTAACTGGAAAGCCCGCTTGCTTTCCACTGTTTTCAACTTGTCCAGGTCCCATGCCGATCGTATGGTAGGACACGTGGGCTTCTGAACTGCAATTCTATGCCTGAAATCGTAGGCTACCAGATAGTGGTCGCTATCTGCATCTGCTCCTCTGAAACTTCTCACATCCAAGATGGAGCTGTAGTGACGTCGATACACTAGTACATGGTCTATTTGGTTAGCTGTTCTACCGTCTAGCGATCTCCAGGTCTGTTTGTGAATGTCTTTATGTGCAAACATAGTGCTCTTTACAAAGCATCCTGTAGCGGTGGCAAAACTCGCAAGTTGGATCCTGTTATCATTGCACTCCTCATGTAGGCTCTCACTACCCATGAAAGGGCGTCACACACGCTCTCTCCCCAGCTTCACGCTGAAATCTCCCACCACTAGCTTGACATCATAGGATGGTAGATTATTACAAGTACACTCAAGCACTTCGTAGAAACAATCTTTAGCTTCCTCTGAGCTCTCTTCAGTAGGCGCATAACAGTTCACAATAGACACATTTTGAAAACGTCCCTTAACTCTAATAGTACACAGCCGATTGTTCACAGGTTTAAAATTTAAAATATTACACAAAAGGTTATCACTAACTAAAAACGCAGTTCCGAGGACTCTTTGTCCTCTGTCGTCACCACTATAGTATAGCGTGTACCCCTGATTGCGGGTCGAGCCTTGTCCCGGTCAACGCACTTCTTGTACAGCACAAAGTCCAATTTTATACTGTCGTAAGACATTCGTCACAGTAAAAAGAGCTCCTTCTTTCACCAAAATTAGGTATATTCCAGGTCCCAAAACGATTAATAATCATAGTCGCAAAGGCGTCCGAAATTCCGAGGCTTCTGTGGTGCTTGTTTTGTAACCGATAGGGTTTTTACAGGAGGGGTGGTTGGCCCCTTCACTAACCCTCCCCTTATATTAGGATTCCTTAACTAAATTGAGTAGCATAGTACTAGCGACAGAAATTCTGAAGCAGTTGCATACAACAAAGTACTATAATAAGCTTCGACTCAAATTAGGCTTAGTTGCTCGCACATTCTCTGCCACTACAGTTTCATAAAGTATACTCACTATAAACCAATAGACAATTTACACAAACCTATATGCAATGTGCTCAACCTACACATCATAATTTTAAAAGAAATACTCCTCAACAAAAAATATTTCACTAAAACGCATAAACAACTTTATACAGTTAAATCAATCACCAGCCACACGTCACAGCGCCACCACCGTTTATTTGCTACACTAGGTTCAAATTTGATAGTCTATTTTTTGAATCATGTGAAGCCCTACACCACCATTCTAATCTTAATTGGAGAGATTGTATGCCTGTCTCTAAGTTCTGGGAAGTGATTGCTGTTAATTATTTATAATTTTTAAATTAACTATACATTTATACCCACATCTCTGAACTCTGTTTCCTCCTACTGTACAGCTCCGACGAAGACATATGATATTATACACGAGCTATATGAGTCATTCTTGTATTCATAATTTAAATGTTAACAGTTCTTCTGCCTTCTTCCTGAATGAAGCTCATGACATACTGAACAAAATGTATAATAATAAATTCTATTTAGTTTTCTGTTACATATGTGAAGCCATTATTTAAAAAAAATTATACTATGTCTAACATGCATGTCTCTATTAAATGTCTAATTACTATACTAATTGTAAACTTTGGGGAGAAGTCAATGAACAATATTTGGGTGGTAGACTGATGGCAATCTAAACATGGATCATTTTTTGATCCCCATTTTCACACAGCCAATTGTGTGAAAATGTGAAAACTAAACTAGCAGTATACAAGACAGTGTTCAAACCAGATTTAAGTTATGGATCTGAGAGTTGGATTAGAAATAAAGCACTTGACCATAGACATGAGTTCTGAGAAAAATTAGGGGCCTCAGCAGATGGCATCATTGTTAGAATTGTTAAAAATGAAAACATTAGAAAGGAACTTGACATTGTTTGCATTCAGGAATGTATGAGCAAGGCTAATCCAAGTTGGTATTGGTCACTTAAATAGAATGGGAGAGGAAAGGTTAGCAAAACAGGTGTTTGATGCCAAAATGGAAGGGGAAAAAACCCCAAAGGAAGTCCCAGGTCTAGGTGGATCGATTCAGTCATAAGTGCCTTAGAAGAATGAAATGTTAGATACAACAATATTGGAGTAGATTAATTTGGAGGAAAATTGTTGATAGATTAGTAATAAAGTAAACTTAATTATGTCGTGCTGCCATAGTAGCTTGAACATCCCTTGAGGATACACAGTAGGAAATTAATGATGACATTTCATACATTTACAAGGTAGGATATATGGGAAGGGGTACAGGGGATGATTGTTTTGAGATTGAAAGCAGCAGCAAATCAAGAATAGATAATTCCAGCCATAATTTGGGTGATAACAGCTGGTTATTTGTGGGGAAAGAGGAGAATTTTAATAAGCAGGATATCCCTGATTACAATTTTATGTTGCTCCCACCCACGAAAGGTTATTTGCAAACCTACAGTATGTTTTGTATTATGGATGGAGCTAAGAATTGTTTTCCCTATTTCATCAATTTTATATATATTTTTATAGTTTAATTTTTTACATGAGCCTCCATAGCTCTTCAGTATAGACGAAGCCCTTTGGTCAGAAAGACCTGGGTTCGATTCCTGTCCATGACATGAAGAACCTTTATCTGGTTTCTTTTGACTAAAGGTGAGTGTTGGTCTCATATGGAGGTAGAGGGTTTTTTCACCTGGAAACTCAGGTTTTTTGTCCCTCAGAACAATCACGCTGGCCCTTTGAACACACATACAAATCTACAGTCATGAATACTTGTCCTTAGGGGATGCAGCAGAGGAGTGACGAGCCAGCTGCATTAATTTGTCATAAGTCCCTCATTAGGGGACTCAACCAACCTAAGGGATGGATGAGAAGGATAGGATAGATGACATTTTTTACATAGTCCAGAAACCCTGCTATAGAGACCAAACATGAAAGTTTTTCTAGCCACTTCAGGTCCTCATGAGCAGGGCAGTGGTATGACACCAAGCAATGAAATTCATCTCCTACCTAAAAAGAATTGTGTGTTAGATGTAGTGTAAGACACAGAGTTAAGTCTATAGTGATTCTGGAAGTGAAGGAAGAAGAGATTTATGGAGAGTGCTTCCCAAACTGCGGGCCGGCCCACTTGTGGACCATTAGTTTTGTTGAGAGGCGGGCGTGAAATAATGAAAACAAATTTAACATTTGTACTGCAAATGTACAATAACAATATATCTATCTATATAAAAATATAAGATAATGTGCCATGTCAAATGTGTATGTAAGATGCTAAAAATGTAATATTTGCATTTTTAGCATCTTAACATTTGATTTTTGCAATATTCGTTGTGTATTTATTGTATTGAATATAAATACAATAAATACTATAATAATGTGTGTCTCTATTACGAATTTTTTTTTTTTTGATGGGGGCCCGTGAAATATTTTAATATTTCCAAAGAGGCCTTTACATCCATAAGTTTGGGAAGCACTGCTCTACATCATAATTCACCATCTACACTATTGATAGGGTGGTATAATGATTTAACATTAAAGGGAACTTTGAATAGTATCACATTCTTATATACAAATGCACAGCACTTCAAACTTCCTGTGATTCAAATTACTAATTGACAGAACTGAGCAAAGTTTTTGTATATTACAGAATCATAGCATAATAAAGATATTCTTGATGACAAAGTGCATAATGGTAATAATGTCCATAAAAGGCTGGCTGAGTAGAAAAAAGAAAAGGAATTCAAGACAGGTAATGATAATATGGGATCATTTACTTGATGATTTTAATACAGAATTTTAATATGGAAGATCTTGACTGATAGGATAATATAGCAGGTAATAAGTTTTTGCACTATCCTTATTGAAGAAGCACCATCAAATACATGAACCTAACCTATTATTAAGAACAATGAAAAATCATTAATTACCTGGAGCCTTATGCAGTAATAATCAGTTGATACTGGCAGAGGTATTTTCAGACTAAAGGGAGGGTGATAATTAGGAAGTATTAGAGGTGGAATCCAAGAAAACTAACATTGAGGGTATGTAAAATAGATTAATACTGAAAGATATTTAGTATAAATTTAATGTCTAACTTTATTCTAAACATAGATTTCATAATAAATCTGGAGTCCAATCAATAATCAAATCCTCAAAAATAATATATAAATAAATAATATATAAATAAATAATATATATATATATATATATATATATATATAATTATTATTTTTTAAATGCTAAATTTTTACTGTTTACTAACACCCTTTTATTCCCCATAGGCCATTTAGCCCTATCTAAATTTATGGAGACTGATTGTCAGTCACTCTCCACTACAACCAATCAGAGATAGTTGGACCAAGACTATCACTCATTTTAAATGGCATCCGGTGATGAGGGTCAGACAAGTGACACCAACTTGTGGTCTCTAATATCATATATCGTCTAAAATAGTGTGGGTTCTACAGTCGATTTCTGAGTTTACTTTTTCCTATTAGGATTAAGATTATATATACAGTAACTTTCACTTTCAGCAATATGTTATAGAAGTAAAGAATTTATGTTGCTTTAAGAAATAATTAGTTATTGCTGGAGGTTAATTAAATGTTTTTATATGTCATCCAGTCATTTCTGACTTTGGTATCATGTGGGTAAATTATTTTACATTGTTCACCTAACTGTTTTCCTCTCCTTATGCCCTTAATCCTTCCCTAATATAACTGTTTTTCAATGATTTGTCTGTGGAAAGACCATATTGCTTTAACAATTTTAATTTTTGTGGACTTACCAACATCCATTTTCCATAATTTTTGTCAAGCTTAACATACTTTCCTTCCCCAAAGCTAACCCTCTTTAATTTCATCTTCACACTGACTATTTCTTATTCTGAATCCAAGCTGATCATAATTTCGTCCAGATTGTCAGATTTACTGATATTTTTTGCTTTTCATGTTTCACCTTTTCGATAACATTCTGGAATCTATAAATTATTTTTCTATCTCCCATCTTAATTCTTGCTGTACCTTTATCTAAATCAGCCATAACATAGCTATAAATAGTAGAAAAACAAGGCGATAATATACACTCCTGCCTCACTTTCTCCATGTGAAAACTGGTTCTTCAAAGATTGTTTGGATTATTTCTGTATTCACCATTTGATGAAGTCAATTTGTGCAATCTTCTATGTTGTTGAAGGGCGAGTGTTTGCACTAGTGTTTGAAATTATTCCTCAACATGCTTTCTCATGTTATGGTGAGCTGTAATCATAAAGAATGCCAGTTTGAGGTTCAATGATGAATAACAGATTGGGTTTGAATATCTGTAAGTTGCAGTGCACATCATTGATATTGAAGCAACCAATCCTGGATAGTGCAGACTGCTATACAAGTACTTAAGACTCCCTGCAGTAACAAATTGGCAGAGTAAGCAAGCAGCAGCAACAGAATTATTTGCTATCAGATTGGGAATCCTTCCAAAACGTTACCAATTGATTTGGTCCTGTACACTATCTGGCTTCAGAAATCGTTTTACTGTTGTATCCTCAAAGAGAGAAGATGTTGGCTCCCCAGACGAATAATTAGTCGGTAAAATGGGTAAATGTTTGCAATAAATTATTCCCCACACACAACCAGAGACCCTACTCTAGATATGAGAACATGGTAATAGCCACGTCAAACTTTTAATACACAGGGTAGTGGTACTAGTACCAAGCAAGTAGTCATCTGCCACCTAGAGGTCAAGGTAACATTCCTCCAAAAAGGGAAGGTATGCTTTTGAGGTGGCAATACTTGCCTCACCAGATTCTCATTTGTAGAAACAGGCCATACCACAGGAAAATAGGGTTGGCTGTGCTGGGAGAGGCTATACTCTTATTAGTGCATTACTAGCCCATTAATGGTCCTCTTAATGTTTGATAATAGGAAAATCAGTTTGTAATTTCTAGGATAATAATATCACTCTCCACCAAGACTTAATTCCATGAATTATTCAAATTCCATATTTTTACAATACATGCAACTAATACCAAATTTAGGATGGTAGTAGTAGTATTGTAACTTCATGAAATACCTAAATTCTATACCTTTTACAACACATGTAATTATTATAATATAAATGTTTAAGGTTGGTTTTAGTTTTATGAGTGGAAAACTAGGCATCTAGAAAGAAACAAAAACCATACAGCATGGAACTAATTCATTAGGGGGGGGGGGACATGAACAACAAATGAGTTATATACTAAGTAATCACACTGTGGCCAAAATGTGTAATATGCAATTTACTTCACTATAAGTTGGATTGCATATATTTACACTCATATTTTATCTTCTCACTTTCTTCCATTTTATCACATCCATCTTTCACAATACTGACATGTTCAAACATAGCTATATTAGATAATCATTATTATATTTTTAAGTTAATCCAAACCACGAAAGATTGCAAACCTATGATTTATTGCTATAGGTGGGCTAAAGGTTAGATGATTTGGACACCATGCTCTTGAGACCCAACATGGGACTTTTTCAAGCTTCTTCAATTGTTTAAACTGAAGTTTAAACTGGCATCATATTGGGCAATGAAATGTGTCATCCACTTAAATACATTCAAATATCCACAACCACAGTGGAATTTAACTCATAGTATCTCTGCTCTCCAACAGGCTATCTACTTGGTCTACTATGGCATTTTTATCCTATTATAAATTATTAAATTTAATTATTCTAATTAATTACAATCTTCTCAGGTTGGATGCACATGTCAGTGTGGTGGGACAGCACAATCTGAACTTCAAGTTTCTCCTGGTAAAGCTTCCCATGGCAAACCACTTCTGTAATATATATATATATATAATATTGCCAAGAAAATCTTATGAACACAGGCTTAAGTTATTGAGATGTGGTGCTGGAAGATGGAACAACACCCAGGTCAGAAGGCATCAAATGATTACTGGAGAAGAGTAAAGAGAAACTTCCAATGAAATTAACCAGAATGATGAAACCAGATTGAAGCCTTTGGGAAGTTGGTCTTCTGATAGTTAATTTTAGATGCTGCTGCCTCCACTTTACTGACACTCATACAGGTGTATATATGCAGCCACTACAGATGCAAGTGAATGCAAGAGGAGACAGAAGAACCGTAAGGTAGATTGCAATTTTCTATTGATATTGGAATAGACATTGAAGTAAGAGAAAATGAGGCACCATTGGAAAATTCAGTTTAGAATTTAAGAACGAAGCAAAAGAAAGGATGTCGGAGTTTTGCATGGAGAATAATTTATTGCAAACACTTATCCATACAGTAGAGACAGTGACAGGTATACTCTACCGACTGTAATTATTCATCTAAGGAGCCAGCATCTTCTCTATTTGAGGATACAACAGTAAAATGATTTCTGCAGGCCAGCCAGATAGTGCAGCACAGGACCAAATCAGTTGGTAACACTTTGGGAGGATTTCCAATCAGATGGCAAATAATTCTGCTGCTGCTTACTTGCTCTGCCAATTTGTGCCTGCAGGGAGTCTAAATATAGCTGTCTGCACTCTCCAGGCCACACTTGGATTGGGATCTGGGCACCCCTTGTGTCCAGAAGTTCTTTCATAAAACATCAATTACAAAATGATTTCGTATAGATTTTGCCAATATCAGTGATGTGCACTGCAACAGAACAGATATTCAAACCTAATCTGTTATTCATCACTGAACCTCAAAACTGGCATTCTGTATGATTACAGCTCACCATAACTTTCCACAGTACATTATGCAGATTATCAGACCTAGAATCTCTCTTATATGATATGCTATGTCTCAAGACTATCTTGTCTCACTCTGCTGTCTTTGCCACTTTCTAATTATGATAACTGTACTGATTTTTTTTTTTCCTTTTTTTTTTCTATCTATCAAAATTGAATCACATAGTCTAATCACCCAAACAATGAGGTAAATCTTCCTTGGGGATTTTATTTTCACAACATACCTACTAGCATTCCTGATAATCATCTCCCAACACCCTGGACATCTTCTTAATCAGCTCTTCCCTCAAATACACCACTGATGTTAGCTTTATTGGTAATTCCAACTATAACTGAGATGATCTACACTTCAAGATTTCTGTGCCTCTTTTCTATGGATCTGATAGTGAAAGTGAGATTGAATTTTTAATGAAACACTTTAAAAATAGACAGTATCCTAAACATTTCATAAATCATCCAAAAATTTAATGGATAGATAATGCAAATCATGCATTATCCATCCCATTTCTCATCTCCCTCTCCACCACACACACACACACACACAAAAAATATATATATATATTCTTAAGGCAAGAAGAGAAATTTTAAATATACTGAACTAATATTCAACTGAGACCACCTCTTTCACAAACAGAAAAACTATATATGTATACACACCATATTGTTGGTATATATATATATATTGTACACTGTTTGTAAAGAATCAAGACATCCCATGAGCAAGGTGCATCGTGCCATGTAATGAGTCACGTGCATGTAGCTAGTATAAATTGGAGGAATATGATATGTAATAAGATGCATTCTGATAGGATGACATGTTGTAAGCCTATCTGTTCAGAAATTGTTGACACACTTGACTGGCCTCCACAGAGCCCTGATCTCAACTCTATTGAATATCTGTGGATGAACTGAGGCATTGGGTGAGGTCAAGGAATGTCCATCCCACAAGTCCAGGACCTCGTTACATGCCTATAGGAAGAATGGTCCCGTTGACTTCTTTCAAGCAGTGTATATCTGTATAGAATACCAAATATATAGTGTGTGTGTGTGTGTGTGTGTGTGTGTGTGTGTATATATATATATATATATATATATATATATATATATAGTTTATATATATCATCATAATCATCAGCTGCATCAGTCTTGGGACTGGTAGTTCGGCAGCAATTTCCTCCATTCCGCTCTGTCATTGGCTTTCTTCGTAACTCCTCAAACCTGTGCTGTCTTTGACTTGGTCAAGAAAGCTTTTCCTTGGTCTGTAAATCTATTTTGCCTTCAGTTATTCTTTTCACAAGTCCATCATGTCGAAGTATATGTCCAAACCACCTATCCCTTCTAATTTTGATCGATTTAATTGAGTTCTTGTTTCATTTATCTCTCTCAGGACTTGTTTGTTTGATTTTTTTTCTGTCCATTTTATTTTGTTCATCTGGCACCAGCATCACATTTCAAAAGCCTTCAATCTTCTTACATCTTCTCTGCCTAGAATCCAGGTTTCACATCCATACAGTGCAATGCTCCATATCAATGTCTTTACTGATTTTTTTTTTCAATTCTAGGTTGAGGTTTTCTGTTAAAATGCTTTTCTTCTTAGAGAATTAGGCTTTTGCATTGTTTATTCTTGATCTTATGTCTAAGGTCTAATCTTCTCTCTATTATTGTTCTTAAACAGAGTATTTCCTCTCTTGTTCCTTTATTCTTTCTGAATCCAAATTGGTCTTCATCCGATAGACAATCTAGTTTGAATAATTTTTAGAACTTTGCTAACATGTGGGATTAAAGCTATTGTTCTAAATTGGCTGCATTTATTTGCATTATTCTTTTTTGATATTATGGTTGATTTCATAAATTCCTTTGGTATTTCTCCTCTATTATAGATTTGAGCTATTAATTGATAGAGTAAGGTTTTTGTCTCATCACCTAGATTTTGTAGCAGTTCTATAGGAATATTGTCTACACCTGGACTTTTTCCCTTACTCATTTTGGAGAGTGCTTTATCAAATTCTTCTCACATTATTGGGGGTCCTACATTATCTTCATTTTGATTTTCTATGCTGATATCAACATCTCAACATCAAGTTCGTCGCCATTATAGAGATTTTCAAGATAATTCTTCCATTCCATTAATATATCGTCAGATTCTATTAGTAATTTTCCATTTTCATCTTTGATGGCATTGTTTTTGATGTTCTTATTAAATTTGAAAGTCAGTTTGTTAATTTCTTTATAGGCTTTCTCTATGTTTTCTTTTTTAAATAATTCATCTATGCTATTACACTGTTCAAGGTATTCTTTTTTAGCTTGTCTACATTTTCTTGTAATTTCATTTTTAAGATATTTGTATTTGGCCACATCATCTTTAAGAGCATTTTTATATTTTCTTCTTTCATCCATAAGGCCAAGTATTTCATCTGTTATCCAATGTTTTCTTTTTCTGCATTTTTCAATAATTGATTTGATGAATTTGTAATTAACTCTTTAATCATATTCCATTGGTTTTCAATATTATTCTGACTATGTTTTCTGGAATGTTATGATCAGTTGCCTCTTGGTATCCTCTCTTTAGTTCTTTACTCTTTAATTTTTCAAGGTTCCATCTTATTGGTTTGTATCTTTGGATTTGTTTCAGTTCTGTTTTCATTAAGACAAGGTTATGGTCACTACTAATGTCAGCACCTGGATAGCTTTTGCAATTTTTTTTTGGTTTCTATATCTTTTCTTGACCAATATATAATCTATTTGAACACCCAGGTGCTTTCCAGGTGTATCTTCTTTTTGGAACTTGAAATAGTGTATTTGCTATAACTAACTGTTTTTGTGTACAAAATTCTATCAATTGCTTTCTTCTTTCATTCCTACATCCAAGACCAAATCTTCTTATAACATTATCATTGCTCTCTTCTCCCACTATAGCATTCCAATCTCCCATTAATTATTGTATTGTCTCTGTCTTTAACTCCCTTACTGGCCATTATGGATCAAATATGCATCCGCATCCATCATATATTTCAATGTAATATCAATGGTATTACAATATTAATATGCATTTCGCATCCATGATAACTTGAACATCTATAGACGTCTCGGCCAGCAGCGTGGTTAAAGCTGCTCCAGATTTCTTCTATTTCTTCATCGCTATGTTGTGATGTTGGCATGTAGACCATTATAATATTGAAGTTTACTGGTTCATTTTGAATGCTTATCGCCATGATTCTGTCACTATGGTTAATTATTATAGTGATTAACTTTCCAACTTTTTTATGAAGGATTATTGCAACACCTGACTTGCCCTTCTTTTGTCCTGAATATATTATCTGAAATTCTCCATTCAGAAATCACCCTGTCCTTCCCATCTTGTCTCACTAATACCCAGAATGTCTATTTCAAGTCTTTCGATTTCTTTTTTCACATTTTCTATTTTACCTGGTTCTAGCAGTGTTCTTGCATTCCATGTTCCAATATTCAGCTTATTTCTTGTCTTCGTTTTTGAATAAGTACCAGGATTTCATTGGCTGTTGACCTGAGAAGCCTGGTTACTTCTCCTGCCAGGCATGACTCCTTCAGTGAAGGCTCCATTGCCGATCTTGACTTCATTTTTAACTTCCATTGTTGCTTTTACTTGGGAATGTAATGTGGTGGTTTCCCCTTGCCTTCCACATCGCAGTATTGTAACATGTATGCTACAGGAGGTTAATACAAGTAGCATTGCTGCCCACTAGTATAACTATTAGTGGTTAGTTGAAAGAGGAGGAAACACCCCTGGCCCTCGAGTACTCTAATAATTTATTTGTGCCTGGACAATGAGACCAAATCTAAAACGCATCTACATATCTCAGCTAAATTGTTTTGAGAGTGGCAGAGTCAAGAACTTGTTTTATAAACTCTTTCATGAAACAATTGATGCAGAAGAAACCCATTAGGGTACCCTATGTTTGTAAATTTTGTTCTTTCAAAACAAATATCTGGAATGAATGGCAAAAGCAGCACTGCAGCAAATTTATTTAGAAGAGAAAGACTGCTTTTAGAATCTGCAGTTGCCTTTGGAAATCAGCCTAACCTGAATTATATGAATGCATAAAACTTCCCCAACTGAGGAAAATACCAATAATTCAAGGTTTCAGTTTACGCAGTAAACAGGTTTAGAATCTTACATAGCATTGTATCCAATGCTATCCAGATTCGGGATAGCATTTCAAACCAATGAAATGTGTTCCAGGCATTTGCTAAGAGATTGCCCTTGCTCTACCAAAATAATATTCGTATAGGGTTTCTCCCCTGCCCCCTTTGAGGGGAGCAGGTTGAATTGTCCTAATATGGGATTACATGTGTTTATATATATATATATATATTTATTTTATGCCTGTAGATCAGTTGGTAGTTGAATCGATTCTTTTATAAGGCCCTAAACATCCTGTCAAGAAGTATTCAGCATTCACACAGTATCTATCATACTTTGCTTTGAACTCATTCACAGTCATGGCACCCACAACAGGCTCTGGCATAATCACATTCCTGCTTAGTTTCCATGGATGGCCCCTAGTTCTCCCACTACCAGACCTGTTCTGAAAAATTTCCTCTGAATTAATCTTGTAAAAACTCCTCAGTAGTTTGAATGTCTCAATCATATTACCCCTTTTCTGCCTATCAAACAATTTCTGTAACCCACAAATCTTCAACCAGTTCTTGTAAGGGTCATTCGCCTCTACATCCTCTCCATCACCAAGAAATCCTGGTGCCCAATAGTCAAGATGGGTCTTACCGAGGCTTGATAAAGAGGAACAATAACCTGCTTGTCTCTGCTCAAAGTATTCTTCAGTAACCAAGTAATCTGATGATCTGATTTAGCCACTTTTGCTATGTGCCCCTAAACTTCAACTCCATATCCACCAACACTCTCAAGTCTCTGGCTTCATCAATTTCCTGAAGTACGGTTCCGCCAATGTGGTATACTGCTAATAATCTTTTCACCCCAAAATGCATAACTTTACACTTTAGATCTTTGGATTATTTTATTTCATGCTGGCCTGGTTGGTCAAGTGGTTAGCGTATCCGCTCTCCAGCCAAAAGGCTGCAGCTTCAAATCCTGCCAGGGGCATGGATGTTTGCGAGTGTCTGTGAAAATACTAATCGTGGGGGCCAGTGGTAGATGACATTGGTGTAGCTGTGGTTCGTTAGTTGGAGATAGAGTTGAGTAGGTGCACTCTCTCGATGAGTCTTTGGGCTCCCTGGAGGTGGCACGTAATAATAATAATTTATCATATCAAGTATCATTTCTCTGTATTATCTGGACCAAAAAAATTACATGGTCCAGATAATACAGATAAAGCAATTATAATACATTTATTATAATTGCTTTTCTCCAGTTTCTTTGGTATTTATTAAGTACAGTTAAGCTGGGACGATGGCAGTTTATTACAGCTTTAGATGAATAGAAAAGTAGCCTGATAAGATTTCAATGCTGTGTATTAAGTTCTTGAAATAGTGGTATTGATAGAGGAAGGAAATTCCAAGTATGGTGAAAAGTTCCTTGTCCCAAGATCCCATCTTCCAAAAAAGTAATTTTATCTTGTCAACATTGACAGGCAGTTCACTGACTGCTGAATTTTTTCAAAATACCAAAAACGTATACTGAATTGTTTATCCCTTAAAGTACCTATATTTGCATATGCTAATACTTTATTTTCCTTCACAGTTGAGGGAACTTATCTTTTTTCACAGCATACAATTGTCAACTTCCTGCAAGGAGTCTCAGAACCAATGCAAAGAGTAAGGGATAAGATAACCTTGCTTGACTCATTTTTGAATACTGATCAGGTCTGGCAGAAATCCATTAACTAGGAGGCAGTTAGTTGTATTAGCATAGGCTCTTTTAATGAAGAAGCCTATGCCCATTCCAGTGTGCAGGAGGATATGGAACAGAAAGGGATGCCAGACATTATAAAATACATGAATATGAACCAATATGATTACTGCTATTAGATGCTCTTTTATATTAACTAGATGGAATAGATCACATAACAAGAACAGATTAAATTCTACTGCTCAGCCTAGAACTCCATACACTTGTGTGCTTTTGATTATGTATCTCATTCCCACTTTGAGCCATAAGTATTAGATATAGAAATAGGACTCCAACTGTATTGTGATCTCTATTAGATTTTTGAATGAGGATGGTATAGTTGGTTATAAATTCACTTGGTAGAGAGAAAGAGGGCTCCCATTTCATTTACTACTGCTATAAATTCATCACTTCTTATTCCTGATACTTCTGGTTTTATTGAATGTATAGGGAGAGAAATTAAAAGAATATAACTAAAATGGGAAGAAAAAAATCCCAGACCTTTATGACAAAGTTTTATCCCCTAGACTGTGGCCCTAGGGATTTCCTTCTCTGGCATTCTTTATAGTTTGTTGAATCTGTCCTGGATGTGAACAGAAACACCATTAATTTTCTAAAGGTCCTGGTTTCCGACAGTACTATTGTCTTCAAACAGATGTTCAGTGTTTCTGAAAGGAGTTGGATATTTTGTGTGTGGGGGGGGGGGGGAGAATCACAGATTTTTTTTTTTCAACCTTTTATTGAGGACTTCAGTGGGAGCTAGACCCAATAAAATAGTAAACTTAAATCAATGCAGAGGTCATATTTTCCATATATAAGTACTAAAATGGTAAAATCATGATGATATTAAAATACTCTGGATAAGAGATAGTGGGATAGGAGTGATGTTAGCTTGGTCCACCTTTGCTACGAGTTGCCTGGTGTTGTACTACCTTACCCCAGTAAGGTAGTACAACACCATATTCAGTCCTGAAGATATTTTTCAGGCACAAACTTTGTTTGCTCACACTTGGATAAAGGATTAAAACTAAATTTATTAGAGTCTAACCAAGTGAAAAATAAACTATCAACATCTTTCTCTAAATCCAGAGTAATTTAATAAAAAAAAAGGTGGCACACCTTTTGGCAACTCCTATAGGTAAAGATGACCTCGCTATTGCTTCTGCCTGGTATCTCCACCTCTGGGCCTGGCTCCCACTGAAGAGACCTCAATAAAGGTCGAAACTAGTCTGGGTAGTGGCCAATCCCTTAATGCATAACATTATACATATCTGCAAGGAGATGTATTTTGCATTATGGGAGATACTGGGATAGGAGTTGATGTTAGCTTGGTCCACCTTTGCTACGATTTGCCCGGTGTCATACTACCTTATCCCAGTAAGGTAGTACAACACTACATTCAGTCCTGAAGATATTTTCAGGTGCAAACTTTGTTTGCTCACACTTGGATAAAGGATTAAACTAAATTTATTATATTAAGAGATAGTGGTAGGAAGAAGTATATTATATTATACTTGAAAAGAAATCATATTTTTTTTTGTTTTAATCCTTTACCCAAATAGTCTGCAAGTGAAGAATTTTCATGACCAGTCTGGTCAAGTATCATATGCTTTTGTAACCAAGTGTAAAAACTTTCTTCAGCTATCTCTGATCTAAATTATTTTAATAACATGGTAATAGACTATTTTTATTACTTGTATATGAAAAATATATCACTTTGCATTGATTTAACCTTAGTATCTTCTGGAACTAGCATTCACTGATGAGACCTCAATAAACACTGAAAATCAGTTTGAGTAGTGATACTTCCCCTAATGTTTTGGCATTATGGGACAGAAGCAATTGATATTAAGTAGATCATGAAAATACTTCATGTGTAAATTGTTTGTTTACACTTAGGTAAAGGATTAAAACTATAATATAACTTTTTATCAAACATAATATACTTTTGTAGCCAAGTGGGGAAAACATTCAATACTCATGTTAAAACTGCAAGATCACTCTCCAACTGAGGCAAAACAGCTACTTGATTTATATTCAGATGCTATTACTAATTTCAATAGTTTTTGTACCATAAATCTCTTCCAACCCCTGCTGATTAAGTAGTTATCCCTTAATAACTATAAATTAATTTCCCTTGTCTTGTATACTTTCTCCTCTGTCTCTCATCTATAAATGTATATTTGGAATCAAATCACCCATATTGATAAATCTTAATGGATATAAGTAGAACTATAACAGTTAAATGTCCTGGAATATCCAAGCCTATAGCAGCATGAAAAATTTTATTCTATCCTATTAACCACACCAAAGAGCCTTGAATCCATTTTCTGTATTACACATTCTATTATCAGGGATCTCTGCCATAGCTAGTTTTAATTCCCTTGCATCAGTAATTTTACTGATGCAAGTATTCCCCCATCTTTATCCTGTCTGTCCTTCTCCAAATACATTGTGCCTATCATATTCTGTTCCTATAAGAGTATCCAGTTCTGTGACAGATCTCACTAATGTCAATAATTTTTAAAATGTCCCATTTCCTTTAGTAATGTTAAAAATCATCACATCAAAAATGCATTAGCAAACCGGTATGATAACCAGTTTGGTAATATCTATTCAAGTAGCTCTTAAAACCTGACTGGTTCAAATAAGTAGCCCGAGTTGATTCTTCAACCAAATTCCTTATCCTACAACCATAACCACTGCTTGTCTGACAAAACTAGACCCACCATTCTTGGAGTTATTATTCCTTCGATATCTCATTTTTTCTCTCTGCATTTATATAATTTTTATCTCTCACCTTAGGTGTATGCATACAAGCTCTCATGCAGCCATCTTATCTTACCATTCTTATGGTATGAGAGAATACCTCATATGGTATTCTTATGATTAACCCTCTATAACTCAGAAAAGGTTACATGCTGAACTACATAGGAAATTATGACCAACTGAGGAGTATACTGAGTTAAGTTGCCATATGGGAAGAACATCAGCAGTGCATGGCCAGCATTGAAACAATACTTAAATGATGCAATACCAGATGTGTCTCAAGAGTTTGAAGAATAAATACGGTAGGAGTCAAATGCATGTGTAATCTTATTAAGCAACAGATTCGTAAGAAAAGGATGATATGGAAGGAATACCATGTGCATAAGAATGATGTTTGTTATGAATGTTATAAGCAGCAGGCCAGAATAGTCACAACTGTTGTATGGAAAAGCAAAGTCTGAGTATGAAAAGAAACTGCTCTGCATGTTAAAGACAACCTACAAGAATTCTATCGATATGCTGCAAGTAAAAGAACGAATGAATAAATATGAAAGAATAACTCTTCTAAATATAGACGGCGCGAGGATTACCGATGCAGAAGAGGTTGTTCAGCTAATGAGTGCCCATTTTGTTAAAAGCTATCAACCTTGTGTACACAACATTGAGCTTGCTGCTACATCTTCACTGGATGAAGAAACACAGGTGTATGAGGTATTAGAGCTGTTGCACAAAGTTAATAAGAACTCAGCAATAGGGACTGATGGGATATCAGCATATGCGCTAAAACTGTTCAGCTGAACTGGCTATTCTTTTGACTAGGCTGTTTAATGAGTCTCAGAAGAGGGAAGATTCCACAGGAATGGAAGGAATGTATGGTAATTCCATTGCACAAGGGTGGTGCAAAGACCGATGTATCCAACTATCAACCAATTAGTATCTCAGGAGTGGTGGTGAAGATTTTGGAAAAATTGGTTAGGGCTCGCATTCAGAAATGGGTTGACAGTGAATCTCTACTTTGCAATGAGCAACATTGGTTTACCAAGGGAAATTCATGTTTTAGCAACTTGCTCATATTCTATAACAATGTTACCATTGAACTAGACAAGAAGAATGGATACACACCATGATACTTGTAGTATGTGGCCTACCTCGATGAGTTTCTGACTCCCTGGAGGTTTCTCTTAATGAGTCATTTGTTCCAACTAACAATCATCTTCCATTTAACTTATTCTACCCTTACATACAGCCATGCCACATCTTTGCTCTTTGTGCACCCCCCCCCCCCCGAAATTCAGATTCACGCTATATTACCATATCCCCTTTCACCTTTTTTTTTCTTGTATTTTTTTTTTTCTTAACTTTCCAATACTTAACAAGCAGTTTTCTAATCTCTAACTTCCATTTTGCATTATGAAGTGCTCAAATTAGTGAAATTTCTGCCACTGTACTGTGTACCTGTGTTTTTTTGACTTTTCTACTTCACTATTACTAATGACCCTAGCTATCTCTCTCTATCATCACAACCACTTTATCATTCACATTTTCCATGCTCTCACTCATATTTTGATCACTTTTGCAAACTCATTTCCATCTACACACTTCCACCAACCACTTCACACTCATGTTTGACACTCACTTTCAGGACTCTTTCTCTCAGTAATCTGACTTCAAACCATTCACCCTTAAAATTTCACATGCATTACACCTCAGGATGTTTTATGTCAAACTCTTTAAACAATGACATCACTGTTCTTTTATGCAATGGTGCCATAGTGTTATCATATAATACTCTAAATATTTCTTTAACACAAAATTAACTACTTTATCTCCTATAAAGTTCCTTCTTACTGTCAGTCCAATGATCTGATATATTACTGTGTATCCACATTCTGCCACTATGTGCTATTTTAGTTTCAAAATAAATGCGGTATTACATCTTTATATATGTCTCTAATATTTAATAATATTTAACGCTAATATTTTCGTTTTTTGAATTGTGCACTTCTGCTTGGTGTTTCAAGTACTTTTTTTGGAAATATAGTATAATGTATGTAAGAGAACCCTAAGTCAACAAAGCTCTATTCTTAATGTTTATCACCTTGCAAGAGTATGCAAAGCTCCAAACGTATGTCTTCAGATCTGGCTAACTGCCAGATCTGTATATACATACAGATCTGTACATAGATGGATTCAGCCATGCTGTATCTCTCTGGGAAAGAAAATGGTGAGAATTACTCTGACCAAAAGCAAAGAATAATCAAACCTTGATTCACAGAGTCAATTTATTTGTGAAGCATACAAACTAACAAGAATAAAATTTTCTTTGAATGATGGATACAACAGATTATGATAATTTATAGTCACAATGGTATTTATTCTGAATCTACAAAACCTCAATACCAAAGGAATTTCAAAATAGACAAAATTCTCAGAAGGTAGAATTTACATATCACTTTTTCACTAGTTAAAAACAGCAACTTTCTTTCACCCTCCCCTTCTCCTACATACCTAAAGACAAATTGTCAAACTGTTTTTATCATGTGTGATTTTGTAGAATACAATATATCAAATTCCTGATATGTACCCTTAAGGGGTACATATCAGGAATTTGTACAGGATACTATGTTAGTAGTACACAATAAAGTTTACATTAATATTAACCTCCTGCCTATCGACAACTTCTCTCCAAATTAACCTGCTATTTTTCAGGACTCCAATCCCGTCAAGATTTTACATTTCATTCTTCTAAGGCATTAATTGCAGTGACTTTCCTCGGTGATAATGGAGGCCAGGATATTTTCCTGGTGTCCAACACCTGTTTTGCTAACCTTTCCCATTCTGTTGTTTATGTGACCATACTACCCCAAATTAGTTCTGCTCACACCCCTATTTTTTTTATTTATTTATTTATTTTTTTAATCAACACTCATCTGGGCCTTAATTGGATCAACTGTTATTTCTAACCTGGCTTGCAGAAGCATACCTGACAGCATTCAAACTAGTTTGAATGCTGTCAGGTATACAGCTAGTTTAGTATTTTGATTGAACTCTCATTCCATTAGTATTTATTCAGTTGATGCCACACAATACTGGCTTTTCTTATTCTATTGTCTATATTTAATTTGTCATCTAAACTAAAAATTGAGCCTAAATAGCTGATACATTTTACTTGTGCTACAGGTTTCCTCATTCAGGATGGAGCTCATTTTTCAGTAGACATGAACACAGAGACACAGGAAAGTCAGACTATTTAGATGATTGAAAAATTTGGTCATTTAGATCAAACTTAGAGATCATCTTCAGTATAAGTGATAATCCAGAGAGGTATAATAACAGTGAATTTCATGATCAAGAAATGAGCTGTATGCTAAAATGGTTACATTACAGTAGATATTAAATCGCCATATATAATTTTTTTTTGGCTTCTTACTGATTTTAATACTAAAGTTGTTATACTAGTTATTCAATTTAGTTAAGGAATTCTGCAGAGTTGTACTGGATTTATTTAAGAATATAACATCATTTGCATAAAGTAAAGAGCTGAAATTACAGTATACAGAGCAAAAAACAGTATTGAACTTTGACATACCCTTCAATGAGAAATGCCATTTGACTGCATGCACAACAAAAGGGCACGTGTAGAGTCTATGCCATTACATTTAGCTGTAGCAATGGTGTTGACGTTGGAAGAAAAGATGTTTATTGTTGAGCATTTTCATTCATACGGAGTTGATAGAGCAAATGGTCCAAGCCAACAATATGTTTGTGAGCAGATTGTTCGTCATTTTCATAAGCATGTCCCAAGCAGTAGTGCTATCATTGCCTTAATCGAGAGGTTCTGATGTAGCGGGAGTGTTCTACCGCAATGCAAAGAGCATTCGAGTAGACCACAAACTATTAACACAAATGAGAATCACAGGCATGTGCAGGAGCAAGTGTAACAGTCTCCGAAACGTAACCAATGCCAAACAGCAGTAAAACTTGGGATACCGAGGCAGTCACTATAGAATCCTTAAGGAGCTGGGTACTTTTTCATATATCATTCAATTGAGTCAGTGTTTAACAGCAATGGATTACACTGCACAGTACAAATACTGTGTCTGTGTGCTGGCCAATGTCTATGTAGATCCGTCCTTCCTCCATAATGTCTGGTTCTTGGACAAAGTGCATTTCCATCTAAGTCGTCATGTAAACAAATGAACCTACAGGTTTCTTGAGATCTGAATTTGTCCAAGAGAAACCTCTTCACAGCAAGAATGTCACTGTATGGTGTGCAGTTTCTGGCCATGATGGTGTAACTGTGACCTTGAATAGCAAATGCTACATCGAGAATGTGTTGGTTCTGTTCACCCAGGATTTCCAGGATGTGTTGTGCATAAAACATTCTATTTCATGCACAGGTATTCCAACAGGTTGGAGAAACCTGTCATTCATCACATGGTTCTAGAGCCTATTTATCAGAACACTTCCCTGGAATGGGAAGTGTTCATGATGGAATCATGTTCATTCAGCAGATCATGATGGAATGCCCATTCCATCATGATCTGTCTTCAAATCTTGATGAGCTAAGGGATAAAATTATACAATACATCCAACAGATGTCCCAACCCTTGTTCTCCAAGATGACAGAACTTTTACATGCACTATGAAACCTGTCTTGAAAGACAAGGCATCAATTTCAAGCACGCTATCATTGTTAATGCTTTATTTAACCAAGATCCCACCAATTGTTGTGGATGTACATATCACCATGCATAAACATATTTCTTTGTTAATAAACCCATTTACTCCATAAATATACTGTATATATATTGTAGTTATTCAGTACCATGTAAAGAAAAATATATGGATGACATCTGATTTTTTTTTTTAAATTGGCTTATGAGTTAGGACATGGAATTATAATGGAAATCTAGAAAAATTTTACTGGTTAACTAATAAGCAGCTCATTGCAAAAGTTAATATTTTACAAACAATACTATTTATGCCTGATAGGTAATGAGGAATAAACAGACCATTCAAAACTATCTTGCTGACTAATTTTAATTTTTGGATTTACACTGCACAGTACAAATACTGTGTCTGTGTGCTGGCTAATGTCTATGTAGATCTGTCCTTCCTCAATAATAGACAAATTAACAAAGTAAACAAAGATCATGACAACAGCAGCTAGTGGAGAAGTAAAGTTTAAAAATCAATGACAAAGAAATTGAATAAGTTTGGGATTTCATCTTCCTTGGTTCAAAAATTGACCATGATGGCAGATATACCCCTGAAATCAAGTGTAGGATCACTCCTACTGGGCCATACTGCAATAACTTTGGTACTTAAAGCAAAGACATTGCTCTAAGTACCAGAAGTAAACTAGTCAGAGCTATAGTCTTTCCCATAATGAAGTATGTGTGCAAGAGCTGGATAATAAAAAGGACTGACAGAAGAAAAATTGATGCATTTGAAATTAGGTGCTAGCAGAAACTGTTACAAATACCATGGACAGCTAGGTTGGAAAAATAAAGAAGTGCCAGACCTCATTAAAACGAGCAACATCACTGGAAGTTAAGATCACTGGACTACATCTAACTTACTTTTTGGCCATGTCATGCGTACCAACTCACTAGAGAAGTCCATGATGTTGGGAATGGTCAGTGGAACCAGAAGAAGAGGACCTGACAAAGAACATGCTGACTCACCATCATTCAAAATACCAACATGAACATCAAAGCACTGAAACCAACATGAACATCAGAGCACTGAAAGAAGTAGTGCTCAACAAGACAGCATGGAGAATACTTGCCTACAAAGTCACCAAGTATCAGACACGACTAAATGGCTAAATCAATCAATTCATAAAGGATAGAGTAAATGGTCAAAAACAGGGAAATGGAATTTGCTAGGGAGACAAGTGATAGAGTCAGTTGTTAATAGTACTAAGGTCAATAATCGCTGTATATATATGGGATTAATTGTTCTTGGAAAATAAACTGTATACAGAGTGGGCTAATTCACACATGGGAGGAAAGGAGTATTGCAGTTAATGCATATTAATGACAGGAGTATTCAGAATAAATGTGAAGAATTTTTGGCATTAGTTAGTACAACATGGCCAAAATTTATAGGAATAGAGACTTGGTTAACTAAGAATGATATTGTTATAGGGAGAGAAAGTAAGGGATACAGTATTTTCAGGCAGGACAGAATGAGGGGAGGAGTTTTGCTAATGATAGATGAAGCACTGAAGCCAAAAAGAGTAGAAGTGCCACTAGATGACAGGTATGCAGAGGGCATCATCTGAGTCTATTTGGTGAGAGATTAACAGGATGAATTATGTAATCTATAATCCAGGAGGTATAAGGAAGAATGTAGATGGTATGCATTGGCAAATTAGCATGATGAGTGAAGGTAAAGTAATTATTATGGTGGATTTTAACTATGGGGACATAGATTGGGAGAAGGAATGGTCACAAGGAAGGAAGGAAATGGAATTTATACAGTTGTTAAGAGATAACTACTTGAGGCAGCATGTAATGGAAGGGACAACAGGTTCTAGAGTGTTGGATCTGGTCATAGCATTGGAGAACATATCAATAACTAATTTAGGTACACTGTCGCCTCCACTTGGGGAAAGCAATCATGTGGTCTTGACCTGAGAGACTGTAAGAAGTGCTGAATATTCTGCTAAGAAGGGATATATGTGGAATTACAAGGTTGGCGATTATGACAGGTGAGAAGTTAGCTTTCAGCAGTGCCACCGCATGAAAATTTGAAGGGGGGGGGGTGATGTTGATGGTGCATGGGAGATTGTCAAAGAGTGTTTAAAGAAAGTAGTATCAGACTGTATTCCCAGAGTCAGGAAGAGAAATCAAGTGGGAGTAAGATGGATGAACAGTATTATTAAATAGAAGTTGCAGATAAAGAAAAGGTTGTGGAGGAAGTATAAAGATAAAGGTGATCAGCATACCCATGAGCAGTACAAGGTACAAGCAAAGAGGGCAACTTGTTTGGTAAGAAAGGCCAAAGCTAATTATGAGAGAAAGCTAGCTGATGAGGCCAAAAGAAATCCTAAGAAATTATTTCGCTATGTTACAAATAAAAGGAGGAATAACTATGGAAGGATGACTTTAAAGTGTTGATGGTAGGGAAGTAACAAAACCAAATCAAATAGCTGAGTTACTTAGTGATCATTTTGCAAAAGCATTCCATCTTGGTTATAATATTGCAGTGGCAAATGTGTCACTTACCGTTGAAAGTCTAGAGATCGAAGAAATAGAGAGGTGCTTAGTATATTACAAAACATTAATGCTAATACTGCCATAGGGTTAGATGGCATATTGGCTCATGTGTTACAAGAATGTGCAAGAGAATTAGCACCTCCTCTGACAAAGCTGTTTAATTTAAGCTTCAGTTCTAGTAAAGTTCCAATAGAATGGAAGAAGGAGAAAATAATTCCACTTCATAAGGGAGGCTCCAAGACAGAAGTAGCAAATTATAGGCTGATCAGTATATCAAGAGTGATGGTTAAGGTTTTGGAGAAATTGATAAAAATTACAATTCAGGATTGGATGGGCAGAAATATGATACTTTATAAAGGAAAACATGGTTTTGTGAAGGGTAGGTCTTGCCTTAGTAACTTGCTTACTTTCTATAATACAGTAACAGTAGAGTTGGATAAAGGAAATCCTTACTTGATGATACTGCTGGACTTTGTGAAGGCATTGATAGGATTCCACATGGAACTCTATTGCATAAATTGGAGCAAATGGCTATGGATCTGAAGCTGGTAATTTGGATTAGAGGGTGGCTGATAGACAGATATCAACAAGTGGTTTATGGTGGAGCTGAGTCCAGTAGAAGGCAGGTGACTAGTCATAAACCTCAGGGCTTGGTACTCTGTCATTTAATTTGTACATTAATGATATTGGAAATAACTAGAAAGGAAATATCCACTTGTTTGATGATGATGATGTGTGTGATGATTTTGTGATGATGCAAAACTGGGAAGAGCAATAGTCAATTCAAATTATGTAGACATTTCTTGTAGGATGACTTTAGGCTGGTGGTATGGGCTAAGGTAAATGGATGTCAGTTTAATGTAACTAAGTGTAAGGTGCTGCACTTCGGGAGGATGAAATCACATGCTGTGTACTACACTAATGGAACTGAACTGCTAGAATTCAATGACGCTAGGAACTTAGGGAGTTACTGTGGACAGAGAACTTAAGTTTAGAGGACACACTGCGAAAGGTGCCAAAACATCACATCAAATTACATGGTTGTTGAATAACACACACTGACAAGTAGGGATAAGGAAGTTATTGTTCCACTTTATAAGGAATTAATCAGACCACATCTGGAATATTGCACACAGATCTGGTCACCTGGATTTCTTGGTGATGAAGAAATGGTGGAGAGGATCCAGATGCGAGTTACAAAGATTACTGCAAGAATGTTTCCTATGAGGAAAGATTGAAAGTATGTGGGCTCCAAAAACTAGCTGATAGACATATTAAAGGAGAGATGATAGAAGCATTTAAGTTATTAAAGGGGTTTTATAGGATTGATACTGATAACATTTTTCTGAACAGTGCAGGAAGGGAGAGAACAAGGGGTCATCTCTGGAGATTTTACAAGAGTGTGGTTAACAAGTGTTAGGACTAGATTTCCTGCTCAGAGGGTGGTGAAAACAGAAAGACTCATCCAGTGATAAGTCTTCTGACTCCATGGAGACACAGTTATAATAATAAGTTGTGTAGATCACGAAAAGGTATAGGACAAGGTGTCAAAAAAAAAGCAGTTTAAAATGAAGGTTATATAGGGGGGAGGGAATCCATCATCTATACAGATCATATTATGAACAAAAGTACCATTAAAACTGATATTAGTATTGAAGATATTCAACTCAGCTCTTTAATTTATGCAGATGATGTTATACTAATAAGTAAATTCAATACAAGTATTCAGGATGCTTTAACTAAACTTAAAAACTACTATAACATGTATAACAATCAGCAATAAAAATCAACAGGTTCCCAAATAAAGATGTGTACAAATTCCATTGGAAAGAAGATGCAAGAATGAAGAAGTCTCACTGTGTACATTAATTATCATTAACAGCAGTATCTTTGTGCTAGTTGGTTAACTCCTCCTTAATTCTCTTATTTTTGTCAAATGATCTACTACAATAATTTCAATCAGTCAGTTACAATTGCCATCCTTGTCAGAATTTTTTTCACATTTTTTCCAGCAGTTTTCTGAAGAGATTAATATTATTAAAGTGTATTTTAGAAATAAAACATTTATAATTTGCATTGTAATTCAGTATAAATATCTGAAATAGCCATTTGTTGAAATGGTAGTAAATTTTATTATTACTGTCAAAGTCTCACTATAGCAAACTTGTAGTGACCACAGGAATAGTTTGCTAGAGTAAATTTCTTTTTTGTATAACATTGCACATAAGGGGGTTTTGGATCACGATTTTTCAGTTGTTTGAGTGAGCAAGTTTGTTATAGCAGTATTGGAGGGAGAACTTTCGGCCAGTAAAGCTTAATGACTAAAACAACTGGGCTTTTATTTGTCGTTAATATACAAAGATAAAATAAACTTAACTTTCACCACATACCATCCATGTGTGCCTTCCTCTGGGTAAAAAAAAAAAAAAAAAAAAAAAAAAAAAAAATATATATATATATATATATATCATCATCATCAAATTCCTGCCACGTACCCTCAAGGGGTGTACAGGATATGATAGTACTACATGAAAAAAATTACATCATTATTAATTTCCTATCTACAATTTTCCTCCAAATCAGTCTGTTACTTGTCAAGACTCCAACATTATCAGATCTTATATTTCTATCGTCTAAAGCACTTTGTACCGTATCAATCCACCTATATCTTGGTCTTCCTCTGGGTCGTTTTGCTGCCAAACTGGCAGAGAACACTTGTTTTGCTAATCTTTCCTCGCCCATTCTGTTTATATGTTAAAGATACCAAGCAATTTTATAAGCTAGGTTTTAATCCTTTTTCCCAAGCAAACAGACAAGTAAGTCAAGTTTGTGCCTGCACGTAGTGCAAGTCTGAGGCAACTCGTGGTAAAGGTGGAGTAAGATCCGATCACTTTCCTTAGTATTTTCCCCTAATGCAAAGCACATCCCCTTACAGAGATGTATGATGCTATGCATTAAAGGCAAGGGCAACTACTCAGACTGGTTTTGACCTTTATTGAGGTCTTGTCAATGGGAGCCAGACCTAAAAATGCCAAGGTTGAAGTAATGCAGAGCTTATAAATTTTACCTAAAGAAGTTGCCATAAGGTGCTTTGACCTTATTAACTAAAAATCTCAGGATGTTAGATGTGAGAGTAAGAGTAAGACATTAGGGGAAAATACTAAGGAGAGTGATCGGAGCCAACTCCACCTTTACCACGAGTTGCCTCAGATTTGCACTATGCACAGGCGCAAACTTGACTTGTCTGTTTGCTTACTTGGAAAAAGGATTAAAACCTAGCTTATAAAATTGATTGGTATCTTTAACATAGTATATACCCAAGGTAAAAAACTTTCTACATATAAGCTGGCAAATGTAAAATGTAAGTTAAGGAAAGGTGGCACAAGTCATCCAATTTCCAGCATTGTTTGGAGATGATAAGCTGAAAAGTTGAAATCTGGAGTGTGAAGAGTTCTGATAAAGGATTTCAAAATGTCATTTTGAACCAGTTCTTGGTTCTACCGAGAGTCATGGGAAAAAAGACTATGGTGGATTCTTTTATTTGATGGGAGAGGAAGTGCCCTGTAGAATTGCTTCAGTCATCACAGCAAAAGGAGGTCCTACATCAGCTAGGCTAAAGAGTTGTTCAAAGAGTTGTCATTCCATCTGAAGTAATTAGATTGGAGGCAATGTTTAAAGAGCCTTGTGAAATCAGGAGGGAATAGACCTTTAATGCGGTTCAGAACTTGATCAGCCAGGGAATCTGCATACCATGAAACAATGCCAAGAATGAAAGAATGTCAGATAGTTTCTGTATGAAATTTGATGAATTCTTGATAAAAAAATGTCCAAGTGTTAGATATGGTTGTTTAGCAATGAGGTGTTAGGATAAGTGGTAGCAGGCAAAGTTATTCCATCCACTATCAGTCTTAAGGGTCCAAAGCCTTGTGGATCTTTTGGACCTCACCTTGTACAACCTTGGGCTTAAAAGGATGCACAAACTTGAATTTTTGTTTTAAATTTGTTGGCCAAGTTAGCATGTTTCATAGGATTTCATTAGTTTCTGTGTGACTACAACCCTACATGGACAGATTACGAAGCAATCAACAAACTTCCACAAAACATAAGACAGAATGGAGAATATATGAAGGCATGGCAATGTATTTTGTTAAATGAATGTTTAACAGAGTGGAGTGGAACTTTTGAGATGACCCTTGCAACATATGCAACTGGTATGATTTAATAACTTTGAGGAAAAAGGCAAAATCCATTAATTTATTTTAATAAATATACAATGTACAACTGTGACATACTCTGAACTGAACTGAGATAAAAGACAAATATACATGAACATACATATACACATTTATTTAAATATGGTGTGTGTATATATAAATTTATATATATATATATAAAACAGTAATGTCATTAGGTTGGAAATTAAAGGAACTTTATCCATGAAATTAAAGAATATTCATCCTGGATATAGACTGCATTGCAGTCTAGTACTTTTGAACAGCTAACAGCCATGATGTTTTGGATGGAATACTATAATATAAAAGTCAATGGCAGGAGATATAACTATGGAATAACCATTATAAAGGTTACCTAGAGCTGGAATAATACGCCTATAGAGTAAGACACTTATCAGTTTTTATGATGGCTGCACTTCCTATCTTTGGATGGAACCATCTCACCACATAAATGGTATCAGTAGTTGTTGCTACTACAACTGGACCACCATTACTGTCATGAATGTCAAGTGCTATAATTGAACCTTCACTAAGATCTTGTGACCACAGTGGCTCATCCAGACAAAGATAGCGCAAATCTTCTGGCTTTATTATATAGTATAAAAGCACTGTTCCCTTTTCCATACCCAAGGCTAATAGACTTCCCCAGTAGGCGATACTTACAATATGGCCTTGGAGCTTCTTCATTGGATTGAAACAGTAGTAGTATTTACCATCAAGGGATATAAAGAGTTGTCTGTCATCTAAGAATAAATTAAATAAATCAATTAAAATATATATTCATCACAACAAAGCATTCTAATAACAGGGATCAGATTTAATTTAAATGGTACAAGAAAATGATAATTACCTCCCTCTCCCATTTTCTTCTGTGTAATCAGAAGAGAATACGCAACAAATATTAGCATTACTATATATTTATGAAACGGTATCTTTACCATCTTCCTAACAAAGACAACAAAAGCAAAGTATCTTCAGGTATTGTTTTCTTTAGGTATCTTAGGTAATATGGCTGTTTTCTATATTATCTCAAATACATAAAGTTTAGGCTGCTTAAAAATTAAATTGCTTAAACAACATAGTAAAAAAGTTTGTGACATACAAAGAATGTGCTTATTAGTTCAAACTGGCAAGTCCCCTGAAATATCTTCAATGATCCAAACAAACTTTTAGAGTCTAAAAATGTCAGTTGTTGCAAAACAAGCCTTTTATTAAAATCTTTTAAGCTGTATAACTGTATAACTGAGAGGAGACCTCCACATAGCCTTTAAAGGAATGCGGAGAACCGACCAGGGCTTCTGACCTAATGTCCAATCCTCACCTTCTTGAGATGCATCCTGTTGGGTATCTACTTGGATACTGAACGAACAAGGATGGGCTGGCAATTTGGGATTTAGCCGACCAAATTGTATTCTTATTGGTTAAACCAAAATAAAAAATGATGGTACAACATGACAAAATTTCATGCCGGCTGGGGCTTCGCCCGGTTAAACAAGGCCGCCGTTGTTTTCGCCAGGGAACCAGGGCGAACAGCGAAAAGTCAGCTACTGGAACAAATCTGAAAACAAGCCCCAACTCAACATCACCAGAGTTAAAGATCGGTACTATCAATGTAAGAAGCCTGAATGGCAAAGAAATTAGATAAGTACCAGATCGACATAATAGGGGTGACTGAAACAAAAAAGACCAAAACGGGTGAGATCTTTCTGAGCAATAAATACAAAATATTATATTCAGGCAATGACAATCAAGGAAAAGAAGGAGTAGCCATAGTATTCAACACAAAATACAAGGCTAATCTTCTTGAATGGCAGTCAGTCTCAAGTAGAGTGATGTGGACAAATATGAGAATGGGGAACTGGACAATAAGACTTAATTTGTGCCTATGGTCCCAAAGAAGGTTCTACTAAGGGAGAAGTGGAGGAATATTTTGAGGCTTTAGAAAAAGCAACTGACACAATGAAAAAGGAAAAGCTGGTCCTTGTTGGGATCTAAATAGCAGAGTAGGAAATGATTTTGAGACATACAAAAATATTTTGGGAAAATTTGGAGAAAAGAGCAAAGCTAATAATAATGGCAAATATCTGTTAGATTTCTGCTCAGGACATGGACTGATTATTACTAACACCATGTTCCAACATAAAAATGTGCACAAATTCACATGGAGAGAAGAGGCAAGGAATAAGAAAAGTCTTATTAACTATGTTATTGTTGATAGTGATGTTTTCTTTTGATGTTTTCTCCCTGGTGCAGGACACCAGAGTGTACAGAGGATTTGAAATTGGAAGTGATCACTATTTAGTCTTGAGCAGGATAAAACTGAATTTCATATTGAAAAGAATAACATGTAAGAAAGTTTTAAAGCGAATAAAAGTTGAGCAGCTCTCAGATATGAACTGTAGACTAAAATACACAGAGATTATTATAGAAAAAATGAAAGAGTTTGAGAACAGGAATCAAACCTTGGATTTTCAGTAGCAAACTCTGAAGAAAACATTGGTTGATTCTGCCAGAGAGGCATGTGGTGAGGTTGTCTGCAAGGATAAAAAAAATGAGAACTCCCTGGTGGACACAGGAAGTTAAAGAGGCAGTGAAGGAAAAGAAGAAAGCATATCAAAAGTTCCTGACAAATAAGTCACCTTGTGCTCTTAGAGAATATAGACACAAATGCAAGAATGCTAAACAGTGTGTAAAACTAGCTAAACAAAAGTCATGGGAGGACTTTGGCTAGAATATAGAAAATAAATATCAAGAAGGTGGTAAGATATTCTGGAGGTTGTTGAAGAAGCTTAAAAATGGAGGAAAGAGTGCTGTAAAAGGAGTTAGAGATGATAAAGGTGACATGAAAATGGGAGAAAAAGATATCCTTGAAGTATGGAGTAATTACTTTGAAAAACTGCTAAATGAAACAAGCAGTGATGACAGCACAGTGGTAAAAAACACTGACCAGGCATACAGGCAGGAATACATATCCATACTTGAAGTAGAAAAAGCCATCAAAGGCTTGAAATGTGGAAAGGCAGCTGGAGTAGATGATATTCGACCAGAAATGCTGAAGTATGGTGGTATAAGAGTCTTACAGTGGCTGCACTGCATAGTCCAGAAAGCCTGGACAGAGGGACGAATTCCAGATGATTGGAGTAGAGCTCTCATTGTACCCATACATAAAAAGGGAAATAAAACTGAATGTGAGAATTACAGAGGTATTTCCCTACTGAGTGTTCCTGGCAAGATCTATGCAAGTATACTTGAGAAACGGTCGAGAAGAATTGTGGAAGAAAAGCTTGGTGAAGAACAAGCTGGATTCAGGACAAACAGAGGCTGTCAGGATCAGATTTTCACTTTATGACAAATAGTTGAGAAAGGATGGGAATATAACAAAGATCTGTATTTAAGTTTTATTGATTTGGAAAAGGCAAATGACAAGGTGCCAAGAGAGAAGCTATTCAATACGCAGTAGTTATATGGTGTCAATGGGGCATTATATCGAGCTATACTTAGTCTTTATTTGAGTTGTAAGTCAGCAGTTAGAATTGAAGGAAGTACAGGAAGATGGTTTAATGTTAAATCTGGTGTGAGACAAGGATGTACATTATCCCCTCTGTTATTCATTATCTATATGGATCACATTATGAAGGAAAGTGGTATTAAACATGATATCAAAATTGGAGATGTTAATGTCAGCTCTTTGCTTTATGCAGATGATGTTATACTTCTAAATAAATCCGCTACAAGTCTGCAAGATTCTCTGACTAAATTGAATAACTGTTGTAAAAGATATGGTGTGAAGGTCAGCAATAAAAAGACAAAGACAATGAAAATTGGCAGAATCATTGAAAATGTCAACTGCATTGTGAATGGAGAACCTGTGGAACAAGTAAAACACATCAGGTACTTAGGCATGATTTTTAGTGAAGATGGTAATGTAAATATGGAAATAGACAACAGAATCTACAAAGCTGGTATGGGGAAGTCAATTGAATAAATTCATATGGAATAAGAGAAAATTGGTCGGAACACTAAATTAGCTGTATACAAGACAGTGTTCAAACCGATTTTAACTTATGGATCTGAGAGCTGGGTCAGAAGTAAAACACTTGACCAAAGACTAGAGACCACAGATATGAGAGTCCTGAGAAAGATTATAGGCGTGAACAGATGGCATCAATGGCAATATCATATTAAAAACAAGGATATTAGGAAAGAACTTGACAGAGCTAAGCAGAGCTAATCTCAGGTGGTATGGTCACTTAAACAGAATGGGCGAGGAAGGATTACCAAAACAAGTGTTCTCTGCCAGGTTGGCAGCAAAACGACCCAGAGGAAGACCAAGATATAGGTGGATTGATACGGTACAAAGTGCCTTAGACGATAAAAATATAAGATCTGATAATGTTGGAGTCTTGACAAGTAACAGACTGATTTGGAGGAAAATTGTAGATAGGAAGTTAGTAATGATGTAGTTTTTTTCATGTAGTACTATCATATCCTGTACACCCCTTGAGGGTACATGGCAGGAATTTGATGATGAGATCTAAAATTTTGAAAGGAAACAAAAACTAGTCAAGTATATACAGGAAAATTCTCTTTCTCTAGGACTCTTTCCTAAGACTATCTGGGCAACAAACACTGTTTTGCTAGCCTTACTTCTCCCATTCTATTCAAATGACCATATTTTGCATTAGCTGTTCTCTCACATTCCTGAATGCAAATGATATTAAGTTCCTTTCTAATATCTTTATTTTCAACATGATTCTGATATTAATGCCATTTGTTCAATGTCCTAATTTCTTTTTGGAACTGTTATCTAATCTCTGATCAAGTGTTTTATTTCTAACCCAATTCTCAGCTCAATAGGTTAAAATGGAGATTATCTTAAAATATATATCAGTGTTTGGCAAATTTCTCTTACTCATTAAAAAGATACTATTTTTAAAAAAAATTAAATTTAATATTTATTAAATCATAAACAACTCTTTTTGCTCCCTAGAAATGATCTGTGTTACAGAAATTATTCATTTTTGAATCTGGGCTTTTATTCCCAACCATATCACAAGTGGTTAGAGGACAAAAACTAAAGCCTTCATTTTAAGTCTATACAGAAGCCCACAACAATGACTGCAAAACAATTATTAACAAATTAAGTCTGATTTTCAAAGAGCTGAATACAGAAAACTTACCTCTTGCACATAAATGGCAATCAAGACTTTGGTTCCTTTTAAAGGATTTTAGGTGCAATTTATGTCCATCTGTGCTGCAATCTCTCTAATTCAGTTGGCAATACTGCAATTACCAAAACAAAGCTGACCTTCTGGAATCATTTCTAACTCCTTTGCAGATGACCAAGGCAATAAATGTGTACCACATTCCCAGAGCGGTACTCTGTCAGGAAAAGATCAGAAGAATCTTGAACAATCTAGATACCAAAAAGGCTTCAAAGTCTTGATGGTATCCCACAACTGTACTTGAGATGCATTGCTGAACTAGCATTTGTTCTTTACCATTTCTATGCCCTATTATACTCAGCTGGCATCCACTCCCAAGCATGGAACCATATCAGTCCATTCCAAAAAAAGAAATAAATGGCAGTCATCTAAGGACTGACATATTGGTCTTACCTTGGTGCTCTCTAGTAATAAAGAAGATCATCAGCAGTCATCACCTGGAACCTTCCAAATGATCAGTGACCACCAGTATGAATTCCGTCATTCAAGATCCCCAGAATATCTTGTTTGCTTCTGGATATATACCATGGAAAGGCTTGGAAAAACATGTTCTGTTGCATCTGACATTTCCAAGGCATTTGATACAGTTTAGGAGATAGAACTTGGCAAATTGCCATCTTATAATCTATCTTCCACCATTTCTAACTATCACAAGTTTTCTCTGCAAGTTATTTGCTATACATATCGGGGGGGAGGGGGGTCTGGAAAGTCCTGATAAACATCTAGAACAGAACAAAAATGATATTAAAGCAACTAATATAACACAAGAAAAAACATACAAGGATACTTCATAACTCTACTGCTAACATGTTCATTTTTGTTGTTACATTAGTTGCTTTAATATCATCATCAAATTCCTGACATGTAGCTTAAGGGGTGTACAGGATATGATAGTACTACATGAAAAATTTACATCATTACTACTTCCTATCTACAATTTTCCTCCAAATCAGACTGTTACTTGCCAAGACTAAAACATTACTAGATCTTATATTTCTATTGTCTAAGACACTTTGTACAGTATCAATCCACCTATATCTTGGTCTTCCTCTGGGTCATTTTTTTGCCAACCTTGCAGAGAACACTTGTTTTGCTAATCTTTCCTCGCCCATTCTATTTAAGTGACCATACCACCTAAGATTAGCACTGCTAATGCATTCCTGGATGCTGACAATGTCAAGTTCTTTCCTAATATCCTTGTTTTTAATATGATATTGCCATTGATGCCATCTGTTCACGCCTATAATCTTTCTCAGGACTCTCATATCTGTGGTCTCTAGTCTTTGGTCAAGTGTTTTACTTCTGACCCAGCTCTCAGATCCATAAGTTAAAATCGGTTTGAACACTGTCTTGTATACAGCTAATTTAGTGTTCCGACCAATTTTCTCTTATTCCATATGAATTTATTCAATTGACTTCCCCATACCAGCTTTGTAGATTCTGTTGTCTATTTCCATATTTACATTACCATCTTCACTAAAAATCATGCCTAAGTACCTGATGTGTTTTACTTGTTCCACAGGTTCTCTGTTCAAAATGCAGTTGACATTTTCAATGATTCTGCCCATTTTCATTGTTTTTGTTTTTTTTATTGCTGACCTTCATACCATATCATTTACAACAGTTATTCAATTTAGTCAGGGAATCTTGCAGACTTTTAAGCGAATTTATTTAAAAGTATAGCATTGTCTGCATAAAGCAAAGAGCTGAGATTAACACCTCCAATTTTGATATCAGATTTAATATCGCTTTCCTTCATAATGTGATCCATATAGATAATGAATAACAGAGGGGATAATGTACATGCTTGTCTCACACCAGATTTAACATTAAACCATCTTCCTGTACTTCCTTCAATTCTAACTGCTGACTTACAACTCAAATAAAGACTAAGTATTGCTTGATATAATGCCCCATTGACACCATATAACTGTAGCGTTTTGAATAGCTTCTCTCTTGGCACATTGTCATATGCTTTTTCCAGATTGACAAAACTTAAGAATAGATCTTTGTTATATTCCCATGCTTTCTCAACTATTTGTCATAAAGTGAAGATCTGATCCTGACAGCCTCTATTTGGCCTGAATCAAGCTTGTTCTTCACCAAGCTTTTCTTCTGCAATTCTTCTCAACCTTTTCTCAAGTATACTTGCATATATCTTACCAGGAACACTCAGTAATGAAATGCCTCTGTCTGTAATTCTGTAACTGTCTCTTTAACTTCCTGTGTCCACCATGGAGTTTTGATTTTTCTATCCTTGCACACAACCTCACTACATGCCTCTCTGGTTGAATCAATCAGTGTTTTCTTCAAGGCTTGCCACTGAATCTCCAAGGTTTGGTTGCTGTTCTGAAACTCTTTCATTTTTTCTTCAATAATATTTGTGTATTTTAGTATTTTAGTCTACAGTACACATCTGAGAGCTGCTCAACTTTTATTCACTTTAAAACTTTCTTACATGTTATTCTTTTCAATATGAAATTCAATTTTATCCTACTCAAGACTAAATAGTGATCACTTCCAATTTCAAATCCTCTGTACACTCTGGTGTCCTGCACCAGGGAGAAAACATCACTATCAACAATAACATAGTCAATGAGACTTTTCTTATTCCTTGCCCCTTCTCTCTCCATGTGAATTTGTGCACATTTTTATGTTGGAACATGGTGTTAGTAATAACCAGTCCATGTCCTGAGCAGAAATCCAACAGGTATTTGCCATTATTATTAGCTTTGCTCTTTTCTCCAAATTTTCCCAAAACATTTTTGTATGCCTGACAATCACTTCCTACTCTGCTATTTAGATCCCCAACAAGGACCAACTTTTCCTTTTTCATTGTGTCAGTAGCTTTCTCTAGAGCCTCAAAAAATTCCTCCACTTCTACCTTAGTAGAACCTTCTTTGGGACCATAGGCACAAATAAGTCTCATTGTCCAGTTCCCCATTCTCATATTTGCCCCCATCACTCTACATAAGCCTGCCTGCCATTCAAGAAGATTAGCCTCATATTTAATGGGTGCTTAAGGGTCAAAGCTATATAACTGAGAGGAGACCTCCACATAGCCTTTAAAGGAATGTGGAGGACCAGCCAAGGATTCTGACCTAATGTCCAATCCTCCTATTATGCACCCTGTTGGGTTATCTACCTGGATACTGAACGAACGAGGATGGGCTGCCAATTTGGGATTTAGCCAAGCAAATTGTATTCTTATTGGCTTAAAAACCAAAATACTTTAATATCATGTTTGTTTAAAATAATTATAATACCAAACAAAAACTCGGGTAATATAGTATAGAATTTTCGCCTACATATCACAGGCATCCTAGAAGAAGTAAATAAGCAGTTAGCCTTTTTTAGATCTTTTAATTCTTTGTCAACTAGATGGTAACCCACATTTATCAGTTGTCTGGAAGAAGACTCAAAGGCTATTATATCCATGCTGAATCTCATCACCATCCCTGTCATAAGGCTGAAACTATTAAAATATTGGTTCATCGAGCTCACTCCTTACGATCTTCAGCTGAATTGTTATAGAAAGAATTACAACATTAATTCCACCTTTTTATCTAATGGTTTTAAGGATTTTTTCTCAAAAAAGCTTTTAATAGTTATGGTATCTCAATCTCTTCAAATACAGAAGAAATAACTCTGATTCCTATCCCTTATGTGCAAGGTGCATTAGTGAATACATAGCAAAAGTTTTAAAACCGCTGAATATTTTTGTTGCCTTTCGCCCCATCAGAAAAATCTCTACCTTTCTTGATTCTCCTAAGGACAATCTCCCATCTCTCAATTATCCAGGCATCTTCCAGATTACTTGCTCTTGTGGGTTATCTTATTTCAGACAAACAGAAGATCTGCTTTTATTCTGCTAGAAGAATACAAGTCTTATCAACAATATACAGAGTTCACTGGAAAAAGATAAGAGTACTTCATAAAAGTCAATTTCTTATGGAATGGATTTATAAAGAAACATATGAAACTCTACTTCACTCTCCTAACTTAAATAGATCCGATGGCCTACATGGTGGTGCTTTTTAGAATTGTCTGTCAATATTCAATTGCCATTATGTGTTCTTGTACTAAAGATGCCTACAATACATAGGTGAAAATTCTATGCTAATAAGATATATTATGTGAGTTTTTATCCGGTATTATCATCATCATCATCATCATCATCAAATTCCTGCCATGTACCCTCAAGGGGTGTACAGGATATGACAGTACTACATGAAAAAATTACATCATTACTAACTTCCTATCTACAATTTTCCTCCAAATCAGTCTGTTACTTGTCAAGACTCCAACATTATCAGATCTTATATTTCTATCGTCTAAGGCACTTTGTACCGTATCAATCCACCTATATCTTGGTCTTCCTCTGGGTCGTTTTCCTGCCAACCTGGCAGAGAACACTTGTTTTGCTAATCTTTCCTCTCCCATTCTATTTAAGTGACCATACCATCTGAGATTAGCTCTGCTAACGCATTCCTGGATGCTGACAATGTCAAGTTCTTTCCTAATATCCTCATTTTTAATATGATATTGCCATTGATGCCATCTGTTCACGCCTCTAATCTTTCTCAGGACTCTCATATCTGCGGTCTCTTGTCTTTGGTCAAGTGTTTTACTTCTGACCCAGCTCTCAGATCCATAAGTTAAAATTGGTTTGAACACAGTTTTGTGTACAGCTAATTTAGTGTTCCGACTAATTTCTTTCTTATTCCATATGAATTTATTCAATTGACTTCCCACGATACCAGCTTTGCTGATTCTGTTGTCTATTTCTATATTTAGTTTACCATCTTCAGTAAAAATTGTGCCTAAGTAGCTAAAATGTTTTACTTGTTCCACAGGTTCTCCATTCACAACACAGTTGACATTTTCAATGATTCTGCCTATTTTCATTGTCTTTGTCTTTTTATTGCTGACCTTCATACCATATCTATTACAACAGCTATTCAATTTAGTCAGAGAATCTTGCAGACTTGTAGCGGATTTATTTAGAAGTATAACATCATCCGCATAAAGCAAAGAGCTGACATTAACATCTCCAATTTTGATATCAGGTTTAATACCACATTCCTTCATAATGTGATCCATATAGATAATGAATAACAGAGGGGATAATGTACATCCTTGTCTCACACCAGATTTAACATTAAACCATCTTCCTGTACTTCCTTCAATTCTAACTGCTGACTCACAACTCAAATACAGACTAAGTATTGCTTGATATAATGCCCCATTGACACCATATAACTGCAGCGTATTGAATAGCTTCTCTCTTGGCACCTTGTCATATGCCTTTTCCAAATCAACAAAACTTAAATACAGATCTTTGTTATATTCCCATGCTTTCTCGACTATTTGTCGTAAAGTGAAGATCTGATCCTGACAGCCTCTATTTGGCCTGAATCCAGCTTGTTCTTCACCAAGCTTTTCTTCCACAATTCTTCTTAACCGTTTCTCAAGTATACTTGCATAGATCTTGCCAGGAACACTCAGTAGGGAAATACCTCTGTAATTCTCACATTCAGTTTTATTTCCCTTTTTATATATGGGTACTATGAGAGCTCTACTCCAATCATCAGGAATTCGTCCCTCTGTCCAGGCTTTCTGAACTATGCAGTGCAGCCACTGTAAGACTCTTATACCACCATACTTCAGCATTTCTGGTCGAATATCATCTACTCCTGCTGCCTTTCCACATTTCAAGCCTTTGATGGCTTTTTCCACTTCAAGGATGGATATGTATTCCTGACTGCATGCCTGGTCAGTGTTTTTTATCACTGTGCTTTCATCACTGCTTGTTTCATTTAGCAGTTTTTCAAAGTAATTACTCCATACTTCAAGGATATCTTTTTCTCCTGTTTTCATTTCACCTTTATCATCTCTAATTCCTTTTACAGCACTCTTTCCTCCATTCCTAAGCTTCTTCAACAACCTCCAGAATATTTTGCCACCTTCTTGATATTTATTTTCTATATTCTTGCCAAAGTCCTCCCATGACTTTTGTTTAGCTAGTTTTACACACTGTTTAGCTTTCTTACATTTGTCTCTGTATTCTGTAAGAGTAAAAGCTGACTTATTTGCCAGGAACTTTTGATATGCTTTCTTCTTTTCCTTCACTGCCTCTTTAACTTCCTGTGTCCACCAGGGAGTTCTGATTTTTTTATCTTTGCACACAACCTCACCACATGCCTCTCTGGCAGAATCAATCAATGTTTCCTTCAGAGTTTGCCACTGAATCTCCAAGGTTTGATTCCTGTTCTCAAACTCTTTCATTTTCTTTTCAATAATATTTCTGTATTTTAGTCTACAGTTTACATCTGAGAGCTGCTCAACTTTTATTCACTTTAAAACTTTCTTACATGTTATTCTTTTCAATATGAAATTCAATTTTATCCTGCTCAAGACTAAATAGTGATCACTTCCAATTTCAAATCCTCTGTACACTCTGGTGTCCTGCACCAGGGAGAAAACATCACTATCAACAATAACATAGTCAATGAGACTTTTCTTATTCCTAGCCTCTTCTCTCCATGTGAATTTGTGCACATTTTTATGTTGGAACATGGTGTTAGTAATAACCAGTCCATGTCCTGAGCAGAAATCCAACAGATATTTGCCATTATTATTAGCTTTGCTGTTTTCTCCAAATTTTCCCAAAATATTTTTGTATGTCTCACAATCATTTCCTACTCTACTATTTAGATCCCCAACAAGGACCAGCTTTTCCTTTTTCATTGTGTCAGTTGCTTTTTCTAAAGCCTCAAAAAATTCCTCCACTTCTACCTTAGTAGAGCCTTCTGTGGGACCATAGGCACAAATAAGTCTCATTGTCCAGTTCCCCATTCTCATATTTGCCCACATTACTCTACTTGAGACTGACTGCCATTCAAGAAGATTAGCCTCGTATTTTGTGTTGAATACTATGGCTACTCCTTCTTTTCCTTGATTGTTATTGCCTGAATATAACATTTTGTATTTATTGCTCAGAAAGATCTCACCAGTTTTGGTCTTTTTTGTTTCAGTCACTCCTATTATGTCGATCTGGTACTTATCTAATTCCTCAGCTAGCTCCATTTCTTTGCCATTCAGGCTTCTTACGTTGATAGTACCGATCTTTAACTCTGGTGATGTTGAGTTGGGGTTTGTTTTCAGATTTGTTCCAGTAGCTGACTTTTCGCTGTTCGCCCTGGTTCCCTGGCGAAAACAACGGGGGCCTTGTTTAACCAGGCGACGCCCCAGCCGGCATGAAATTTTGTCATGTTGTACCATCATTTTTTATTTTGGTTTAACCAATAAGAATACAATTTGGTCGGCTAAATCCCAAATTGCCAGCCCATCCTCGTTCGTTCAGTATCAAAGTAGATACCCAACAGGGTGCACCACGAGAAGGTGAGGATTGGACATTAGGTCAGAAGCCCTGGTCGGTTCTCCGCATTCCTTTAAAGGCTATGTGGAGGTCTCCTCTCAGTTATACAGCTTTGACCCTTAAGCACCCCTATCCGGTATTATAATTATTTTAAATATGCCTACTCACAGTATTTCATTATTGAAACAAATATCATTTTTGTTCTAGGTGTTTATCAGAGCTTTCCAGACTCCATTCATAATGGTCAACAATGTTCTCTTCAGACTTCTCTATTAATGCAGGTATTCCTCACATCTTAGTTATATCACTTGCCCAATTTCTGCTTCAAATACATAACTGGCAACTTCTCACACTGACTTGAACCCCAATTCTCAGTTTTGCTAATGATAGCACTCACCATTTCTTTCTGCTACTTATGACAATCCTAACCATGCTGAAACACTCAAAGCTTTAGTACTGTCTATAAAGAGTACAGTAAAAACAAAAAACTCTCCATTCCATCCTTCAATGATATGAAAACCTTGCCACCTTCAATTCTTCCAAAACACGATTCTCTTTTCTCACAAAACAGAACTTAGTCGCTTTCCTCTTACCTGAAGACATTCAACTTGGTATTCAATACTCTCTTCTTGGACTTACACTTATCTCTAGCTCATGGCACGCACACACATCCAACTTCTACAGCATACTCAGCTTTCAAAAAACATGGCATTTTTCATCTACAGAGAGAAGGGTCACCTATTAACTGAAACGTCCTTTCTAAATAGCATCAATCATTTGTAAGAGGATTTTGAGGAACCATCCCCAAATGTGAGAATAGTAGTCTTAAGGTTGGGTGGATATTGGATTTATACAGTGTTAGCAGATGTGCAGGTGACAAGTAGTGTCTTATCTAGAAAGGATATTAAGACTGTAGATATGATGTGCCAGAAAAGTAAGTCTGCCCAAGAAGAAAAATAAGACCTTGACATCCAATGACAAAAGTTCACTTATGGCTCAAATCAGTCTCATCAAGATGGCATGCTTCTTGCAAATGGTATGGATATATATGTTCTATACCTAGCATCCTACAAGCAGTAATTTTATGAATTATAAGTCATGCAGATATTTACTGAAAACTTGTCCCAAGACTGTACTACCACTTAAAGCAAGAAATTTGAACTTGATGATTAACATACATTCAGATCCACGAAATGATCCAGTTTTCTTGCAAACATCAATAAAACCTTGTTGGTCAGGGACAGTACGATCAATTAACCACTGTTGGTATTTCTCAGAAATAGCTTTTCATATTTAGCTTTTGCACTGCCATTATAAAAACCATAAATGAAGAATAGCAACACTCCTTGTCTGAAAACTAAGAGTCAGGAATCTTGGTCAGTAAAAGCACAAAGTAAAACACAGTCGATCCAATAATGCAACAGAACAGCATTCACAAACTCTTAGAATGCCTGCAAGAGCTATACCATAACTGATATGGGTAGAGACAGGGAGTGCTGCAAACATAATGGCTGCATCTCGCCACCAAGACAAAACTTAATCCATGTTGATCCAATTCCATTTAAGCAAGTTGCATCAAATCACTAAAGAAATCACCTGAAGATTGGCAGTTATAAATGTGAAAAAAAAAAACACGAGGAAACAAATTATTTTACTCTTTTGTGATGTGTTTAGAAACAATTCTTGGATTATTTTTGAATTCCAAGACACCTGAGAATTGATTAATTTTGTTTCCTTTGGTAATGCAAATATATAAACATTTTCAGAATATATCTGTTGCCCTTTATTATCTAAGTGAATTATATTATTTCTTAAGAAAGTAATAGTATACATACATGTTAACAAAAATACAATATTCTTCTGGAAAATGAAAACATTCCTGACATGAAATCTGATATCCTCTAATGGAACATTACAGCTATCAGGAACAGAAAAGCACAAAATAGGTGATATAACTGGACTCCATTCTCTACTTTCAAGTAAGAAATTTGTTGATGATCCAGATGGAGAAATACAAAATATCTGTAAAGAGATAAATATTCAATAAAAGTTCTAAACAATGTTGAACTGACAGTTTAATATGCAATAATCAATACAATAATTCCTTCATGCATCTAATTCATGCAGAAGTCAGGCACTAAATAATTAAGTAGAATTTAGTCACATTAGTTTCTAGTTTTAAGCTAATGAGACGGAAACTGAAATGTTGATGTAAGGAAAACTTTAAGTTATACTTAAATCCAAATTTTGCTCTGACCCCCATCCTAATGTAATATTTCCTAATTTTCGTGTTCTGTTCTTCTTTTAACTTATTTTTTCTAAATTTTGTTTGCACCTTGGATTATTTCAGCTTCGTTCTTCCCTTACTTCTCAATCCCTTAGTTACAGCTATCTATCAAAGTTCCCAACCTTTCTGTGGCCTAACTCTTAATCGAACTCGTGTGCAAATCTTTCAGACAAAAAGATTACCCCAAGGTAGAGCCAAATTTTCCCTGGCTGAAAATCTGAAGTCAACTCTTTTTCGGAATTAAGAAAATTTATTTGTTTAGTTGCACCATCTTAATTCCTATACAATAGAATTAATATTGTCAGAGAGTCAGCCCACAGACTATTGCACGATTTAGCAATCTAATACAAACAAATTCTTATGATACTTATTTTAATATTGCAGTTGTAACCAGTTCCTGCACTTTAACTGATACAGGTTCTATTCATAGCAAGTGGTGCACTGGCTTGAAAGATCAGACACGTATTTTGGGTAAAGAAAACATGAAAGTTTATTCATTCTAAATAATGGTGCATATTAATCATAAACTTATTTAAATGGAAAGTCTCTATAAGTAATGCTACACTAACAGACAAGATCTATAATACAATCGGCATTTCACATTAAGGGACATTGGCAGAGCCAAGCTGTCTTAATCCTGCTCACTTATTACAGTCACGTATATGAATATCTTACTCTCTCTCCTCAAATATTAAGATATAACACATCAAATTAATCTAATGACAATGCTTAAAACAACACACTTCTAGAGCTACAAAATTCTTGCTAGAAGATTAGGTATTAGAGTCCTGAATTCTATCAACAAGTCCGATCACAAGAAATTTAACACTTTCACTCATCCTGGCCTTAAAACACAATACAATGGACAAAAATTCTACATTACCGACCAGTTCAATCTTTCAGGAGACACTTCTCATCTGATCTTCTTGCAGGCTTACTTCGGGTGGTTACCTTGTTCTGGGATCAGATGTCCTCCCCCTCAACCTTCTAGTGATTTCAGTCACGAATCACTTCTTTGCCTCATACTCGAAATTCCTCTGACGGAAAGGTATGGCTAGAGCTGCACGAAATTTCGGTGTTCACTGGTTGTCTCGTTGCATCGATGATAATGCTCAGACTCTGCCGCTACTTAACCATATAGTCACTGCTTGACCATCCTTCATTCACCCGAACGACTTCTACTCGACTCCAATTACAAGAGAGAGAGAGCAAGCCCATGAGCTTGCATTGCCAAACCGTTTATATTCCTCCACGTCAGCTCTCCCAACTACGTCACTGATTGCAGATGTCTTTTTGCACACCGTACCTTTTCCTCTCCATTGCGTCTCCACATGGGTATCTCGCACGTGCCTCGGACCTCGTATAGCTACTGCCTGGGGTCATGTTTATAATCCGATTATACAAGTCTGCACTTTGCTCTGACTTTCCTGTTACAATATTACTTTTACAATTTCTTGTTTCTTGTCTGTTATTTACAGGACCATTTATAAAGTAATACATAACAAGAATACATAAAAGAACCATTATTACTATATTTACAACTTCAAGTTTTACCTATTTACAAGTATTTCTTTTGGGAAACTTTGCACCCCAGTTAAATCCCGAATGAAATATGCTTAAGGACAAATTAAGCCTTTCATTCCAGATTTAACACTAATGCTTAATTATAACTTAATTGCAAAAAGAGGTATAAAATTGCAACTTTCTCTCATACCATAATATTGCTGTGTTTAAATCTAAGGACTTCAAATATTCTGTAGTTTGATGCATCATTATACACGTACTCAATTACTACATTCTCTAATATTGCAATAATAGGAAACAGTGCTTTCTTATAAAAAAGGTTACATTAGTTCACAGACCATTTCAGATGTTCACTTTGTTTCTGCACACAAACTTAAATGGACATGTAACTACTCTCTCAAGGAGACTACAGTAAAATAGCACTTATGGAAGCATCACACAATTACTTGACCGACTTGAAAGAATTTGCTATTACAGTAAACCACTTACAAATATAGCACAAGAGAATTGTTTTTGTAACATTCTGAATGAGTGTAAGATCCCTAATGGATTAAAACAAATCAGCTGCAAGGGCAGAACTGCAGCCACCATACGTAACTGAACTTCAGAGAAGAAACAAAAAAAAACTGAAGATCAATGTATAAGAATGTTAATCTGAAAAATTTTTAAATGCTGAAAAAGGACTACTACATAGAAGTATGTTTATCAACATTTCATACAAATGCAAATTAGTCATTCCTCATAGTTTATGCTAAATTCATGATGCTGCAATAAAATAACAAAACTCTCTCCATCACCAACAGGTTATTACAGGGGAAATTCCATATGCTAGAGAACATAAGTAATTCTATTAGTCACATGCATCCCTTTCCAGGGAATGTACCTAACAGCATTACTTATGTCCTGTAACAAAGTCGGATCAAATCCAAATCCTCCATGGCTTGGTAAGAACATGTTGTTCAACTGTTGATGTAGTACAAGGCACTGTAGAAAACACAGTCTGAGCACATTATCATAATGTTACAGAAATATCTCAGTAAAAGAAATTAAATAAAAAAAAACATTAAAATGCACTATTCATATAATAACCACACACATATATGCAATTGCATGAGTTGAGGATATAGAGAACAGAAGACATCTTAACACACAACTCAATCATTTTTAGAAAATGAGTAGAATTTGAACACCCTAATGGAGGAGAATAATTCAAAGTAAATTCATAAGCACCAGCAGGTGAATTCACTGTGACAATATTACTGCATACCCTAGAGCCTCCATAGCTCCATCGGTATAGACAAAGCCCTTTGGTCAGAAAGACCTGGGTTCAATTCCCATCTATGATGTGAAGACCCTTTATCTCATCTCTTTTGACTAAAGATGAATTAACTGGTCTTGTAAGGAGATAGAGGGTTTTAACACATGGAAACTTGGGTTATCATCCCTCAGAAAGGCAAACAATGAACACCCCATGAATACACACATACACATGGATCTACAGTCATAAAATATATATATATATATATATATATACTTAATCCCTCATCAGGAGAGCTCAACCTGCTCCCCCCCCCAAAAAAAAGGGACTGAGGAAAAAGGGGGAGAACCCCATACAAATATTATTATTATTATTGCATCCCTTAAGGTCCATGCAGTTAGCCTAGTGGCTTTGCGCTTCGCAACCATATGCCTGTGGAAGGAGTGTCCTAGGTTCGATTCCCGTCGGGTGATGTGAGGAATTGAAGGATCTTCCTCCGACATAGCCAAGTTAGCCAGTCTTGGGCGTGGACAGTAGGGTTTTTTCCCCCAGTTTATCCTGGGGTTTTTCATCCCACAAAGCAGACAAACTGGCTTTGAGAACTCAACACTACAGGACATAGGGCTGACCACCCTATCCTGTGAATGGTTTGAGATCCGATGATTAACAAACCCTCAACACCACAAGGTAAAAGAGGATAAAAGGAAGAATAGATGAGAAGATTGCATACCTTAATATAATATACTGCAGGAACTCATATGAGCTGACATGAGGTCTTATAAATCTGCTCCACTTCTCTCCCAAATACTGTATGGTGTGATATTATGCATTAGCAAAATGCACTATTACAATTGTATTTCAATTTAAGAAGTAAGAAATAAAAAATAGGATTCTGTACATAAAATTGATAATGCATATTGTATTAGAGCACGTTTTAAGTTTCAAAATGTTATAACTTAACATTACTTATTTAAAATCTCTAAATAATGAATAGTATATAAGATTTATCCTACAAAACAGAAATATAACATTTAAAATAAACTAAACTTGAAACTATACTCAAACTCAAAGAAGTCATCTGCCAATGAAGAAAACAGACTAATAGAAAAATCCTAAATTGCTGCTATTGATATGCATGGATTCTAACTGCAGCCTCTGATTGTGATAGAGAGGGACTCAGGTGAGAACAGCTGTATTCATAAATCAGCATCCTAATGGTATACTCCATGCATACTCAACATGTTCACAATGGGATGAGAAGAAACTTCTCAGGTTGACACGGACCTTTGTGGTGAGATGAGATGTTTCTTGTACTTCCTGTTTGCATATTGGTAGACATGCCACATATCACAACAGGTTTTTCAATTACAACTCAATCTGTATTGAGGGAGGGAATAACTGATTTGTTTAAGGATATATATTAGAAACCATAATTAAGGAGAATCCCATATTTGCTTGGTACATTTAAATTATTAAAAGAAGTAAGTAAATATGTGACCAAATTAACGACATACGAGATATGTCAGAATGACTGGCAAATATAAAGAACAGGAATATGAATCCTTCCATTAGAGGCATATGAATTACTAATAATTTATGGTTGTAGTATTATGTGTGTGTTCAGTAAGTTGCTGGGTGGAGTGAATTACGTGCATATCCTATAACCTTCAGATATGCATGTATGATAGGCATAATTATGAAAGACTTGAGGAAAGTAAAAGATTTGTATGCAAAATATAAATTTAGATTTAAATATAAATATGCAAAATATTTATATTTGTATCTATATTTATATTTTATGCAAAATATAAATATCGATTTAAATAAAGTGGTTATGCTTATATAAAACTTAGTGTTAAAATAATCTACAAAATAATGAACTAGAAAAGCAACTTGCCTTCATAAGTCTAATCCCTTATTTAGCTTTCGAATGAGGCAGATTGAAGTGTAATGAAACAAAGTTCTAAAGTAGCATTACACTTTTGTGTAATACACAGACTGATTCTCGAACATTCTTCTTTGAAAGCTTAACTTAATAGATTTTGTTTTATATCAATCCCCAGACATGTAACGCTGTTAGCCCTTAAGATATAAATGGTAGTATCCATGGTGGAATAAGGGTTACATAATCCAGAAATCCTGATCAAGAGATCACAAGTGGAACTTTTGTATGTGATTCACTGCAAGTAGATTTTCTTGAATAAACAACAAGTTTTAACTCATATTTTTTTTTTTTTTTTTTTTTGTGTATCATACATCCATAGTTCATAGAACCTTGGCACATTGCCAACCCTGGCAATGTGCCAAGAATAGTAAAGAAGGGGAGACAGGAATAAAGGAGGTACGAATTGGTCACAACTCTGCCAATGGATCCTTAGGGATCTCATGCCAGTCCCAAGCCTGGATAAAGGATGAAGGTCGGTCAGATGAGTGGCGATGCTCTGACTGTAAAGAAAAAACACGATTGTTATCTGATGCCTATACGATCAACAGCCAAAAACATGTCGGCTCGGACGTCGCCCAAGGTCAGCAATACCAATCGAGCGATTGGGGTTGGATCGAAAAGTGGAATACCGAAAGGAAACAGAAACTAACAGAACTACTATCAGTAGGAACACGGAATATACACACACTTTGGATGTCAGGAAAACTAGAACTACTTCGCGAGGAAATGAAGAGATATCAGTGTGATATATTAGGACTGGCAGAGATGTGATGGACATCATCAGGAAATAAATGGATGTGAAGTCATATGGTCAAGGTGTGATACCAAGCACGAAGCAGGATTTGGCTTCCTTCTTAACAAAAGAGCTAGAGGTACTGTTAGGAGAGAAACCAGTCAAGGAATAAATCATAGTAGCAAGATTTCAAGCAAAACCATTTAATATATCAATAGTCCAGATATATGCACCCGCATTTGACTGCACAGATGAGGATATTGACTTATTTTACAAAGAGCTGACAGAGACAATAGAAACAATACCAAAGCAATATGTACTAATTATTGAAGGAGATCGGAATGCCAAAGTCGGAATAGATAATGATGGGTGGCAAAGCGTCATGGGAAAATATGGTTTCGGAGAAAGAAATGAACAAGGTGAAAAAATGTTAGAATTTGCTGTGGACCATGAGATGATAATCTGTAACACAAGATTCCAACAAAAGGACTGTAGAAAATAGATGTGGCGATCAAATGATGGAAAAACCAAGAACACGATTGATATGATTACGATTAAAAGAAGATGGATAACATCAGTACAGCAGTGTCGAACTTTTCAAGGAGCGGATACAGACTAGGATCATTGTTTAGTGATTGAAAACATCATCATCATCAAATTCCTGCCATGTACCCTCAAGGGGTGTACAGGATATGATAGTACTACATGAAAAAAATTGCATCATTACTAACTTCCTATCTACAATTTTCCTCCAAATCAGTCTGTTACTTGTCAAGACTCCAACATTATCAGATCTTATATTTCTATTATCTAAGGCACTTTGTACCGTATCAATCCACCTATATCTTGGTCTTCCTCTGGGTCGTTTTGCTGCCAAACTGGCAGAGAACACTTGTTTTGCTAACCTTTCCGCACCTATTCTGTTTAAGTGACCATACCACCTGAGATTAGCTCTGCTAACGAATTCCTGGATGCTGACAATGTCAAGTTCTTTCCTAATATTCTCATTTTTAATATGATATTGCCATTGATGCCATTTGTTCATGCCTATAATCTTTCTCAGGACTCTCATATCTGCAATCTCTAGTCTTTGGTCAAGTGTTTTACTTCTGACCCAGCTCTCAGATCCATAAGTTAAAACTGGTTTGAGCACTTGTCTTGTATACAGCTAATTTAGTGTTCCGAGACTAATTACTCTCTTATTCCATTTGATTCTAGTAGCAAGACTTATGAGAACTTCAGCCCAACTGCCAAGACTATAAAATTAGCCCGCAAGAGGGCATCATTAGGACTTTAGGAACAATATTAGTTTCTTGCTTTCTTCTCATTTGCTTTGTGTTAGTTCTTGAGTGCACATACCATATCTTTATGTTCCTGAAGATGGCAATGTGACGTTGCTGAAATATAGAAGTTATTCATTAAAGTTACCTTTAATTAATATACTTTATATGCGTTGTTAATTCCGTAAACTAATTACCAGTTATGTCTAACCAACGTATAAGTCTTGATACTAGAATCATGATCATCCACGGAGATGCAATCGCACGAAAGGCCCGTCAATACGGCAAATTGAGGTTGAAGATATCGAGGCAAATAAATCGTCTGACGTTCCTAAAACGCTGCCGGGATAGCAAAGCGATCCCTAATTGTGTCAAATTGAAGCACCGTTTTACTTCCGAGAAAGCTCTACGCATTTATAACCGCACTAGCTTCGCTCTGTTAAGAGAACAAATTACCGCGACGCGCGTTCTCCTTGCCGATGAAAACAAAACCTTACGGGCGCTAGAGGAAGAGCTTTCGAATACACTCGGCCTTGATCTATGGTCTATACTGCATGACATCTCATGCGCATCGGCAAGAAAGGAATTCGAAAAAATACGTAGTCGGCACGTGAAAAAATGCGAAAACCTGACAAAGACTTCTACTTCCATACCTCAGCCACCACTCAACACTGTAGTCAACCTCTCGTCGGCAGTTTTAAAGCCTGAAGCACTCACCACACTTTCACGTGGTCACAATTTCGCCCTAGCTCCTAAAAGGATACCTGCTGAAGAAATCATAATCCAAATAGAGCGTGGAATTCGCAACCTGCCTAACCATATCGCCAACAACGTAAGACTGGATGTAGTCGGTGTTCTCACTAAAGCCAAACCTCCAAAATCCAACTTATCCAAAAACGAATATACAGCCCTACAAGAATTGAAAAACAACAAAAAAATAGTAATCACCAAAGCTGATAAGGGAAGCGCCACTGTGGTACTCAATCAAAAAGAGTACAAAGGTAAGCTAAATTCTTTAGTACTAGACCCTACTACTTACCTCCCCATTGAATATAATCCGACCAGCTCTCAGATTAGAACTATCCACAGACTCCTTAAGAAAGTCACTTCTTAGCCTGTGGAAGTCACCAACAAACTTAAACCTTATAACTCTAGACCCCCCCCGATTATATGGACTCCCAAAAATACATAAACAAAATGTGCCATTGGGTCCCATAGTGGATGGCATTGATTCCCCCACATATAAATTAGCCAAAACGCTCACACACTACACTGGCAACACACCATCACACATAAAAAACTCAGCCCACTTTAAAGCCAGTATAGAAAACCTCACACTCCAACACACTGACATAATGGTCAGTTTTGACGTCTCCTCCCTATTCACTAATGTCCCACTCAAAGAAACCCTTGAGCTCATCCAAGCCAAGTTTCCTCCCGATATCTCAGCCCTATTTCAGTTCACAATGAACTCAGGCTATTTCGTTTGGGAAGGAAAGTTCTACAAACAGATAGAGGGGACAGCCATGGGTTCACCACTTTCCCCACCCTTGGCCAATTTCTTTATGGAGACATTTGAAGAGAAAGCCTTAAACTCCGCCCCACAAAAACCCACTATTTGGCTTCGTTATGTGGATGATGTGTTTGCTATTTGGCCACATGGCTCAGACACACTCCACTCCTTCCTAACACACTTAAACAACCCCAGAGTCCAGTTCACCTTGGAAAAAGAGGAAAGCAACACCTTCCCCTTCCTAGACACTTTAATCACCCACCAGCTTGATGGAGCTTTGGTTTTCTATGTGTACAGAAAACCCACCCACACTGGCAGATACATTCACCAGCAATCCCCCCCCCCCTCACAACAATATGGGGTGATAAAAACACTATATAACAGGGCAAAATTAATCTGCTCAGATGACAAGGCACTGACTAATGAACGAAACCACATCCTCAACACTTTCTTAGCCAATGGCTATAACCCCCAAAAAATCCAAAAAATACTAAAACCTGTAAACCACAACCCCCTCCCCCCCTCCACAATAAAGATTACACCAAGTCTATCACCATCCCCTACATCCAGGGCACCTCTGAGAAAATAACCAATATCCTCAAAAAATATGACCTTACTTCCTGTTACAGACCATATAAAAAGTTGGCATCCCTTATCCGCTCTACCAAAGACCAACCACTTCCTCTAGACCTACCTGGTGTATACCAGGTCCCTTGCAGCTGCAAATTGTCCTACTTTGGCCAAACAAGCCGAACAACAAATATCAGGATTTCAGAACACCAAGACTACATCCGGTTTCACCAGTACAGCCGCTCTGGGCTGGCAGACCACGCCTTAGATACCCACCATAAAATTTGTTGGAAGAAAACAAAAATAATTCATCGCAACAAGTTTAAATACGAAAGATTATTCAAAGAATCTTCAGCAGCTCTAAAAAACGTTCCTAACCTCAACAAATTTGGGTGCATGAAACTGCCCCAAATTTGGGAGACTTTCATTATGAGAACTTCAGCCCAACTGCCAAGACTACCAAATTAGCCCGCAAGAGGGCACCATTAGGACTTTAGGAACAATATTAGTTTCTTGCTTTCTTCCTCATTTGCTTTGTGTTAGTTCCCGAGTGCACATACCATATCTTTATGTTCCTGAAGATGGCAATGTGACGTTGCCGAAATATAGAAGTTATTCATTCAAGTTACCTTTAATTAATATACTTCATATGCGTTGTTAATTCCGTAAACTAATTACCAGTTATTCCATTTGAATTTATTCAATTGACTTCCTACTATACCTGCTTTTTGATTCTGTTGTCTATTTCCATATTTAATTTACCATCTTCACTAAATCGTGCCTATAGCTGAAATGTTTTACTTGTTCCACAGGTTCTCCATTCACAATGCAGTTGACATTTTCAATGATTCTGCCAATTTTCATTGTCTTTGTCTTTTTACTGCTGACCTTCATACCATATCTATTGCAATGGTTATTCAATTTAGTCAGAGAATCTTGCAGACTTGTAGCGGATTTATTTAGAAGTATAACATTATCTGCATAAAGCAAAGAGCTGACATTAACATCTCCAATTTTGATGTCATGTTTAATACCACTTTCCTTCATAATGTGATCCATATAGATAATGAATAACAGAGGGGATAATGTACATGCTTGTCTCACACCAGATTTAGCATTAAACCATCTTCCTGTACTTCCTTCAATTCTACATGCTGACTTACAACTTAAAGACTAAGTACTGCTTGATATAATGCCCCACTGACACCATATAACTGTAGAGTATTGAATAGCTTCTCTCTTGGCACCTTGTCATATGCCTTTTCCAAATCGACAAAACTTAAATACAGATCTTTGTTATATTCCCATGATTTCTCCACTATTTGTCGTAAAGTTAAGATCTGATCCTGACAGCCTCTATTTGACCTGAATTCAGCTTGTTCTTCATCAAGCTTTTCTTCCACAATTCTTCTCGACCGTTTCTCAAGTATACTTGCATAGATCTTACTAGGAACGCTCAGTAGGGATATACCTCTGTAATTCTCACATTCAGTTTTATTTCCCTTTTTATATATGGGTACAATGAGAGCTCTACTCCAATCGTCTGGAATTCGTCCCTCTGTCCAGGCATTCTGAACTATGCAGTGCAGACACTGTAAGACTTTTATGCCACCATACTTCAGCATTTCTGGTGAAATATCATTTACTCCTGCTGCCTTTCCACATTTCAAGCCTTTGATGGCTTTTTCTACTTCAAGTATGGATATGTATTCCTGACTGCATGCCTGGTCAGTGTTTTTTTTTTTTTTTTATCACCGTGCTATCATCACTGCTTGTTTCATTTACCAAATTTTCAAAGCAATTACTCCATACTTCAAGGATATCTTTTTCTCCCATTTTCATGTCACCTTTATCATCTCTAACTCCTTTTACAGCACTCTTTCCTCCATTCCTAAGCTTCTTCAGCAATCTCCAGAATATTTTGCCACCTTCTTGATATTTATTTTCTATGTTCTTGCCAAAGTCCTCCCATGACTTTTGTTTAGCTAGTTTTCCATACTGTGTAGCTTTCTTACATTTGTCTGTATATTCTCTAAGAGCACAAGCTAACTTATTTGACAGGAACTTTTGATATGCTTTCTTCTTTTCCTTCACTGCCTCTAACTTCCTGTGTCCACCTGGGAGTTCTAATTTTTCTATCCTTGCAGACAACTTCACCACATGCCTCTCTAGCTGAATCAATCAGGGTTTTCTTCGAGGCTTGCCACTGAATCTCCAAGGTTTGGTTCCTGTTCTCAAACTCTTTCATTTATTTTTCAATAATCTTTGTGTATTTTAGTCTACAGTTGACATATGAGAGCTGCTCAACTTTTATTCGCTTTAAAACTTTCTTACATGTTATTCTTTTCAATATGAAATTCAATTTTATCCTACTCAAGACTAAATAGTGATCTCTTCCAATTTCAAATCCTCTGTACACTCTGGTGTCCTGCACCAGGGAGAAAACATCACTATCAACAATAACATAGTCAATGAGACTTTTCTTATTCCTTGCCTCTTCTCTCCATGTGAATTTGTGCACATTTTTATGTTGGAACATGGTGTTAGTAATAACCATGTCCATGTCCTGAGCAGAAATCCAACAAGTATTTGCCATTATTATTAGCTTTGCTGTTTTCTCCAAATTTTCCCAAAACATTTTTGTATGCCTGACAATCACTTCCTACTCTGCTATTTAGATCCTCAACAAGGACCAACGTTTCCTTTTTCATTGTGTCAGTAGCTTTCTCTAGAGCCTCAAAAAATTCCTCCACTTCTACCTTAGTAGAACCTTCTGTGGGACCATAGGCACAAATAAGTCTCATTGTCCAGTTCCCCATTCTCATATTTGCCCACATTACTCTACTTGAGACTGACTGCCATTCAAGAAGATTAGCCTCGTATTTTGTGTGGAATACTATGGCTACTCCTTCTTTTCCTTGATTGTCATTGCCTGAATATAACATTTTGTATTTATTGCTCAGAAAGATCTCGCCCGTTTTGGTCTTTTTTGCTTCAGTCACCCCTATTATGTCGATCTAGTACTTATCTAATTCCTCATCTAGCTCCATTTCTTTGCCATTCAGGCTTCATACATTAATAGTACCGATCTTTAACTCTGGTGATGTTGTGTTGGGGTGTGTTTTCAGATTGGTATCAGTAGCTGACTTTTCGCTGTTCGCCATGGTTCCCTGGCGAAAACAACCGGGGCCTTGTTTAACCAGGCGACACCCCAGCCGGCATGAAATTTTGTCATGTTGTACTATCATTATGTATTTTGGTTTAACCAATAGGAATACAATTTGGTTCGGCTAAATCCCAAATTGCCAGCCCATCCTGTTTCATTCAGTAACCAGGTAGATACCCAACAGGGTGTACCACAAGAAGGTGAGGATTGGACATTAGGTCGAAAGCCCTGGTCGGTTCTCTTCTCCGAATTCCTTTAAAGGCTATGTGGAGGTCTCCTCTTAGTTTTACAGCTTTGACCCTTAAGCACCCTGTAACATCAAGTTGAAATTAAAAAGAAAATATAAACCCCATCATCAGAAATGAAGAGATACAGCAAGAATAAGAGAAGCAGAAATAGAAAGAAGATACAGAACAGTGTTAGAAAAGAAACTTAAGTGTGAACAAAGAAAAAAATTCAAACCTAAGAGTGATGGGAATAATGAAGGCGATAGAAGATGCAGTTGAAGAAACAGCACCAGAAGAGAAGATCAAGAAGTGGATTAGACAAGAAACACTATAGTCAGTACAGGAGAAAAGAATGTTGAAGATAAGAAGAGATACATCAGAACAAGCAGAGGAGTAATATAGAAAAAAGTGTAATGAGGTGAAAAAAGCAGTCAGAGTGGATAAGATGAAATGGTTAGAAGCCCAATGCAATAAAATAGAACAGCACTATGGAGAGCATACAACTAGGAAGGTGTACAAAATGATTAGAACCATTAATAGAAAGTGACAACCAAAACAGATCAGAATTAAAGATGAAAAAGGCAAAGTATTGATGGGTAAAGATAAAATTGTACAGCAGTGGACAAGATACTGTAGTCAGTTATATGAAGCAAAACTAAATTTAGATAGTTTTGGGAAAGTGACTGAAGATATGAAGCAGATACCACCACCATGTCATGAGTATGATATGGACATTTTAAGAGGAGAGGTAGAAAAAGAAATATGATGGCTAAAACACAACAAGAGTCATGATAATAATAATAACATCACTAGTTAAATGATTAAATATGGTGGTGAAAGTATGGTTACAGAAATGCACCAACTATGTAATATGATATGGAAGGGAAAATGCCAGAAGAATGGGTGAAATCAATATTAGCGATATTATACAAGAAATGAAATAAACTAGAATGTAAAAGTTATAGAACAATTGCCTTGACAAGTCATTTTGGTAAGGTGATGATGATGATATTGACAGAAAGATTGAGAACACAATTGGAAGCATACCTTGCAGACAAGCAAGCAGGATTTAGGAAAGACAGAACTACAATTCAACAGATTTTGACAATGCAGTTAATAGCAGAGAAAGCTAGGAGAAAAAACAAAAACATATATACTTGTTGTGTTGATTTTCAGAAGGCAATTGACAGTATCGACGAGAAAGTGGCATTAACAGTGCTAGAATCATATGGAATTGACAGAAAACTAATAGCTATATTAAAAGATGTTTATAAGAATGTCGTTGCAGCAGTTAGAATATGTGATGATTTGGGGAAATGGTTTAAAACAAGCAGAGGTACTAGACGGGGGGGGGGGGGGACCCAATATCACCAAGAATTTTCATCACACATTTAGAAAGAGCAATGGATAAAATGAAGTGCATGGGATGAAAATTAACAATCTGAGATTTACAGATGATATTGTCATTACTGAAGAAGGTGAAAGAGAACTACAAAAAACATTGAAACTGTTAAATGAAAGGGAAAAGATTTGGACTTGTTAAGAAATTGGAAAAAAACAAAAGACAATGGTATTTGGTGAGAAGAACATGAAACAAAAGATACAAGTGGATGGAATTGATATAGAAAATTTAGAACAATTCACATATTTGGGAAGTAAAATGACATATGATTTGGACTGTAAAAAAGAAATAAAGATCAGGCTTGCAAAGGGAAGAACAAATCTTAAGGATAACATCTGGAAAAGTAAATTGATCAGCCTGCGAACAAAACTAAGGGTACTGGAAACATGCATCTTTAGCGGTGTACTGTATGGATCTGAAATCTGGGTAATAAATATGGAATCAAGAAAAAGAATTTTGGCATTTGAAAGAACTTGTTACAGGAAGATTCTAAGAATAGGATGGGTACAGAAAGTCGCAAATGAAGAGCTCTATATTTGGTTGTAGCTTATCTTTTTCATAGCATACAATTGTTAGCTTCCTGTAAGGAGTCTCAGAACCAATGCAAAGAGTAAGGGATAAGATAACCTTGCTTGACTCATTTTGAATACTGATCAGGTCTGGCAGAAATCCATTAACTAGGAGGCAGTTAGTTGTATTAGCATAGGCTCTTTTAATGAAGAAGCCTATGCCCATTCCAGCTCTTCCCCCCCCCCCCCCCGAGTTCCGGGTTGGTAAGCCAGAGACAAAAAACGTGACATAAAAACATTTCAGATATTTCGGCTTATCTTTATATATATATATACACACACACATACATACTAGGGGACTCTGATGCCTACAGTGCCCCCCCCCCCCCAAGTTCCAGACTGGTAGGCCGGTTTCTCCTTGAATTCTGATGACTCGAAAGGGGTCCCCCCCCCCCACTGAGTTTCGGACTGGTAGGCCAGTTCTCCTTCAATTCAGATGACTCAAATTTTGAAGACTCGACACTGAGGGTAGCCCCTGAGTTTCAAAACGTTTCAAATAACTTGACAAAAAACATGACAAAAAAGCCTTATCATTTTATATTATAGGGTACATACATACAAACAGTATATTATTCTATCATTTTTTTATTTTTTTTAAATTTTTGCTGCTAGGTTACAAATAACTTAAGACATAATATAATCTAAGTAATACGTGAAATGTGGGCTTGCATAATACAGATGCTACTCACATGACTATGCCAAAATCCAATCCACTGAACAAGCTCTGTAGGTATGACATTAAGCAAGAGACTAACATCTATTCGTTGGTATGGATGCTGAGGAGTTTTCATATTCCATATTGATAGAGTATTATCGACACAATAGACAGCAAAACAGTCACCAAATATTCTATAAGAAATTTAAGATTTTAAATTACATTTTCCAATTAAGGGATGATTTAATTACTAGGAACTTCTCATTAATTACTGCATAGTACACTAGAAAAATAATCAAGATTGACTACTTTCACAAACACTTATAATCTGGCTTCATGAGGATTGTTTTTTTTATAGAAGAAATTAGCTGATGTCAAAAACCTAAATCATTAGATGAGGAATTCAATGCAAAGTAAATAAGACTGCAATGAAACATAGCACATGTTAGCCATCTCTTTGTAAAGTCTGTAGACAATTGGTGGAGAAGTCTGATATGTCAAGAGTTCTGATTAGTGATTTCCATACATTGTTTAGAATAAACCCTTGGTTTCTGCTGAGAGTCATATGAGTGAATTTCTGCTTGAATATTTGAGAAAAAAGGTTTTCCCTCTAAATAAAGCATGGTAGATGTATTGCAGCTGCTCTAATCAAAGATCACAACATTTCACAGCCATCATATCCTATTTAGAAGAAAACCTGTTTTCCAGACAGATCAAAGAATCTACAGCAGTAATTCACACACATGGCTTCCTCAAGCAAAACAAAGAGTTTATTCAAAATCAGTGTTTTTTAAACTGCAGGTTGTGACCCATGAAATTGTCCAGCAAGTTGCGATCAGCATTTTTTTTTAAATGAAATGATAGAAAATATCAGTGTATCACTGATGTCATAGTTTTACCACATTCAGGATGGGTAGTGTCACATCCCATATTTCCCTTCAAGAGGGAACTCACTGTATATTATGTCCCTTCTGTGTTGAGTGGTTGCATTTTTAGAGTTTTAAATATATACAGCATGCTAGTTTGATTGGTTTCAATTAAAATTCAATTGAAAAACTATTACTGTGTTAATGAAAATGTATAGTGTGCAGAAGAGAAGTTGTTTATCGTTATACAGTCAGTTTTCATTCCAGATGTCTCTAATTTATGCTAATTGTTGCTACATATAGTACATACTCTTAATTGTGCCCGTACTGTATTTAGTGGTACAATAAAGCTACTTGTGTTTCTTGCATTTGTAGTACGGTGTTTGTTGGAGAGAAGATATTTATCATTATACAGAGTTTTCATTTGTCTTCTGAAAGAATAGGTGTAGTGAGCAAAACTGTTTATTCCTATGAATAAAACTGAATCCTATTTAATGGCAAGCACACCAGTGGCAGTTGAAGTCGGAGTTAGATTTTTTACTTGGTAAAATAACCAAGTCTTATGCAAAACCCCCAACCTGGCGGACCAGACCAGAGTATCTCTTTTAGTCTGGCATCTACCTCTCAACCTGTCTAGCTAGGGAGGCCCTACCAATAGCTTAGCTAATGTTGCCATGGCTTTTGAGGTCACTGGCGCATACAAGCCTCTTTACTGGATTGTGGAGATACCATTAAGGACAGAAAGATATGAGCTACCAAAAGAAGTGGATAAATATAGACCACAGGGAAGGGAGGCGGGAGACCAATGAAGCCAGACAGGCAAATGCCTAATCCTCAAGGAGAAGACCCTTGTGGCATTAAATATTTGTTAATTTCTGTTTATTGAGGGTTTTTTTTTGTTGTTGTTGTATTGTATTTAAATATTAATAAAATTTATCTTTGATATTAACTATTATGCTTTTGTTTTTACTTTATTATAAATAGTAGGGGGGCATGTACTGTTTTGTCAAACTTTTGTTTCAGTTTAGTATATATGTTTTTCATTTCTTCCCCTATGGGGGACAGCGACCCTGAATGTAGTGCAAGACCATGGCAAAGGCGGAATAAACTACACACACACACACACACACACACACACACACACACACACACACACACTTAGAGGCCAATGGAGTCCATGTAGATATTAAATTGATAAAAACAGGTACTATACTTTTCATTTCTTGTTCTTTAGCTAAAATAAGAGCATAGTATCTATTCTTATCAGCTAAATATTTGATACTGGTAATGGAAAAGTGGAGGTAGAATTAAGGAACAGGTAGAATATGACAGTAATGGGGAAAACAGCAAGGTTTTTTGTGAAGTCTTATCTCAGTAATTTGCTCACTTTCTAAAATAGAGCCAGCCAAAAAAGAAAGTAATCACACCATAAAATTGCTAGACTTTGCAAAGGCAGCTGAGAAAATACTGCAAGGAACTACAGGATATAAACTGGAGTAAGTAGGTACTGGTATGAACATAGTTACAAACACAAAGCTTTCTAATGGATGTGTAACAAATTTAGTATACAGTGGAGATAAATGAAGAAGGTATGTGACCATGGCTCAGTATTTGGGCAGCTGCTGCTCTGGGAAAGAAAAGAGTGGACATGTAGTATTCAGCACTAACATGGTCCTGAATGTCAAGCAATATCGAGTACAATGATGTGGGCAAACAACATAATGGTGAAATTGGATGAGATCTATTTGTAGTATCACTGGCATGTAATGAAGTTGTTGGCACAAAGATGGAAAAATCAGAATCCCCAGGTGTAATCAAGAAGTTAGAGGCAATCACTGAAAAGAAGAAAACACATCAAATTTCTTAGCAAGTAAGTCAGCATGTGCTCTGAGAATATTCAGAGAAAAATGTCAGAAAGAAAAGCAATGTGTCAGAGCAGCTGAAGTCTAATATCTATGAAGTGCTTCCTATGAGGATGGACTGAAGGTTTGCAGGTGACTAGGTTTAGCCAAAAGGTGGAAAAAGAGGGGGGGGGCATGTTAGAAACACTTAAGTTACTAAAGGGATTTAACAGACTACATGTAGAAGAATTTTATAATGCACTACAAGATATGAGAGCACAATTGGTTATCTCTGAAAGTTGTGTAACAGTTTAGTTGGCAAGTGATAACTAAATTTCTTCATTTGTAGTGAGTGAGTGAATGAAATTAGTTGTCAGAGGTGGTTGCAAGGGTTCTGGTACTTATGACTTTGAGAAGTATGATAGTTATGAAAAAATGTGGGCCTCCTAAGATTAGTTTGCTCCTCAGAAATGGCTTAATAATAATAATAATAACAAGGAGATCTCAAAAATGTGCAGCATTTTCATGATGAGTCAAAAACTTAACTGGATTTATTATTTATTATAAAAGTTTTGGCTTAGTATCAAGGAAATCTTCAGTATGAATAAACTCTAATGCTAATTTGTTCATCGTGATGAGACCAGTGATACTTGGGCAAAAATTTTATACTTTTATCATCTCAATAATAGTTGATCGTGTAAACTTATTGTGACTATCAATTATGAAATATTGTTTCAAAAGCATTTTATATTAGTAGCACTGATGGGTACAAAAAAAAATGCCAGCCAAGACTTTGATATTCAATATCAATATGCAGAATTTAAGGTGATGTGGTGCACGAGTGTAATGTATTCATTGAAGACAGTGAATGGTTTGTGGTATGTGGGCAAGAGTGGGGAGAGTGAGAAATGTTTTGTGAGTACATGAAATGTGAGTCACGTCAAGAGCAGAAGTATGAAGTGACTGATATTAAGGATATAGGGCAGGACTGTGGAAGTGTTGTAGAGAATGTAGTGGAAGCAGTGAATGATAGTGCAAGAAATACAAATGAGAGTATGAAGAAAGTAGATGATAGTAATGCAGATGATAGGGTAACAGTGCAGAGAGAAATAGCATGCTTATGCACTCTTCAGAGGACAAAATGCAAGCTCAAGCGACTGGAGAAATGATTGGCATGTGGTACAGCAAGGGGGAAAATGAAAGAAAGTGAATGAAAAAAGTATAAAAGTGCAAGAAACTGGGAGTAAAGAAAAAATATTCCATAATTAATTAGGTTATAAGAGATGTCTCTTATTCTTTCTCAGCCATTTTTGATCAACTGCTGGACGAAGGCCTCCCCATGATCTTCCAATTTTCCCAGTCTGATGGCATCCATCTCTTTCCAGCTAGTTTTCCTATTTCATCTGTCCATCTTGTTTTTTGGTGTTCGTGTCTTCTCTTTCTCCTCTCTTAATGAGAAAGGGATGAAAACATGTTTCCCCAAGTGCAAAGATCAAAGATGAAGCTGTTATTTGTAGAATGTAGAAGTGAAAGAGTAGATTGTTTTGGAAGGTACAAATGATTTGAAAGGTGAGAAATATGCAATGAGAAAGAATATGAAAGGGCTGTTGAAAGAAGCAAAAATGAAGAGTAAGAAAGAAAGAAAGAAAATCTTGCAAGTCTGTTGCCTTGGTATGACAGTACAGAATTGAGAAGGGCCATGATTACCAACAAGAAACTGTACAGAAGAATGGTGTACAGTTTATAGATGTGGAGTGAAACTGATGTATGAAAGGATGTATATATACCTGATGGACCACATTTGAATGGTTCTAGAGTTAGATGTTTGAAGGAAGTGTTGATAGGGTAACAGAGTTGCAGCAACCTGTTGTTCATTGAGAGTTTGGAACTGCAAAATCAAGGAAACTAGAGATATTATGAAGATGCAATCAAGCACGTGTGTAGCCACCTAGGGGGAAAATGAGTGACTGCAGGAATGACCATGTGGAAATAGTTGCCCCTGGGATAAATGAGTTGAGTGCTCATTTATCCCAGGAAAACTGAAGAGCTAGCTGTAGTTTCCAAGGTTATGAATCTGAATGAGCTGGTATTGATATTATGCAAGCACTCCTGCAGTTCCAAGAGGATGTTGAAATACATGTACACAAATGTCCAAAGTATTAGAAATACTTCAACATTAGTAAGACCTGGGTGATAGAATGGTGTAGTTACAGGGATAGAATTTAGGGCAGGGTCTGGAATAGGTCAGGAGTAGGAGTATTATTAACAACAGCCGAACTTCAACCAACAAAATTATTAGTTAAGGAAGAGCATAGATCCGAAGGATATGGTACATTTGCAGCTGTCTGGTGTTAGAGACCAATAGGATAAAATATAATTGTCGGTTGCTGCTGCTATATACCTGGGATCTATAACAGCAGCAACCTATAGGACACAAGAGTACACAGAGAATTTGAAATAGGCAGTGATCACTATTTAGTTTTGAGCAGAATAAAATTGAATTTCATATTGAAAAGAAGAGTGTATAAGAAAGTTTTAAAACGAATAAATTGAGCAGCTCTCAGAGGTGAAATGTAGACTCAAATGCACAAACACCATTGAAGGAAAAATGAAAATGTTTGAAAACAAGAAACAAACCTTGGAGATTCCATGGTAAATCCCTGAGGAAAACATTGATTGATTCAGCTAGAGGCATGTGGTGAGGTTGTCTACATGGATAGAAAAATCAGAACTCCATGGGTGACTCAGGAAGTTAAAGAAGCAGTCAAGGAAAAGAAGAAAGCATATGAAAAGTTCCTGGCAATAAGTCATTTCACATATACAAGTAGTGAAAAGGTGAAACACCTTATTATAATGGTCTGGGTTAGAGCTAGTTTAAAGTTTTTTCACTTGGTTATAAAATAAAGATGCCAAGAAATTATATTCTTGTTTATCTAAGTGTAAACAAAGTTTGCATGTGATTCAGATCAGGAGTGATGAGTTTAGTAGTGATCCTTTAAATCACACTGAATTACCCTAGAGTGATCTTGTAGAGAAAAGTTTTTGGAGAAGTACCCCCCTGCACTTTAACCACCTTACAGGCCATTATGGATCAAATACGCATCCTCATATGCTTCATATCCATCATATATCAATGTAATATCAATGGTATTACAATTTTAATATGCACTTCACATCCATGATAACCTTGATGTCTATAGATGTCACGTTATCATGAATGCGATAGACGTCAAGGTTATCATGGATAACCTTCACATCTATAGAAGTCTTGGCCGGTAGCATGGTTAACAGTACCCCAATAAAGATCAAAACTGGATAGTGGTCCTCCTTGTAATGCACAGCATTTATATATCCAAAAGGATGTGTGCTTTTGCATTATAGGATATCAAGGCAATTAATGTGAAGTTAATGTTCCAAGTGAAAAAACTTTCAACAAAATAATACTAATAGTTCTCAGCATCAAACTTCTTTCGGTAGAAAAAAACTGCAATCCAGATGCCTGAGAATAAGATCTAGAAAAAGGAAGACAATTATTGGATTCCATTTCTACTGTGATTCCAAGATGGATGGAGTTGATCTTATGTGGAAATGCTTACAGTTCTGATCTGGAGAAATTACAACTGGCAAAAATATCATTAACATAATGCATCCATATATAAAAGTTGAGGATCAACACATTCAAGGATATACTGCTCAAAGTTCCACTTAATAGATATCAAATGTAATAATTGAACTGATAGCAGTTTCTTCAACTTGTTTATAATATATAATTGATCTTGATATCTGAATTTGAATTGATAAAAAAATTTAAATATTTTAGTATGACAGAAGGAAAATCTTTTCAAAAACACAATAATATCAAGCTAACAGGATATTTGTACAGAGAGAAACAATGTCAAACTGATAAAAATATCAGCAGATGATAAGCAAAACTTGTGTTTGAAGTTTATGGACATATGCAATCTACTACTAGTTACCATGAATTTCAAAAGAAAACATCCAATATTTGCTGGTCTCCTGATGTTCTTATCAGTTCCAGTAATTTTTCTATCTTTACAAATATTTCAATGATTGATACAACCTATTGACATTATGACCAACTAAGGAGTACTGAGTTCAGTGGAAGGGTATTGGTTGCTGGATAAGAAGAATATCAGCAATGCATGGGAAGCATTTAAAAAATACTTAAATGATGCAATATCAGAATGTGTCCCGAGAGTTAAAGAATGAATAGGGTATGAGTCAAATGGATGTGTAATCCTATTAAGCAAGAGATTCGTACGAAATAGATGATGTAGAAGGAATACCATGTACACAAGAATGAGGTCCATTATGAAAATTATAACAGGCTAGAATAGTCACAACTGTTGTACAAAAAGCCAAGTCTGAGTAGAAAAAGAAACTGGCTCTGCAAGCTAAAGACAACTCACAAGCATTTTATTGATATGCTGCAAGTAAAAGAAAGAATGAATATGAAAGAATAACTCTTCTAGATGAAGATGACATGTGGATCACAGATGCAGAAGAGGTTGTTCAACTAATGGGTGCCCATTTTTAAAAGCAATCAACCTGGTATATGCAACATTGAGTTCACTGCTACCTCTTCAATTAATGAAGAAACTCGGGTGTATGAAGAGGAGGTAATGAACCTGTTGCACAAGCTGTATAACAATTCAGCAATAGGGAACTGATGGGATATCAGCATGGGTGCTAAAAGTGTTCAGATGAACTGGCTATTCCTTTAACAAAGTTCTATAATTTGAGTCCCAAAACAATGAAGATTTTGCAGGAATGGAAAGAATGAATGGTAATCCCATGGCACAAGGATGGTTCAAAAATGTATCCAACTATCGATCTATCAGTATCTTTTAATGAGTGGTGCTGGTGAAGATTTTGGAAAAGTTGGTTAGGGCTCGCATTCAGAAATGGGTTGACAGTAAATCTCTACTTCGCAATGAACAGCGTGGGTTTACTAAGGGAAGATCATGTTTTAGCAACTTGCTCATATTCTATAATAATGTTACCACTGAACTAGACAAGAGGAATGGATACACCATGATACTTTTGGATTTTGCTAAGGCTTTTGACAGAATACAGCATGGAAGACTGTTGCATAAATTGGAGAATATGGGGTTTGGATTATAAAATATTAGTGTGGATAAGAGGATGGCTGACTGACATATCAAAAAATGGTATATGAGGGATGTGAGTCTGCAAGATTTAAGGTAACTTGTAGTGTACCACAAGGATCAGTCCTAGGCCCACTGTTATTCAATCTGTACATTAATGATATTGAGAAGGATTTGGCAGGTGATATACAGATATTTACAGATGATGCAAAGATAGGTATGGTAATCAGGAATGCTGCTGATATGAAGTACTTGAAGAATGATTTCAATAGGCTACAATTGTGGGCATGTGAAAATGGATGTCAGTAAATGCAAAGTCATGCATTTTGGTGTGATTTATCCAATTTCGTATTATACTGCTGAGATTATGCTAAAAGAAACTGATCAGGCTAAGGGTCTTGGAGTGTTAGTAGATAGCAAATTGAAGTTCAGGGTCCATGTAGAAAAGATTGCAAATACAACTCAAAAGATAACTGCAATGCTAAAACAAACTTTTACATGTAAAAGATAAGGATGCCATTTTGCCTCTTTACAAGACCTTGATAAGACCTCACTTGGATTATTGTGCAGAGGTCTGGTCTGGTGGTTTCCATTGTAATTCTGATACAATAGAGAGAATGAGTGTGTGCACAAAGGGAAGTGCTAAAAATGATATGAGGATTGTGGAATACTGATTATGAAGACAGATTGAGAATTTGTACACTACAGACACTAGCAAACAGGAAAAACAGTGGTGATATGATGGAGACTTACAAACGTCTGAAAGGATCATACAGGATTTGATGGAATTTTCCATTTTATGGAGGGTGAGGAAAGGACAAGAAGGTATCCTTGGAAGCTGAAAATGAATGCTGCTAAGGGGGGACGAGGGCTAGATTTTTCTCTCATAGTGTGGTGTGTGATTGGATAGGATTGCCATCGGATGTGTGTGTGTGTGTGCGTGCACGCGCGTGCGTGTGCAAGCAGTGTGAATGAATTCAAGAACAAGTATGACAACTGGTGACTGTAGTATGTGGCCTCCCTCGATGAGTCTGATTCACTGGAGATCTCGCTTAACAATAATAATACTAAGAATCTGTGAATTTGCTACTACTGCTGGATATTTATATTGCTGCTGTCAAGAAGACAAATTATATAAATAAACAGGTTGAGGGAACTGCTATGTCCATTTTGTTTATAACTGTCACCTATACATGTATAAACTCTGAGGAACACATCCTTGAATCTGTAAATTCCAGAGCTTCTATATAGGTACATAACACAGACGTCATTTCTACTGTTTGGAAGTCTTGACTGACAGTAATTTCACCCTTTTAACATGAGATTTAAAACATCAGATTCCAGTTTACACTAGAATGGAAATGAATAATTTTCTTTTCTAGACCATCTCATACTGAGATAAACAGCAGCCCTTAGTTCTTTCTCTATGGAAAGGAAACACAGAGACAAACATCAAGATGTCTCATCAAGCATAAGGCACTGAGAAAAAGAGCAAAACTTATGCTTCTTGCATTCTTCTAAAGACAAAGTGGAGCCATTATTCTACAGGAATTTATCAAATGTCTTACTCTTATTATCACTTTTATTCTGTCACACAGGAAGGCCCACATCTATTTGAAAGGAAAAGAATTAAGATTATATTACATACCTAGTATAACAAGTCTCACCTCGTTCAGCAGACAATCTCTACTAGAAACAAGTCTCACCTTGTTCAGCAGACAATCTCTGCTAGAAACAATTCCATAGAAATCAAGGTTCTCAAAAAAAAACCAATTTGAATAGGAAAATAACTGTTACAAATGTTCCAGATGGGTACAATTCAATCATAAAAATTGAATATATATATATATAAGTTTATAGTAAAATATTTTGCATTATTGTTCACACGATTTAATAACGCACTGTAATATAATTTTATTTAATACAAGGAAAGTCTTTCTTCAAATAAAAATTTGATATTTTTAAAATATTAAAAACAACTATAACAATCAATTTTTAGATATTCACAAACACCAAACACTGTTCATTCCAGTTCATGCCCATAATTACCAACTACAATAACATCGACTTATGAAGAAATCTTTTGTTTAATCAACACATGCAAGTATAGTAGATGCTCACTATAGTGAACCTGTAGGGGACCGGAGAAATAGTTTATAGATTTGTTACAGTGAATTTAGGAAAAATGCTTCCCTCCATTCTGAGAATGTAAATACCCAAGAAAGTATTGGGAATTCAATTTGTTAATTATTAACTAAAACAGAACATGCTATCCTACACAACTGTTACTTACTGATTTGGGCAGTAAGTCAACTTTGTAATTCATCATCAAATTCCTGATAGGTCCTCCCAGGGGGGGGGGATATTTTGATAGTAATGATGTAACCTTTTCATCTAAGACCTTTCTATCGACAATTTTTCTCCAAATGAATCTATTATCTATAACTCTAATATTGTCAGATCTTACATTTCAGTCTTCCAAGGCACTTCCATACTGTACCAATCTACCTGGATCCTGGTCTTCCTCTGGGTCTTTTTCCTACCATCCCGACAAAAAGCACTTGAAGTCCTGAAATATGAATTACTTTCTTCTTAAAGATGAAAAAAATCACCACAGAATATTAGTGTTGGAGGACTCAGAATACAAAACTTACAAGGGCAGAATAATTTGTACAACACTGCTACAAGGCAAGAATGTTGGTATTGAGGTCACTCCCTTCAAGCTGGGAGTGCTGGAGGAAACACTTGAGATCAAATTTGAGATGAAAAGACTGCTGCTCTGCTTATAAGGAGGCCTGAAGTGGCTTGAAAAAAAGCTGCATATTTAGCTTTAGAACAGGATCAAGTTAAAAACATAAACTTAGCCCACCATTGCATTTATTAACAATAATTCTGTATGGAAGTCCCATTAAAAAAGCCTTTCTCCCCACAACCAAGTGGCAGTGTACATTGTAAAATTGCAGCAGGCAGAATTTTTTATGCTACCACATGCTAATTTACACTAACTATCCCTTTTTTAAAAATTTGTTTTGCTATGGCTAAAAAAAATTGCCATTTTAACTCATATCCTTAAAGCTGATTCACAATATGAATTTAATTTAGCTCGTCACTACAAGTTGGAGGGGAAAATAAAAGGTTGCATTTTTTTTTCTTCATTGAAATAAGAAAATACCAAACATGAAATTATTGCATAAGGTGACTAGTTTTGTCCTTATCTTGTGTTTTGTATTAAAAGTGCAAAATATAACTTGTATAGAATACTTTAACAACATTACTATCAGCTGTATTTTGAGCCAATCGGTGTAAACAATATACTGAATGACCTCCTCTAAAGCATGGTGACCTTTCACATGTACTGACATGTTCATACAGATAACATATCTTGCCTTTGTGATAAACAGAAAAAGTTAGAATATATGCATCTGTATAGCAAATGAACAGTTGGGGACATAGATTTTAACATCATTTGCTATGGAAATTCCTTTTGTTACCATGAAGGTTTTTAACTTTCACTGTTTGTAATAGCGAGATTAAAATAACATTAGTCCAATAGTTAGTTATAGTATATTATTTTGCTACAGTGGTGTTCACTATCATGTGTGCATCTACATGATTCATTCTAAGAAAATAAATAAACTACTTGGTAAATTATTATGAAATTAAAGAGGAAAGCAAGGTTTATGAGAGAAAAAAAACTTATTACTGAGTAGAACAGCAACATTCCCGACTGGAAAATTACAATCACTCAAAAAATTATAAAGTGTAGAGTTGAAAATTAGCAAGTTAAATCACTGATCAGAAAGAAAAAACAAGTACATACTTTACTGCTTCTAAGCTACGTGAGTGATGAGGAATTATCACCACTTCATCATCATAATAATCATCATCATCATCACTATCACTGATTCGAAACAGAGGGGAGATATGAATTGTAAAGTCATTTGAAACAGATATTACATGATGGTGATCAGAATAATATTTTTCAGAGCCATATGGACCTATAAGGGGAAAAAAATGTCTAAGAAGAATTAAATGGTAATTACAGTTATTATAAAGAGTTCTGTCAATAATCACTGCAACTTAAATATATTTGTGCATGTGCACACACATGCATAAACACACACACACACACACACACACACACACACACACACACACACACACACACACACACACACACACACACACACACACCAAGATTAGCTTGAATCTAAGACAGCTCACAACTAATCCCATTCCATTTATAGAATCAACATTAACTAACACTCAGAAACATAAACCAGAAAGCTTTAACATAGATGTCAGGACACTCAATAATGACAAAGCATAAGATATGTTATAATTGTATTCATTTAAATATGACTAATAACCTATTCCAAAGCACCAAGGTTATTAATTCAATTAAGTTTTATTTTATTTTTTTAAAAATAAACACTGTTTTCAAGCAGGATGGTTGTTGATTACTTCTTATTCTCATTTCTATTAATTATCTACTGCATATCTCAAGTATGACTAAGTTGTATGAAAAAACATATTACACTTTTTTTTCCTTTTTTTTTTTTTTAAGAATTAGAATGAGAATTGTAAAAGTGACATTTTTAATCCATGTTAACATCCTGAAACAAAATGGCAGATAAGAAGAGGAGGAGAGTGATAAACAAGTTAGAACCTAAAGTCTTCCCACTAAACAGAAGCATGCAAGATTTCATAGCAGTAGGCACATTAACTCTCACGATAAAAAAAAAACAGTATAATTAATGATAAATGGATATATGTTATGAAATATTTATCATAACATAATTGTTAGCCAAGTTTTTCTTGATCAAAAATTATGCTACATAACTGGTAACATATAAAGCCTCCTTGGCTAAATCAATCAGATTTTCCTACTGGGTTTTCAAGGTTTAGTTTTTCGTATCCGTTCACGTAGAGGTGCCAAAGATGTTTTAAAATAAATATGTTTTGCTCGTCTTGAATGGAATTGTTCTTTTAAAAATAGAAACTTTGGAATAATCTTGTTATCTCTACATCTTTTCAAAAAAGTGAGGTGATTTAATAGTTTGGCTTTTTTACATTTAAGGAATTCAAAACGGCGTACCTTTTGGTTTCCCCATGGATTCTATTCATGTTAAAAAAAACGTTCAATTTTCTTGACCAAAAAGCTCTGGATTCAATTCCATTCAAGACGAGCGAAACATATTTATTTTAAAACATCTTTGGTACCTCTACGTGAACGGATACAGCATACCAGATTTCTTTTAAGCCAAATAGATTTAGACTGTTATCAGATTTATGACGATATTTCTAGTACTTTAGATCAAGACATATGGTCGCATTTGGACAGAATGGTTACTACTAGCTATGATAAAGCCTTTACAACAAGCAAACGAAACCAAATAAAAAAATTTAACAATCTTTATACAAAACGTTTTAAGTCAAAACCTTCTCTATCAGACAGCAAAGTTATTTTTAATTTATCGGATCATGTATTAACAAAACCAGAGATCAATATACTTAAAAAAGGGTTCAATTTTGCGATAACACCTGATCATGTCCCTAAAGTGGATATCATTTGTAGTATAGAAAAGTCTCGTCGTTACCGGAACCTATAGCTAATGATATTAGATTAAAAAGTAGTATCATCCTCTCATCTTTCAGAACTCCTAACAAAAACATCACTACTCTGGAAAAAAGAACATTGTATAGTTTGAAGAAAAAGAAAGACATTATCATACTGAAGGCAGATAAGGGAAATTCAACAGTGATTTTAAACACCAGTGATTACGAAGATAAGATTAACAGACTATTGTCGGATACATCAACCTACCGTGTCCTAGTAACAGACCCAACACTAAAGAATCACAATGATACTAACGATTTAATACGTCATATGGAGAACTGGTCTATAGACTTAAAACGAAGATTGAAATCCATGAATCCACTAACACCAAGACTATATGGTGCTCCTGAGGTACACAAAAATGGAACACCACTATGCCCGATTGTGGATGGAATCAATTTGCCAACTTATCTGTTATCCAAACACCTGGCAGGCCTCCTCAAACCTCACATCCATAATTCGGACACTTACTTATATACGAAATTCGCAACATTTCATTGAGAAACTGAACAACATCTCTATCTCCAATATGGATTTACTCGCCAGCCTGGATGTTACATCTCTATTCGCTAACATCCCTGTGGAGGAAGTCATCAACGTTTCAGGAAGTTTGCTCCCACAAGACATCACTTCTCTGTTCCGTCATTGTTTAACATCAAACTTTTTCTTATGGAATAAAACCATATATCAACAATTGACTGGCCTTGCAATGGGTAGCCCCCTCTCTCCATCTTGTGCTGATCTCTTTATGGAGGATTTTGAAAGTAAAATCTTAACTCAAATAGACCCTAAACCCACAGTATGGTGGAGATATGTGGATGATATCTTTATCGTTTGGAACCACACAAAAAAGGATTTGTTCGACTTTCTTAACAAAATCAACTCTCTACACCACACAATCAAATTCACTCTAGAACTTGAAGAAGATAACAAATTATCATTTCTGGACACTTTAATTAAGAAGCTTCCGAGTGGTGGTATCAACCTCTCAGTTTACTGCAAACCTACCAATACAGGACGTTATTTACATTTCACTTCCTCACACCACATTTCTCAGAAACTTAGTATTGTACATATGTTGAAGAACCGTGCCTCTCTCCTTACAACAGATCAACAAGACCTCCAGGAAGAACTATCCCTGATATCCACCAACCTTACCATGAATGGATTTCCTCGAAGACTCGTCCACAAGATACTTTTCTCTGAACCCCGGCAAAGACAACAAGATGATGTACGTTATATTTCTACCATCGTCATTCCATACTTGGGGACAGTTTCCAATAAGATTGCTAGACTCCTTAGACCACATAAAATACAAATGGCCTTTAAACCCACAGAAACGATTAGACAATTCTTAAGATCTCCAAAAGACAGCCATCCTTTCTCCAAATATGCTGGAGTTTATAACATACCATGCTCGTGCGGCTTGAATTACATCGGCCAAACTTCAAGGAGCCTTGAAATTAGGCAAAAAGAACACATAGGCGATGTCAATAATAACAGAGAAGAAAAATCGGGATTAGCTTTTCATTTCTCAAGAACGAACTATACCATAGAGTGGGATAGAAGCACAATTCCTTACATGGAGGAGGACCTCCGCCCCCAAATTTTTAAGGAGGCCACAACAGTTGCCCGCTGTATACAAAACCTTAACAGGAACCAAGGACTAATCTTGCCCGTGATCTGGAAGACCCTTATCAGATCCTTCAACTCGCCAGAACTGAATTACAGTGCCAACTATAGAACGTTCCTAAATAACAACAAGTGATATCATCCACGCGCTATGAATGTATTGTACGCACTCTGTTCTTTGTTTAATATAATTGGAATCGGTTGATTATAGTTTGTAACAGTTTACTTTTTAGTGCTGTACATCAGTTATGTACCCTGAAGATGCCAACAGACTTAGTTGGTGAAACTAGTTGGTATAACTTAGTTGTTGTTATATGCACTTGATCAATATAATCCCAATAAAAGTATTTCCAGATAGAAGACTAATTATTTCTATATATGGGACAAACTGCTATGGTAAGAGATATATATGGTACAACAGAACCAGGTACCATGGGACAAAGAGTAAGACATGGCTGTTCTTTGTCACCAATTTTGTTCAATATGCATTCCAAAGCAATATTAAAAGAAGCATTGGAGAATGCAGAAGGAATAAAGATAGGAGGTAGACAGATATTTGCAATACAATATGCAGATGACAAGGAATTATTATCAAACACTGAGGAGGATTACAACGTCTGCTGAAGATTACTGGAATCCTATATCAACTATGGAATGAAAATTAACATAAACAAAACAAAAGTAATGAAAATAACAAGGAAAGATACAACTATGGATGTAAGAATAAATGGAGAAAAACTGAATCAAGTAAGAACATTTAAATATCTAGGAAGTATGATTATCAGCGATGGAAGATGTATAAGTGATATAAAAGCAAGAATAGTGATGGAAAGAGATGCCTTTAATAGAAAATGGAATTTATTCAGAAGTAAAATGGATAGAAAGTTAAAGAAAAGACTAATAAAATGTTAAGTGTGGAGGTTTGTCTTATATGCAACTGAAACCTGGACATTGAGGAAAAAAGAAATTAAAATTTTGGAAAACTTCGAGATGTGGATTTGGAGAAGGATGGAAAAAATAAAATGGACAGATAAAATAATGAAGAGGTCTTAAAAAGAGTAGAGGAAGAAAAGAATCTGTTAAAAAGGATAAAAAGAAGAAAGGGAAATTGGATTGGACATATCTTGAGAGGAAATGGAATAATCAGAGATGCCACTGAAGGAAAAATAGAAAGGAAAAGACCTAGAGGAAGAGTGAGGAAAACAATGCTAGATGACATGCTGAGTGGAGACAGCATGTCTCCACTCAGCATGTCATCAGGATACAACCTTGAAAGAGAAGGCTCAGAACAGAAGAAAGTGGAAAGTTTTTGCTACTAAAAGAAGAACCTGCTCAATTGCAGAATACTTAAGAATAACAAAAAAAAAAGTTTAAAAAAAAATTTTTAAAATTGCATCAAGCAATCCTTTACCCAAGACCAACTGATGTAGAAACGAATAAATCAGCATCTGATACATGCATGAATGCATATGACCAAAATATACAGGATGATTAAAATTAAAATATCTTTGTTTAAGACCTTGTGGAGCGTCACCCAGTCATCCAAACATGTAACTTTTCAGGAATACATTGTGCATCATATGGAAGCGACATCTGAGAAAACACAGTAGTTCTAACATTCACTACCAGGGGTGCTGTATGATGTACTGAATGTAGACGTAATTTTTCTGTGTGTGTGTAAGGAGAAAAGCAACACAGGCATAAATAACACATATTTATTCACTTCCATTATGCATCGATGGGCTGTATTGTTCAATGTGCTGTCATTCCCAGTATGCCACAAATTGCATCCTTTGCAGTGTATTTGATGGAAGAATGAGGCTGGTCTTTCAGCACTGGCAAGTTATCAGAATGATCCCAATAAACCACGTCTTTGAGAAATCCCCCAGACTCAGAAGTCACATGGGGGTCAGGATCAGGTGAAAGAGGTAGCCGTGCAGTGGGAAATGCACAGTTGTATCACTCTGACTTCTGTGAAATGTTTACAAATAACCTCTTATACAGATCATCTGATGTGTGGAGTGGGGGTCCCCCCATCCTGCATGAAAATGACCGAATCCATTCACAAGTGTTACTGTAGCACAACAAAATTATTATATCATAATACTTCTCGGCAGTAACTGAGCAGGTCACAAGACCCAACTGGAAAATTTAAGGTTACACGGTGATCAGTTCATATTTCCGAATTTAGGGACACAAAACACACGTGTTGAAATTATTATTTTACTTATTAATAAAATAACACTTGACGTTTCGACTCCAGTATTGAGGTCACCATTAGAAGGATACATGTGTATAGGAAACCAAGCTACATGCTCTAGCACTCTAAGATAAACTAAATCTATGCGGTTAATTAATCTTTTTCTTAGCCTGACCTCTAGTGATAAAAAAAAAAAATTTTTTTTTAAATAATTAATTAATAAACAAAAAACTACAATAAACTCTGCTAAAGTCCCCCTGTACTAAAATTACTAAGATTATTCTGGATTTGTACAGTTCAGATTGTTATACTGTAATTTTCTTCTGGACTTGAGATTTTTCTTTGGCTTGTTCTAGTCGCTATAAAGGTTGCAAATGGGTCCTCCAGATCCTTGGAATGGTTAGACCATCATTTTTGTTCCGATTTGGATTATGTTCGAGCATTTCACATCCTTCTTTGAATTTCCTCTCAAACCAAGTTTTGGTGCAGTGTAGGGACTTGGTACCTTTCCAATCAATTCTGTGGTATGTTTGGAGTGCGGGGTCAGAAAGGCCCGTATTTCCAAAATGGAGGTATTTAATGTGTCGTTTATGTTCATCCTTCCTAATTGGGATGGTTCACCCTACTTCCCCTATGTATGGTAGGTTACATGTGCATTGTATTTTGTAAACCCCTGGGTGGGCTAGGTGTAGAAGAGGATCTTTGGAAGAACTGAGTAGGTGTCTTAATTTTGTCAGGGATTTTAAGGTGGTTTTGATGTTGTATTTGTGTAGTGTTCTATTTTTTCAGAAATTTTTTCAAAAATCTCAATACAAGAAGACTTGGTGAAGTGTTTTTTTTTTTTTAATCTGAAAAAAAAAAAAAAACACTTCACCAGGGAGATTTTTCTTTGGCTTGTATTGAGATTTTTTCAGAAATGCCTCTAACATAAGGTATGATAATAGCATTCTTGAAATCTCTTTTGTTTTTAGTGGTATCTCTGTGGAGGAACTTGCGAATAGTTTTTTTATTGTATCCATTTTTCATAAATGTATGGTTGATGATCTTGCATTCCTGGTTTAGAGCTTGTTCATTTGAACAAATCATTTGAGCTCTGTGTTTAAGGGTGCTTATGACCCCTAGTTTTTGTGTTGGGTGGTGATAAGAATTTTTGTGTATGTACTGGCCTGTGTGCATAAGTTTGCATAGACTGAGAAGGAGAGACAGTCTGAGGGAAGACGTGTGACGAGTGTGTCTAGGAATGGAAGGGAGTTGTTTTTTTCAATTTCAATGGTGAATTGGATACATTTGTGTTTTTTGTTCAGGTGGCTAAGGAATGTATTTAGTGCTTCGTGGCTGTGTGGGCAAATAGCAAAAATATCGTCGATGTATCTGAGCCACATTTTGGGCTTTAAGCATGCTGACTCTAGACCTCATTGCTCAAAGTCTTCCACATAAAAGTTAGCGATTGGGGGGAAAGTGGTGAGCCCATGGCTGTACTCTCTTTTTGAAGGTAAAAATTGTTTTGCCACACGAAATATCCAGAGTGGAGTACGTGGGGAAAGAGTGCCGTGATGTCATGTGAAAATATGTTCTGTAGGAGTAAGACAGTATCGTTGATTAGGACATCATTGGTGAAAAGGGAAGTTATGTCAAAGCTGATTAATAAATCTTGGTCATTGAGTGTAATGTTTTTAATTTTGTTTATGAAATGTGTATTTTTTATGTAGAAAGGGGAATGACCTACCAATTCCTTGAGTGTGGCCGCTAATTTTTTGGCTAAGTGGTAATTTGGGCTGTCGATTCCTTCAACAATTGGGCGCAGTGGTGTGTCTGTTTTGTGTATTTTTGGCAGGCCATAAATTCTGGGAGCATGGGCATAATGAGGTATTAGTTTTTTAGTTGTTTCTTCTGGCCATGTATTAACGAATTTAATTAATTCAGTTTTCTTTTTGATGGAGTTGTAATTTACCATTTGGTAGGTGTTGTGGTCCAATACCAAATGGTTCATTTTATCTATGTAAGTTGCCCGATCTAAAACAACAGTGGCATTCCCTTTGTCTGATTTTGTGATAGCCCTGGTTATTTTTGAGGGATTTGAGGGCCAGTTTTTCCTGTTTTGTTTAGGTTGCTGCTCAGTTTTTTTTTGTTTGAATTTAGTATACAAGATGTTTCCATCCGTATTTTGTCAGCTAGATTGGTGGGGAGGGATCTTAAACTTCTCTCAATATGATAAATGATATCAAGTTTATTTACTGACTTTGGTGCAATGAAGTAGTTTAGACCTTTCTCCAGCAGTGAGAGTTCACCTTGGGTGAGATTGTAGATTGATTGATCGATAACCAGGCCGTGGTCCGATGGTAGTTGGTTGCTCCTAACATTGTTTGCGGGTGATTGGCTGCTCCTTTCATTATGGCATCCTGTTTGTCTTGTGCTTTCATGTTGTAGTGCTTGAAACTTCATTATTAATTTTTTTCTTGTTTTTGAGTAATAAGTTGCTGGCCGAGTCGTCTGTGATCCTGTCTAAAATATCCCATAATTCTGGATTAACGTAGCTGGATAGGTCTAATTTTAGCTGTAACACTGTGGCTTGGGTAGACGCTATGTTTTTTCGTGCCTCGTAGATATGCTCCCTTAACAAAGCTTTTTCCAACCAGGCACAGATACAGAGCGCTGATGATGACCTCAATACAGGGGTTGAAACGTCAAGTGATATTTTATAAATAATAAGTAAAATAATAATTTCAACACGTGTGTTTTGTGTCCCTAAATTCGGAAATATGAATGCTGATCACCTTGTAACCTTAAAAGAAAGAGTCATCATAACCCATGGAGATGTGACCCACAAGCAGTGCAGCCTCTACGGTAAGCTAAAGATACATGTTTCCTTGTTGATTAATCGACTAGCCTTTTTGAAACAATGTAGAGACAGCAACTTAATACCCAACTGCATTAAATTAAAGAAGTTTACATCGGCTAAAGCCTTCTGTACTTAGCCAAAAAATTAACAGTCACACTCAAGGAATTGGTAGGTCATTCCCCTTCCTGCATAAAAAATACACATTTCATAAACAAAATTTAAAACATTACACTCAACGACCAAGATTTATTAGTCAGCTTTGACATAACATCCATTTTCACCAATGTCCAATCAATGATGCTATCTTACTCCTACATATTTCCACACGACATCACGGCACTCTTTTCCCACGTACTCCACTCTGGATATTTCATGTGGCAAAACAATTTTTACCTTCAAAAAGAGAGTACAGCCACGGGCTCACCACTTTCCTCCCAATAGCTAACTTTTATGTGGAAGACTGAGCAATGAGCTCTAGAGTCAGCGTCCCTAAAGCCCAAAATGTGGCTCAGAAAGTCCACAATATTTTCGCCATTTGGCTCCAAGGCCACGTAGCACTAAATACATTCCTTAGCCACCTGAACAAACAACACAAACGTATCCAACTCACCATTGAAATGGAAAAAAACACTCTCTTCCATTCCTAGACACACTCATCACACATCTTCCCTCAGACTGTCTCTCCTTCTCAGTCTATGCAAACTTACGCACACAGGCCAGTACATACACAAAAATTCTTATCACCACCCAACACAAAAACTAGGGGTCATAAGCACCCTTAAACACAGAGCTCAAATGATTTGTTCAAATGAACAAGCTCTAAACCAGGAATATAAGATCATCAACCATATATTTATGAAAAATGGATACAGTAAAAAAACTATTCACAAGATACCACTAAAAACAAAAGAGATTTCAAGAATGCTATTATCATACCTTATGTTAGAGGCATTTCTGAAAAAAATTTCAATACAAGCCAAAGAAAAATCTCAATACCAGAAGACTTGGTGAAGTTCCCCCCCCCCCCCCTTAACATTCAATACAACTTCAACTGTCGAGTCCAGAAGAAAATTGCAGTATAACAATCTGAATTGTACAAATCCAGAATAATCTTAGTAATCTTAGTACAGGGGGGACTTTAGCAGAGTTTATTGTAGTTTTTTATTTATTTATTTTTTAAATTTTTTTTTATCACTAGAGGTCAGGCTAAGAAAAAGATTAATTAACAGCATAGATTTAGTTTATTGTAGAGTGCAAGAGCATGTAGCTTGGTTTATACACATGTATCCTGATGATGATGACTTCAATACAGGGGTCGAAACGTCAAGTGTTATTGTATTAATAATAAGTAAAATAATCATTCAGCATGTGTTTTGTGTCCAACTGGCAAATGTCTCAAAGAAGAATGGTCCAAAGTTAAATGAAGTTGTAAACCTGCACCAGACAGTAACTTAACTTTGAGTGAATGCAAAGGAATTTGTTTGATCACATGCTGGTTTTACATAGACAATACTTGGGAATTTCGGTATTGACAGGTGAAATTACACAGGTATCCATTCAGGTGAAAGTGAGACTCATCTCCCCTACAAACTCATCCACAGTCACAAAGAGCTCAACTCCACTCAAGGAAGGAATGTTGAAGTGAATGTTAGTTGACTTTCAAAGTCCTACAGGAATAACTACTGTGTCAGGGTTGTCTTGAATAGATAGAAATGCAGAATTTCCATAGAATTTGAGACAGTCGTGCAAGGTGCATTCATGTCTTGAATTTGAAATGTGGAAATATTTCCATTTTGATTTCAGTGAGTGGAATGATTGCAACACAAATTTTAAACTTTTTTTTTTTCATTCCTAAAACTATTTAAAATTTTAGCAACAATTTTTGCAAGAATTTTAAATGCTAAATATCAATAAAATTTATGAACCAGAAACCAGCAATAACCTACACATTGATGGACAAAAACAAATTGAATGTATTCTAAATATATAATGCACCTAAAAAAAAGCAAGGAACTCAACACACCAAGAAAGGTATTTTATTAAAGATGGAGTGGTTTTTAAAAGGTCTCTAAGGTGATGGTTTTCCACTGGAAAAAGAAAACCATCTGCTGCCTAAAGAAGGATGTTCAAGTCCTATCGTGGCATGTTTTGCGAGTCTCTGATTACAAAGCAGAGATGCTATTCATTCAGCTATATAATGCTGGCATGAATAATCTAGCATGATAAAGTAATCACTAATTCCTCACTACTCACTGTGAGAAAAATCTAGTCCTCACATCCTTACTAATAAAAATCTTTACAAATTTCAAGACATGACTTGTTCTTTACTGAAATGTACGTACTTTTAGGTTTTTCCTATACTCTTTACTAATATATCTATTACATCTTCTCTTTTCTGCCTATTTACTAAACTTTAATTATAAACCCACAAAAGTTAAATCTGTTCTCTACTTGAGCCTAGTCTATGACAAAGAGAGAGTAGCCAAGGTGTGGTTATATCAAGATTTTATTAAAGAAAAAAATAAACTATATTTGTTAGCATAGGTCATTCCAGTAATTTTTTTTTTTTTTGCATATACTACTTTTCTTGCAGCAATTTCTCATCGACACAATACACAGTGAAATATAAGGTTATGCATACAATGTAAAATGAATATATAACCTTACATTTTACTATAATGAAGCAACACCTACCACTGTATAGCATCAGTCTATTCAAATTCTCCTTCAGGGCATACAAAAACATTAAGTCCAGCAGGCATAACTACTGTGTCAGGGTAGTCTTGAATGGATAGAAATGCAGAATTTCCATAGAATTTGAGACAATTGTGCAAGGATATCACCTTTCTGACCATTCCTAATAAGATTACCTGACTAGCTAAACCAAACAGCAGTTTCTCAAGTACAGAGTCCTACAGTACATCACTGCTCACTCACTCATTCTATATGCTTAGGTAGTCTTATTCATATCAATATTTTAATATCCATTCTAATTTTTAATCCAATTTTCACATATTTCAAAGTCATGCAATATCACAAGGTATAACAATTTCTCTGATGAATTTATTACAAAAGTGAGTATTATTAAGGCAAAAGAATCTCTTCTTAGTTATGCTTCCTCTCCCCCCCCCACCACCACAGAGAGCCTCATTCCTATCTAAATTCAAGTCCTAAACTGAAGAAGATTCAGAACTGACTGAATCACATTCTGTGACTAAAGAAGCTGATACTCTCTGAATGGCATACGACTTCTTAGCATTCATTCTGTAAATTGTTATAACTCAGTACTTAACTCACCAGAAGACAAGGTGATTTCAGTTAATCGTTAGCTTTTTGCTCTGCAAAAATGCAGAGCAAAAAGTCCGCATAAGACAGAGGCTACATAAAACATCTGTTTTAGACACCAATAATCTACCCTATGAACTTCTTGGTTGTTGGCAACCAGGAAGTTCATAGGGTAGAATGCACGTCCAACATGAAACAACTTTGGATAAGCTACTCTGCTTGGATTTAATCCCTCTGCAATCATTAGCAATCTTTCCCCATTACTATCAATCCTGTCTAACCAACCTGAATACACTATACCCATCAGATTATATTCTTATATGGATATCTTCTTCTGTTAGCCACATCTGTGTGTTGAGACTTAAATGCTGTGAGGACATGTTGGAGGCTTAATGGATTATACAGCACTCGGAAAGGATTAAAACTGATTTTAATACTTCCTATATTTTGTCTCAGTTACTGAGACATCTTCAGGGATTACAATAAACTAATGTAGCACACACTCAAACACAATACTAAGCCAAACATGTGGGTTTGGATTTGTGGATTTTTGGTAAGCCGTATATTTGGGGAAGGTGAAAACAGAAAAGTTTGAGTTTTTTTTTATAATATCCGGAGGCCAGGAGGATACTTTTTTAAAGTTTTTTTAATTTTTTAACTTGTGTTCACTAAAAATCTACAAACCTAATATCTTCCCCCCAAGACTTATAATAGATGCCACTAATGCACCATGCTACAAACTATCAAAGCAGCTGGCTAACTCTCTACCCCCCCCCCCACTGGACTTACATCCTATATAAAAAACTACTTATTTTATAACCCTGATGGAAAATCTAACTTTAAATAATACAGACATATTGGTAAACTTTGACAACACCTCACTGTTTACCAATATTCCCTTAAGTGACACCTTAACACTCTTAAAAAATGTTTTGCCTTCTGACATTTAGATCTCTTTTCCTTTGCCATCAATTATGGTTATTCTTCTTGGAAGAATAACCATATTTACAGATAGAGGGAACTGCCATGGGTTCCCCTTCTCACATCCTCTTGCCAATTTTTATATGGAAAATTTTGAAAAACAAGCCAGCCATAGACTCAACCCCTCTGAAACCTATCTAACTAAGATGAGAAGATGAGATTATGTGCTTTCTGCTTGGCCTCATGGCTCAGACACATTAGACTCCTTCCTAAGTTGCCTCAACAGCCTACATCCAAGAATCCAGTTTACAGTGGATAAGGAAAATAACAATTTACCCTTCCTAGACACCTTAGTTACACGCTTTCCTAATGGTAAACTTTCCTTCACTGTATATAGAAAACCTACGCACACAAGCAGATACATTCATAAACTCTCCCACCACCCCACTCAACAATATGGCATTATTAAAACTCTAACCAAGAGAGCCCACAATCTTTGTTCCAGTGAAACTGCTCTTTCAACTGAACTCAATCACATACACAACACCTTCCTCTCCAATGAATGGCTATAGCGATTACAGTTAAAAAAAAATAATCGGTTCCTTCCCCACTCCCCAGCCATCTCTTCAGAAGGAGTTCAGAAATGCCATCACCATACCCTACATCTGTGGCACATCAGAAAAATTGGCCAAGTCCTTAAAAAAGTACAATCCTCACACAGCATTCAAGTCACACTGCAAACTTGCTACCCTTATTCATTCTACCAAAGATCAGCTCCTTCCTCTCTCAATGCCTGGAGTTTATAAAGTACCCTGTTCCTGCAAGCTGGCATATTTTGGACAGACAGATAGATCAGCAACCATCTGCTTAGAAGAACACAAATCATACACCTGCAATCACAACTAAGGTCAGTCTGGCCTGGCAAACCATGTTTTTGATACAACCCACAGGATCTCCTGGAGAAAAACCACCATGCTCCACCACAGTAAATTCAAAAAAGAAAGAATATTTTTAGAATCTGCAGCAACACTCAGAAATCAACTGAATCTAAATAAACACGGTTGCATTAAACTTCCAAAAATTTGGGAAACATTATCAGAGATCCCACCACCTAGATAGGACTTTAGAGTCACCCAAGTGTTTGGCTTAGTATTGTGTTGTATTTGAGTGTGTGTTACATTCGTTTTTTGTAATCCCTGAAGATGTCTCAGTGACTGAGACGAAAGATAGGAAGTATTAAAATCAGTTTTAATCCTTTTCGAGTGCTGTATATATTCCATTAAGCCTCCAACATGATGTCAGCCACATCTTACTAATACCAGTAATTTTTGGTTTATCATTTACCAATGCTAAAAATTTATCTTTCTTCTCTTCATGACATTCAATCTCTAAGCTAATGCTTATTCAAGCATTAGCTTAGAGATTGAAATTTCACAGGTTCAAAAAAGCAATCCATGTTTCATTCATGAAATTAATTCTTAAACCACTGCCATAATCACTGCTTTTCTTCTATGACAAAAACTAGTCTCATCATTCTCAAGGAAATCATTTCCATAATGTTTCTCTCTCTCATCCTAGTGCATGTCCAATCTCTCATGCAGTCACCCTGTCCTATCTAGTTTCCCTAACTAGATATGTTCACTCTGTCACCAAAATTTCTTCAAATACCTAATACCAAATCTATTTAAGCAACCAGCATGCCAGTACAAATCCTTTCTATCATCAAAAACACTTAACTTATCAACATACTATACTCCATCTCTCCTGTGCAGTCTACGAATTGAATCATTAACAATCACAGCCGTCCAGTCAGCTCACTCATACCTTGGCAATTTACAATCTTGATTTTTTTTGCATTTCTTTTCTGTCCCATTCAACAATGCTTTTCTCTCTTCACTCTTATCAAAATTATCTCCTTTCAAACTGTTTGTCCCAACTAAATCATATCTTTCACTTGCCCTACTTGAATATATAGTATCAGCCACATCACAACCCTTCACCAGCAGAAACTAGAAAACACTTGTTATTCACCTGTCTAGCGTATCCCTAATCATTATTCCTTCTTGAAATGCGTTTATTGCAAGTTACCCATACAAGCAATTCTTATCAGGATGTTAATTACTGTTCTTATTTTAAACCACCACGCTTGTTGATCACAAAGTATTACTTACAGTCAACTCACTTTATAGCAAACTCACACAGGGATCATGGAAATACATTATAACTAATTCATAACAAAAATGCTTATGTTAATTTAATTCTTTTTAATTTGTAGAATTTGACTTATCAATACAATAGGAAAACAATCAAAAAAAAAAAAAAAAAAGAGAACACCAGTTCAATTGAAAGTGAGCATGTGATATTATATGAATTATCCAGGAGAATAGCTCCATCTGTATTAAAAGATATCTAAAAATAAAGTACAATCAAATAAATGAGTTAAAATATTTTTAAATATAAAATTAATTAATTACAATTTACAGAACAAACACAAGGATGGTGAGTAGTCAGCATAACTTCCCAAAATTAAGTTCAAGACAATCATTTTTTGTTAAGGTTTGGATTCTGAATGTGTGCTTCACAGCTTTCTTTGTGCAGTCTCTCCAGAACAAAATACTTATATAATACTTTGATCTTGTTCCAAAGAATCCTGTGTTTTGTAGATAATGCATAGCTTGCTAAACTAGATTTAGTGGTTTCTTTAAGTGAAATATATTCTTGATCCTCTTCCATATGAATTTATGCAGAATGACCAGTCTGCCCATAATAACATAAGACACAAGAGATTCTATAAACTCCAGGATAAGAAAGAGGTGTACCTATGAAAATTTAGTAGGGACTTTTTAGCAGTTTGTCACAGCAACTTTGTCTTTATAGAATCGACCCATTTATGTTCTTTCTCACACCCATATCCTCCTCTGTCAACTAAATCTCACTAATATACAATTTTGCACAAGATCATCATAGTTACTCACTTCAGCAAAATTTATTAAACTACGAAAAAATGTTAAACTAAATTACATAAATTGTCTCCCCAATTTGTTTAAATACTTATTAACAACTCTTATTCTAGAATAATATATTTTTATGGTTTGTATATACATATATATTACATCACAAATATTTTAAAACAATTTACCTAAATGTAAGACATCAACTAAGGCAATATCTGCAACCAACCTAAGGTGTTGAGAACAAACACGTTTTAGTTCACCAGTGCAGCTATTCCAAAGACAAACACTGCCATTTCTATGTCCAGTGACTACATAGGAACCTATTTAAAAAAACATTTCACAATAAATCACGGAACACATAAAAGGTCTTATACTAAACAAATATATATATAAAAAAGTACACTGAATCTCAAGAAATATCATTGTTGGGGTGCTTGGTCAAAGCAGTATAACCGAGAGGAGACCTCCACATAGCCTTTAAAGGAATGCGGAGAACCGACCAGGGTTTCTGACATAATGTCCAATCCTCACCTTCTCGAGGTGCACCCCGTTGGGTATCTACTTGGATACTGAACGAACGAGGATGGGCTGCCAATTTGGGATTTAGCCGACCAAATTGTATTCTTATTGGTTAAACCAAAATAAAAAATGATGGTACAACATGACAAAATGTCATGCCGGCTGGGGCGTCGCCCAGTTAAACAAGGCCCCCGTTGTTTTCGCCAGGGAACCAGGGTGAACAGCGAAAAGTCAGCTACTGGAACAAATCTGAAAACAAACCCCAACTCAACATCACCAGAGTTAAAGATCGGTACTATTAATGTAAGAAGCCTGAATGGCAAAGAAATGGAGCTAGCTGAGGAATTAGATAAGTACCAGATCGACATAATAGGGGTGACTGAAACAAAAAAGACCAAAACGGATGAGATCTTTCTGAGCAATAAATACAAAATGTTATATTCAGGCAATGACAATCAAGGAAAAGCAGGAGTAGCCATAGTATTCAACACAAAATACGAGGCTAATCTTCTTGAATGGCAGTCGGTCTCAAGTAGAGTGATGTGGACAAATATGAGAATGGGGAACTGGACAATGAGACTTATTTGTGCCTATGGTCCCACAGAAAGTTCTACTAAGGTAGAAGTGGAGGAATTTTTTGAGGCTTTAGAAAAAGCAACTGACACAATGAAAAAGGAAAAGTTGGTCCTTGTTGGGGATCTAAATAGCAGAGTAGGAAATGATGGTGAGACATACAAAAATATTTTGGGAAAATTTGGAGAAGAGCAAAGCTAATAATAATGGCAAATATCTGTTAGATTTCTGCTCACGACATGGACTGATTATTACTAACACCATGTTCCAACATAAAAATGTGCACAAATTCACATGGAGAGAAGAGGCAAGGAATAAGAAAAGTCTCATTGACTATGTTATTGTTGATAGTGATGTTTTCTCCCTGGTACAGGACACCAGAGTGTACAGAGGATTTGAAATTGGAAGTGATCACTATTTAGTCTTGAGCAGGATAAAATTGAATTTCATACTGAAAAGAATAACATGTAAGAAAGTTTTCAAGCGAATAAAAGTTGAGCAACTCTCAGATATGAACTGTAGACTAAAATACACAAAGATTATTGAAGAAAAAATGAAAGAGTTTCAGAACAGGAGTCAAACCTTGGAGATTCAGTGGCAAACTCTGAAGAAAACATTGATTGATTCTACCAGAGAGACATGTGGTGTGGTTGTCTGTAAGGATAAAAAAAATGAGAACTCCCTGGTGGACACAGGAAGTTAAAGAGACAGTGAAGGAAAAGAAAAAAGCATATCAAAAGTTCCTGTCAAATAAGTCAGTTTGTGCTCTTAGAGAATATAGAGACAAATGCAAGAATGCTAAACACTATGTAAAACTAGCTAAACAAAAGTCATGGGAGGACTTTGGCAAGAATATAGAAAATAAATATCAAGAAGGTGGCAAAATATTCTGGAGGTTGTTGAAGAAGCTTAGAAATGGAGGAAAGAGTGCTGTAAAAGGAGTTAGAGATGATAAAGGTGACATGAAAACGGGAGAAAAAGATATCCTTGAAGTATGGAGTAATTACTTTGAAAAACTGCTAAATGAAACAAGCAGTTATGACAGCACAGTGGTAAAAAACACTGACCAGGCATGCAGTCAGGAATACATATCCATACTTGAAGTAGAAAAAGCCATCAAAGGCTTGAAATGTGGAAAGGCAGCTGGAGTAGATGATATTCGACCAGAAATGCTGAAGTATGGTGGTATAAGAGTCTTATAGTGGCTGCACTGCATAGTTCAGAAAGCCTGGACAGAGGGACGAATTCCCGATGATTGGAGTAGAGCTCTCATAGTACCCATATATAAAAAGGGAAATAAAACTGCATGTGAGAATTACAGAGGTGTGTCCCTACTGAGTGTTCCTGGCAAGATCTATGCAAGTATACTTGAGAAACGGTTGAGAAGAATTGTGGAAGAAAAGCTTGGTGAAGAACAAGCTGGATTCAGGACAAACAGAGGCTGTCAGGATCAGATCTTCACTTTACGACAAATAGTCGAGAAAGCATGGGAATATAACAAAGATCTATACTTAAGTTTTGTCAATCTGGAAAAAGCATATGACAATGTGCCAAGAGAGAAGCTATTCAATACACTGCAGTTATATGGTGTCAATGGGGCATTATATCAAGCAATACTTAGTCTTTATTTGAGTTGTAAGTCAGCAGTTAGAATTGAAGGAAGTACAGGAAGATGGTTTAATGTTAAATCTGGTGTGAGACAAGGATGTACATTATTCCCTCTGTTATTCATTATCTATATGGATCACATTATGAAGGAAAGTGGTATTAAACATGATATCAAAATTGGAGATGTTAATGTCAGCTCTTTGCTTTATGCAGATGATGTTATACTTCTAAATAAATCCGCTACAAGTCTGCAAGATTCTCTGACTAAATTGAATAGCTGTTGTAATAGATATGGTATGAAGGTCAGCAATAAAAAGACAAAGACAATGAAAATAGGCAGAATCATTGAAAATGTCAACTGTGATGTGAATGGAGAACCTGTGGAACAAGTAAAACATTTCAGCTATTTAGGCACGATTTTTACTGAAGATGGTAAATTAAATATAGAAATAGACAACAGAATCAGCAAAGCTGGTATGGTGGGAAGTCAATTGAATAAATTCATATGGAATAAGAGAGAAATTAGTCGGAACACTAAATTAGCTGTATACAAGACAGTGTTCAAACCAGTTTTAACTTATGGATCTGAGAGCTGGGTCAGATGTAAAACACTTGACCAAAGAGTAGAGACCACAGATATGAGAGTCCTGAGAAAGATTATAGGCGTGAACAGATGGCATCAATGGCAATATCATATTAAAAACGAGGATATTAGGAAAGAACTTGACATTGTCAACATCCAGGAATGCGTTAGCAGAGCTAATCTCAGGTGGTATGGTCACTTAAACAGAATGGGCGAGGAAAGATTAGCAAAACAAGTGTTCTCTGCCAGGTTGGCAGCAAAACGACCCAGAGGAAAACCAAGATATAGGTGGATTGATACAGTACAAAGTGCCTTAGACGATAGAAATATAAGATCTGATAATGTTGGAGTCTTGACAAGTAACAGACTGATTTGGAGGAAAATTGTAGATAGGAAATTAAAAATGATGTAATTTTTTTTCATGTAGTACTATCATATCCTGTGCACCCCTTGAGGGTACATGGCAGGAATTTGATGATGATGATTTAGTTGTTTAAAATTCACAACATGGTGAGCTAGGAAATATATATCAACATTGTTTATTTAGACACTTTAATACTGCCACTGCTAGAAACTAGTTAACTTAGTTTTTCAGTTAAATTTTATTACTGTTTATTTGGGCACTCCATGAAGTCAAAGAACTCATCGCAGGAGACCTGCTCTATCCATTAACACAATACCTATCATACATTTCCTTAAATCTATTCAACATAATCCATTAAATCCATTCCACTCATTCACCACTCTCCAAGTAAAAAACCTGGTCTGTATGTCCTTACTAACCACACTCTTAGCTTCCAAGTGTGCTCACTTGTTTTCCTCCTAATCCCCATCTATTGAAAAATTTCTTTGTGTCAATCTTATAGTATCCCTTTAGTAAATTATATTTCTATCACATTCCCTCTTTGCAGCTAACTCTGCAACAACCCACATGCCCTAGATCTATCCTTATAGGGAACATTCCACAGACCTGTCACCAGCTTGGTCACTCATCTCTGAATCCTCTCCACCACCTCCCCAGTCTCCAAGAACCGCAGATAACCAAATTTGTGCACAGTAGTCAACATGTGACCGAATCATAACCTTACAAAGAGGGATAATAACCTCCCCATCTTTCCTTGTCGATGTGTTCTTCAGCCTACAAGTAACCCTCTGAGCTATTTTGCCAACTTTTGCAATATGTCCTCTGAATTTCATATCTCTATCCATCATCACCCCAGATCCCTAGCCTCATCAATTTCGTGTAAATTAGTAGCATCAATATGATACAAAGTGTGTAATCTTTTCATCCCAAAGTGTATTACTTTACAGTTTACAACATTGAATTGACAGCCATTGTCCTTTGCCCACACTGCCAATTTATCTAAATCATTTTGTAACATATCTACATCACCTTTATCAACTATTGCCCTCCCTACTTTTGCATCATCGGCAAACAACCAAATGTCCCCCCTTCAAATTTTTCTCCTGTATCATTAAGGTATAAATTAAAGAGTAGTGATCCTAGTACAGAAACCTAGGGCATTCTACTAGTCATCCTCATTTGCCTTGATCCCATTCCACCATACACCACCTTCTGATATCTATCTATCAGCCACCCCTCTATCCATGCCACCAGCCTCATCCATTTCCATTAGCTTCAACTTATGTAATAGTTTTCCCATGCAGTATTCTGCCAAATGCCTTTGCAAAGTCCAGCAGTATCCTAGTATAGCCATCTTTATCCAATTTTGCTGTCACCTTATTATAAACGGTGAATAAATTACTGAGGCAGGACCTACCTTTTACAAAGCCATGCTGTCCCATATAAAGTATCATATTCCTATCCACCCATATTATGAAGAGTTCTGAGCATACCTTGCATGTCGCATTTATAGAACTTAAGCAAAAAATGTTATTACTACATTTAATGCAACAGAAATTTCGACTACAGACAGGTCCTGACTTTACAAGTTAATTTGTTGATAAAGCAAGAATTTCTCACAGACAATGATAAACATCAAGCAAATAACAGTATGCTTAAACAATGATTTATTTATTAAAGAAATTAAGCATCTCAAAAGTGGGCAAAAGTTTTGCCCACTTTTGAGATGCATGAATAGCAGCTTAGTTAACAGGCATATTCAATCACTGTGTTTGATCATCCACATAGTTAAATGCTTCTCCATTTGAAAAAAATGCTGTCAACTTCTTTAGTATAAATTATGTCAACTGCATGGATTGTGAATTTAACTGCCTTTGAATATTTTTCTTTATCCTTTAAAATTGTGCACATGTGCACACGCACGCACACACAGTTGAAGTGCATAGATAATATTTCTCAAAAAGATCAACAGGCTGCTGCATGTTTGTTTATGATCTCATTTTCTTTCCAAGTTATTTGTTTTTCCTATTTCATTTAATTAAAATCAGTGTGCACTGCTTAGTTTTGGCATACTGCATAGTTTTAATAAGGGGGAGGGAGATTAAATCTGAAATAAGACATCAAAAATGATGAGCAAAGTCAGTGAGACATTCCTGTCTGCCTGAACAAACAAAGGTATGCACAGTAGTGCATTGCATGGTTGCCTGCATGGTTTGAAATACCATATTCATGAATGTTTAGCATTTATTTATTTATTGCAATTAATGCTCATATTTTTGATTTTATTGATTCTTGAAAAAAATAACTCAAACCAGGAAATTCCTGTAACTTACTCAGATACTAAGTACCAGAAAAAAAGAGTAGCTCTAGTAATCAGCACAAGACGAACCTCTTAAACATCACACACTCAAGTAGAGTGATATAAGCAAATTTTCAAATGAGAAATTGAACAATGAAACTTATTTGCATCAATGGTCCATTGAAGATACTGGTAGAAGATGCAGGGGGAATTTTTGTTAGAGATTGCAGCTGATCTAGATAAAGAAGGAAAAGCTGGTTCTTGAAAACCTGAACAGCTGAGTAATTGGATGTTGAAAAATGGCTAAGATTAATAATAAAGACCTGCTAGATTTCTGCTCAAGACTAGTCATTAACAGCATCATGTTTCAGAATAAGAATGTGTATAAGAACTCAAACTCAGGAACTTCTTGTATTCTTAAAATAAGCAGAAAATGAAAAAATAACAACATACATTTTGTAAATCGGCAGTACTTAAGTAACTAGCCTAAAAGCTGCACATGCAAGGATTTTAGTTCAAATCTTGCTAGAAAGAGGGAGGGGGTATATTTAATATTAAAACATCATTCCAAGTTTTTTTTTTTTTTTTTCTTGGCTAATTCAAACTAACTGCAGCTTGAAATTCTGTACAAACCAAATTTGTAGTAAGACAAAAAATTTTTTTGATATATCAGAGTGGCATTTCCAGATTATTTAGGTTTATAATGATTCATGAGTGGAAGTAATACAAAGAGATCATTCCAAAACACTTTTGCAAATTCAATTCATAGCTACTTTTGTAATTCATTCTGTAATCACTGCAACTGAAATTATAGTACATCCTTTAATATTTTCTAGAAATATTTATCCCATAACTTTGTTGCATGTACATTATCTAATTAGTAACTTAGTTTTTTCTATATCATTTTTCATAATAGGTTATTCTTTGCAGAGAAAAAGTGAATCTGTTACACTAATTTTTGAGTAAGTTTTCCGCTAACCATAATGGTAAGCACATGCTGATTTCTGTTCAGGACACAGACTAGTTATTACTAACACCATGTTCTGACAAATATGATAAAAGATGTTGATAGTGACATTTCCATGATGGTTTGGGATATAAGAATATACTGAAGATAAGAAACAGGATGATCATTTAATTTTGAGCAAGATAAAATTGAATATCATATTGAAAAGAAAACTGTGTAAGAAAGTTAAGAAAATGATGTTGAGCAGTTTTCAGAGGTAAACAGACAAATACAAATATTATTCAGGAAGATATAAAAGAGTGAAAACAAGAATTTAACCTTGGAGATTTAGTGGCAAACCCTGAAGAAATATGCAGTGAGATTTTTCTATCTTTGCAAGCATTCTGCTGCCAAAGATAGAAAAATCATAACTCCATGGTGGATTTAGGAAGTTAGAGGTAATAAAGGAAAAAAAAAAGAAAAGTTAGAACATGCTCAGAGAGAATACAGACAAAAATGTAAGAAAGTGAAGCATTCTGTAAAATAAGCTAAACAAAAGTAATGGAAACTTTGTTAAGAACACAGAAAACAAACATCAGGAATGTGGAAAAACATTCTAGAGGCTATTGAAAAAAAAGCTCAGAAATGAAAAGAGTATCATAAAAGGAATCAAAGATGGGAAACATGCCATGAAAACTGAAGATAAAGATGTTCTAGATGTATAGAGTAGTTATTTTGAAAGATGGCTAAATGCAACAAGCAATGACAGCACACTGACTGTAAACATTTAAGAACTATGCAATTAGGAATACATATCAATAATTGGAGACAGAGATAACCAACATAAACCTGAATCTGACATGTGGAAAGGCAACTGGAGTAGATGCTATTGGACTGCTAGAATATGGGGATCAAATTCCAAATGGTTGGAATAGAGTTCTCATATACCATCTAAAAAAAAGTGAAATAAAACTAAATGGGAATTGCAGAGAAATTTCCCTATAGAAAAGGCTAGAAAAATTCTGGACAGGGAAACTTGAACAAGCTGGGTTCAGAACAAATACGTTGTCAGGATCAGATTTTCACTTTAAGGCATTTAAATAGTTGAGAAATCATGGGATCAAGGATCTATGTTTTGTAGATCTGGAAAAAGCATGATATGATGCCAAGAGAAAAGCTGTTCAAAACATGGTGTAAATGGTACCAGGAATACAGTCTATATTTGAGTTGTAATTCAGCAGTTGGATCAAAGGAGATACAGGAAGATAGTTTGATGTTAAATCAATTGCGGGCAACAAGAGTGCATGTTATCTTCACTGTTATTTATTACTATTATTACTAATATTACGGGCAACTCCAGGGAGTCAGACTCATCGAGGGAGGCCCCAAATCATATTCATCACAACTATCTGACATTCATACAGTATCTATCATACCTCGCCTTAAACTCATTCACTGTCACAGCATCCACTACAGACTCAGGGAACGCATTCCACTCATTCACTACTCTAAAAGTAAAGAACCCAGCTCTAACACCTTTACTAACCACACTTTTGCCCAGTTTCCATGGATGTCCCCTAGTCCTCCCACAACCAGCCCTGTTCTCAAAAATATCTTCTGAATTAATTTTATAGAAACCCTTCAGTAATTTGAATGTCTCAATCATATCTCACCTACTCCGCCTATCAACCAATTTTTGCAACCCACAAATCCTCAACCTGTTCTCATACGGTTCATTCCACAGACCTGCTATCATCTTGGTCACTCGCCTCTGGATCCTCTCCACCTCCTCCCCATCAAGAAGAAACCTAGGTGACCAAATCTGAGCACAGTAGTCTAGATGGGGTCTTATCAAGGCTCGATAGAGAGGAACAATAACCTGCTTGTCTCTGCTTGTCAACGTATTCTTCAGCAACCAAGTGATTTGATGAGCTCTTTTGGTCACTTTTGCAATGTGTCCCCTAAATTTCAATTCCTTATCCACCAACACTCCTAAATCTCGTGCCTCATCAATTTCCTGGAGCAGGGTTCCACCAATGCAGTAAACTGCCGCCAATCTTTTCATCCCAAAATGCATAACCTTACATTTTGCCACATTAAACTGACATCCATTCTCCTTAGCCCAGACCTCCAATCTATCCAAATCATCCTGCAAAATTTTGACGTCATCTGCATTCACTATTGCCCTACCCAACTTCGCATCATCCGCAAACAAATGTACTGTTCCTCTCAGATCATTTCCTATATCATTTATGAACAAATTAAACAGCAGTGGTCCAAGAACAGATCCTAGTGGCACACCACTAGTCACAGGCCGTCTTGTGGACTCTACTCCCGAGTAAACCACTCTCTGATATCTCTCCGTCAACCACCCTCCTATCCATCTCACCAACCCTATGTCCATTCCCATATGCTGCAATTTACTGATTAGAATTCCATGTGGAATCCTGTCAAAGGCCTTGGCAAGGTCCAGTAGAATCACCGTAAACCCATTACCCTTATCCAGTTCAGCCGTCACTGTGTTATAATACATGAGCAAGTTACTGAGGCATGACCTACCCTTCACAAAACCATGCTGTCCCCGATATAGTATCCCATTTTCTTCTATCCAATCTTGTATTTTCCTCTTGACTATTTTCTCTAAGACCTTGACAATGATTCCTGATATGCTAATCGGTCGGTAATTTACAACAGCAGTCTTGGAAACACCTTTATGCAGTGGAACTATTTTCCCCTCTTTCCACCCGCTCGGGACTAACCCAGACCCGAGACTCAAATTAAACAAAATGGTCAAGGGTACTGACAATTCTTTAGCTGCTTCTCGTACAACACGAGCTGGTATACCATCCAATCCCACAGATGTATTGACATTGAGGTTATGCAATAGACTACTCACCTCCACTTCATTAACCACAATTCCCGTATAATCTACTGGTTTATTCGTTTCTGCAATGTCACCACCTGGATGATATACTTTTGCAAAGTGCTCACTCAGTAACTCAACTATCTCAACTGATTCAGTTACCTCCCTACCATCGGCATTCTTTAAAATCAATCTGCCATGTACATTTTTTCTTTTACTTGCTACATATCTAAAAAACTGTTTAGGATTCTCTTTAGCCTGCATGGCCAATGTTCTTTCGTAATCCTTTTTTGCTTTTCTTACCACACTCGTAACCCTTCCGGCCTGCGCTTTATACCGTTCATGTGCCTGCCGGTCACCCTTCTCCTTAAATTCCCTCCATAGTTGTTTCTTTTTTTGCAACTCAAGCTTAATGGTGTTATTCATCCATTTAACCCCTACTTGATTTATTATTCGGACTCTAGGTATACAGTCAGCCATTGCTTCATGCAAGCACTTCTTAACTACCTCCCATGCACTATCAACTTCTAGTCCTTGCAGTTGTACATGCCATGGCACTGAACCAATCAAACTCCTAAGCTTGTCATACTTTCCCACCCGATAATTCCACATGTACCCTGTCTTAATTGAAAATTCTACACCTTTAGCCACCTCCCAAGTTAAGACCCTATGATCACTCTCACCGATTGGTGGCAATGTGGTCATATTTGTTACAGCCAAATCCTCAGATGTAATTACTAGGTCAAGCACTCTCTGACCCCTAGTATTTTCCATTACATGCTGTCGCAGATAGTTATCCCTTAATAACCGCATAAAATCCAGTTCCTTCCTCCCGTGTGTCCTCTCCTCACTCCAATCAATGCGACCATAGTTGAAATCTCCCATAATAATCACCCTCCTTCCACCCATTTCTTCTATTTGCTTGTGCATACTGTCACCACCATCTTTTCCATCACCTGGTCTATAGCAGCACCCAATTGTATATTTAGTTCTGCTAGCCACAATCTCACACCAAATGGCCTCAAATGTGCTCTTTTCTCTATCCTGCAATTCAACTTCTATTCTCCTTGGCTGGAGCTCATCAGCTATCATCAACAATACTCCTCCCCCCATTTTATTCTCTCTGTCATTCCTGAACACACTATACCCATCACATTCAATCCCACTAGTTATATCATCTACAGTCAGCCATGTTTCACTAATACCTATAACCTGTGGTCTGGAAGTGCCAACCATGGCCAAAAACTCTTCCTTCTTGTTCCTAATACTCCTAGTATTAGTGTACATGAATTTAAGACCCCCTTTAGCCCCTACCCCACCTTGATGCCTTATATTAACTATCCCACTCAGATTTGTTGTCCTTATTTGCTCTGGCATATTATATTCATTCTTACATTCAACTGCCTCCATAAGGACTGTATCTCTACTCCCCCCCCCCTAACAAATCTAGTTTCCCTGAATTTGCACATCCACTACATTCAGCAACACTTTCTCAAGTCTTCTTACACCATAACCATTCAAATGCAAGTCATCCATCTTATATAGATCCTTTCGCCCATCAAACTCACTCCACACATCCACAAATTCCACACCACTCGTCATACATAACCCACGCATAAAGTCATTTGCAATTAGCCCTCCTTTTAAACATTTCACTGTCATACCGTGGCAAAAGACTAATCATTCTAACTCTCTCACTCTTTTCTTTTGCTACCTCAAACAATTCATTCAGGTCTTCTATCATTTCCATTTTATCTCCTTTCAAATCATTCGTACCTGCCACAACAATCATTTCTTTCACCCTTTCCTTTTGCTCTCTAATAGACGCAGTTACGTCCTTTATGGTCGCACCAGGTTGGTACGATTTTGTCAAATCCTCTACTAACACACCTCGTACTAACGAGTCTCCATACAGCACGCTATCCTTCATTTTGTTCATGTTCACATTCATACGTCTATTTTTCCTGTCATACCTTTTATTATTGCTTGGTTCATTCAGTCTACTTTTGTTCATGCACTCTAGCTGCTGTTTTGCTCTTTCTATCGCACTATTCAACAACGCGATCTCACTCAATGCATCTATCTCATCTTTTTTGTTCTCTGAGAAACCATTTATACTATCATTCACACTTTCTACATTCACACTCTCACAATTTTCATGTACAACCTTGCCGTTTCTTGTCATATCCCTATTTCCTTCATTTTGAAGGTTGACAAAAATATCACACTCACGATCCAAAATACACTTCAATTCCGCATTCTCCCTACATTTTCTACACACATTCAAACCTTTATCATCATCTAACCACACTCCGACCGCACTCCGCAAAGCGTACATTTCACAGCTAGTACACTGACTCATTTCTTTTATGCTACCGTTCTTTGATAACGATGGCGAACCTTCATTATTGGCGCCATTTTCCTACGCACAGGTGCCATATTTATCTGTAACGTGTTTTGTCAAATTAAACGTTATAACACACCAAAAATAGACGCACTAAAATACGCAAGGCAAACAAAACAAAACTACACAATATTAAGTAATTTGTATCGATAACTGAAAATGATACTTATCTTATCTGGAGCTTGCACGAACACTACTCATTACGAATTCATCTAGCGGCGACTTCCGACATAGATTATGTTATAAAACACTTTAGTACACTAACCACGTTAATAAAGCTCTAATAATATACCAAAATTAAACACTTAAGTCCATTAAATTGAATCCAAAACACCAATAAATCAACAAAAAACACAAATCTCTCAGGAGCTCTCCGATAGCACGACCGTTCACCAGCTAGCCTCGACACTGCTCTCTCATAATGTCAATTTATCATATATATGGATCATATTATGAAAGAAAGCGACATTAAACCTGATATCAAAATTGGAAATGTTAATCTTGGCTCTTTACAGATGTAAAGATATATATACTTGTAAATAAATCCATGTGTAAGTCTGCAGGAGTCCTTAACTAAATTGAATAACTGTTGTAGTAAATTTGATATGAAAATCAGCAATAAAAAGAATGACTATAAAAATAGGCAGGAACATTGAAAAACATCAACTGCATCCCAAAGGGAAAACTACAGAACGAGTAAAATATTTCAACTAAGCACAAGTCTTAGTGAAAATGAGGAAACTAAATATGAAATAGACAACAAAATTAGCAAAGCTGGTATGGTAGGAAGTCAATTGAATAAATTTATAGGATAAGAGAGAAATTAGCCCACACTAAAGTAGCTGAATACAAGGCAGTATTCAAACTGATTTTTACTTATGAATTTGAGAACTGGTTAGGAAAAAAACATGCACTCAAAGACTGGAGACCACAAATACGAGAGTTCCAGGAAAGATTAAGAGAGTGAAATGGTGCCAGTGGCAAAATCATATCAAAAACAAATATATTAGGAAGGAAGGAAGTTGATATTGTTAGCATTCAGAAATGTATGAGCAGGGTTAACCTCAGGTATTATGATCACTTAAGTAGAATTGGAGAGGAATAAAGTTTGTTTGTTTGTTTTGTTTCAAAAATCACATACTTGAACAAGTGAAGCAATTTACATATCTTAGCGGTATCATCACTCACAATCTTGACAACATAGAAACGGTTAAATACACTTAACAAAGGATGGTCTAATACAAATTAATTAAACAAAATATGGAAAAATACTAGCATTTCGAAAAGCCTCAGACTAAAACTCTATAAAACTATTATTATACTTACAGCAGCATATGGAGCTGAGACTTGAACACTCCATCAGAAAGAAATACAGAAAATAAGAGCATTTGAAATAATTTCGAAGCATGCATCTTTTTTTTAAATAAATTTTTATATTATTTTTATTACTTTTTATTATTTTAATTAAGCATACAAAGTTTTTGTATACTTAAGAAAAATAAATAAGATTCACTGGTCAGAAAACAAAACAAATGAGCAAGTTAAACACGAATTAAACTATAGAGAAGATATAGCTATAATTCTTAAACAGCAAATTCTCCAGAGAACGTCCTTTCAAAGATTACCAAATATAGCCTTCAATGGAATTGCTGGAGAAAGACGATCAAGAAGTAGACCATATAAAGAACTTTGCTACAAGTCTTTGAAGGAAAGGTCACAATTATCGAGTTTTCTCCATGGCTCACGCAAAAAGTTAAGCATGTCTGAGCATGGTTAGTAGTTAGAAGGGAATCAATTGTTTGATGCTGTTGGCACTCTGCTGAGGACTGGCTATTCTCACAGGGTTAAGTTTGGCCTGTAAACTGATGTATGTCGGACCTCTGTGCCCTCGGGACACGTGGGGATACAACTAATTTATACTGGATTACAAATATTGTAATTATTATTATTACGTGACACATCTAGGGAATCCAAGGACTCATCGCGGGAGGGCACAGAGTAATAGAGTATTACTCTATAATATGATGTACTAGAGAGCATAACATTTGCACAATGTGACTACATTCTTATAAGTAATCATTTGTCTTTGTAATCACTCTGCTGAGGACTGGCTATTCTCACAGGGTTAAGTTTGGCCTGTAAACTGATGTATGTCGGACCTCTGTACCCTTGGGACACGTGGGGATACGACTAATTTATACTGGATTACAAATATTGTAATTATTATTATGTGACACATCTAGGAAATCCAAGGACTCATCGTGGGAGGGCACAGAGTAATAGAGTATTACTCTATAATATGATGTACTAGAGAGCATAACATTTGCACAATGTGACTACATTCTTATAAGTAACCATTTGTCTTTGTAATCACTCTGCTGAGGACTGGCTATTTTCACAGGGTTAAGTTTGGCCTGTAAACTGATGTATGTCGGATCTCTGTACCCTTGGGACACGTGGGGATATGACTAATTTATACTGGATTACAAATATTGTAATTATTATTACGTGACACATCTAGGAAATCCAAGGACTCATTGTGGGAGGGCACAGAGTAATAGAGTATTACTCTATAATATGATGTACTAGAGAGCATAACATTTGCACAATGTGACTACATTCTTATAAGTAATCATTTGTCTTTGTAATAGTTAAAATAAAATGCATTTATTTTGTGAATAAATTTTCTTCTTCCACTTTTGATTCTTATTTAGTATAACTAAAATTTATCTCACCTGATATTTTGACACAAGAAACAGGATTCATATTGAAAGTTGATATATATTTCGTCCAGTAAGGCCATTTAGATACCATATGGCCACGAAACCACTGAATATATATTTTCCTCCAATTTATTAGGATAGCATTTTCTCGGTTACAACTTGGCATAAATTCACTGGAAATTTTCTGAGTGGAGAGATCTTGATTGCCAACTAATTCTTCAAGAACTGTTCTTGACATTTCTTTAAGACAACATCTTTTCCAGACATCAGAAATTCTTTGCATGTTATTTATAATGCTAAACCATGCTTGACATACTTGTTCTGCACGACCTAATGACTGGCCATCTAAATAACCAAATATCCTCTCCAGTATTTCTGATGGCAAATTCCAAATTTCCATTCTGAAAAACTAAAAAGTAAAGTGTTATATTATTTTTGGCAAGACACTTCATAAGAAAAATATTATATCAGAATAATATATTAAGGTATAGTATGATTTATGAACAATGTTGCTTCACAAGAATTGAATCAAATCTTCAGTTATGTGTGTAACCAAAAGTGCATTGCTCAGTAATGGTACGCTTTTTCTCAGCTAGTTATTTTTCTTAACATATTCAAGATTCATAAATTTATAATGATATTTAAAAGTACATTTATGATATTTATATTCAAAAAACTATGCTGTATAAATTTATTCAGTGCAATTTATACTGGATTAGCCAGCAAAGTTGGTCGATAGGTAGTCTCTGTTACTAATGGCTCACGCAAAAAGTTAAGCAAGTCTGAGCACGGTTAGTAGTTAGAAGGGAATCAATCGTTTGATGCTGTTGGCACTCTGCTGAAGCCTGGCTATTCTCACAGGGTTAAGTTTGGCCTGTAAACTGATGTATGTTGGACCTCTGTGCCCTCGGGACACGTGGGGATATGACTAATTTATACTGGATTACAAATATTGTAATTATTATTATTACATGACACATCCAGGGAGTCCAAGGACTCATCGTGGGAGGGCACAGAGTAATAGAGTATTACTCTATAATATGCCGTACTTAAAATGCTTTAATAGATTATGACGTCCTGCAGTGTTTTACAATTCAAGTTTTATTATGGATTTGCCTGCTATCTATGGCATTTTCATCTATTCCTTAAATAATTTTGTTTCAGTTTGTTCTGTTGATCTTTCAGTTTTTTCGTTATTCCTCTATACATATATATTCTTCCAACTGTTCTTTAAGCCTCATAGTACCTAAATAATCCCATTAATTACTACTTTTCTATTACTACTAAACTGAGCAATAACCTGCAAATTTTTGTTTTACTGTGAAAGAGGCGAGTGATTAGTTTTAACATAATCAAAAAATTATTCAAATGGATATCATGCAGCTCACATTCAATGTTACTACTATAGGCTCACCAGAAATGTGCAGAATGTGATGGATGCTGGCTGTGGAAACGGTTTTTGCAAATGAGTTAATATAGGCTGTGCAGAAGGAATGGAGTTCATATATGTATGGAGTGAGTTTGATTTTTTTTTGAAAAAAAGGACTGTGCTTGAATGGATTTTGAGTTAGGAGTCTTGAGAAGTGTTGTTTAGCAAGAGTTTGGAAACTTTTGGGGGGAGAATGGGGAGGGGGGGGAATGGCCCATGCAAGTGTGTACAAGCATCCTGAAGATAAGTGGAAGACTGATCCAATGTTGATGAAGCTCTTCAGATTCTGAAATTGAGTGGAATAAGACAATGTACAGTGTAAGGGAGGTACAGGGCTGAAAAGGATATGACAGTTTATGTATACTAATACCAGAAGCATCTGGAATAAGAGGGAGTTTTTTTACGATGGTTAGCCAAAAACTTATCTCCCTCTTCAATGTAGTCAGCATTAATGAGACTCGGTTGACAAAGGATGATATAGTCCAGGGATAGAATGCAACAGGTTTAATATTTTCAGAGAATACCAAATGGGAAGAGGTATTTTTACTAATCATAAGAGAGGAAATAAAAAAAGGAGTTCATCAGGAAAATGGGATGCAGTGGTTAGTGCATTTAAGGCTGTTAGCACAATATTAAGTCACAGGGAAGGAAGGAAACAAAATTCTTACACTGCTTGAGAATCGCTTGAAATAGATTGCCTCTGACTGGGGACAATGTCAGATGTGGAATTTTCAGTTAAAGAAGAGGTATATGTGCAATTACAGAGCAGGTGATTATGACAAATAAACAGCTGGCTTGAGCAGTGTCATCGCATAAGAATCTGGAGAGAGAATGATGTTAGCAGTCATGGGATGTTTAAAGAAATCAATATCAGACCGTATCCCCACAGCCAAGAGCATAAACAAATGAATGAATGAATAGTAGTGCCAGATATTGATATTAACTGATGTGAGAAGATGAACTGGAGGTGCTTAGAATACACCTTTGAGTCAAAAAAATTAGAATAATCAAAGAAGATGTGTTGAATGATTTGCAATTCTAGTTTATTGCATAGAAAATAATTATTTACCAAACAGCTCTGAGAAAGTCTGTAATTTACTACTTACAGAGGTAACAAATTACAGACCAATCAGGGAGTGGTGGTTAAGGTATTGGAGAAGTTGTTAAAAGGCAGAATTCAGAACTGTGCAATTTTGTGAAAAGTTAAGTCTTGCCAAAGTAGTTTGCTCACTTTTTATAATAAAGTGACAACTCAGTTAGATTGAGGAAATGAATACACAGTGATACTACTTGACTTTGAAAGCATTTGACAGGATCTGCATGAAACCCTGATATTAACTGGAACTAATGGGAAGGGATAAGAAGTTGGTGATATGGATAAGAGAGGGGCTGATGGGCAGACATCAATAACGAGTGTAAGGGAAAATTCAGGAGAAGATGGGGGACTGTTGGTGTACTGCAGGGATCTATCTGGTCTGCTGCTGTTTAGTTTGTGCTTCAATGATATAAGAAATATCCAATTGTTGCTGAAAATGCAAAACTGGAAAGAGTCAATGAAAATGATAGAGATTAAGCAAGATGACTTAAACAGGCTATGAACAAAGGATAACAGTTATCAGTTTAATGCAGCAAAGTGTAAGGTAATGAATTTTAGGAAAAAGATCACAAGCTGCTTACGACAATGGAACTGAACTACAGGAAAATAATGAGGCCATGGATTTAGAGTAATTGTGGACTGGAAGTTAAAGTTTAAAAGGCATATTACATGTTGGCTAAAGCAACTCACCAGATCACTTAGATGGTGAAGAATGCCATAGATAGGGAAGTTATTATTCCTCTTAACAATTCCTCTACCTGGTTTACTGGACATACAAGCACATTCACAGAGATCTGTTTGAATGGATTCCTTGAGGCTGAGGGAGTGACTTAGAGAATCTAGGAAGCAAGTTACTCAGATTGTGACAGGCTTAAAAAGAATGCTCAACAGATTGAAGGGCAATTGGTTTTTTTTATTTTTTTATTATGTTGGGCCCATATATAAGAGGTTGGCTGGTCAACCTATAGTATGTTAGTACTGCATATGGGTGGTGGGTTTGGAAAGGAGAAACTTTTTACATTTGATTTAAAAGCCTGTATGTTGTATTCCTTGGGAAATACATGGGGGAGAGGGGGAGGAAGACTGTTCCACAGTACCACAGCAGCAGCAGGGATGAAGGAGGAGGAAAAGAAACTTGTTATTGTGGGTTTCAAGGTGTGCTATGAAAGGATGTTGGGTGGCAGCTGTATGTTCCAATGGGCTTAGTACAGAGTGGGGGAATTATTGATGCTGTTTCAGATGAACATTTCCCATGGAAATATTTATAGAATATACAAATTGCAGAGACCAAGCATCTATGTGAAAGTGAGAGGAGTGAGTTGGTGAGAGATGGGTCATTTACCAATCTAATTGCTCTCCTCTGTATTGAGTCGAGCATTTTGAGGGAGCTTTTAGGAGCACCACTCCAAATGTGAGAGCAGTATTCGATAGCTGGCAGATTTGTGATTTGTATAATGTTAACAACTGTTTAGAGGTGAAGTAGCATCTTGAGCAAAAGAGAAAACCTAGTTTTTTGGAAGCTGAGGATGCAATGGTTGTGACATGTTTATGCCAGGAGAGGCTTGATGTCAGGGTAATTCCAAGAAGAGAAAGCTCATCTTGTCTGGGAATTTGAGTGTTATCAAAAACAATGCTGGGGAGAAAATGGTTCTTTTTTGTGAGAAATAAGACAGAACTGAGTTTTACTAGCGTTGAAGTTGACGAGGTTATCTGAGCCCCATTGGAGGATGGCTTGGAGATCGGAATTAAGAGCAGTGGTGGTTGATGTTCTGTGGGTTGAAGTGAGTTGTGTAGAGTAGGGTTTGTCAAATGAAAGGGAGGAGTGTAATGTGCTGTCATCTGCAAACCTGTGTATTGGATTAGGGGTCAACTGAAGTAGGTCATTGATATATAGAAGGAAGAGGGATTAGTTGTATGGTGAGAGGATAGGGAGCCATCTACCATCACGCATAATGTGTGTCCAGACAGGAAGCTGGCAATCTATCTTCAGAAGTCCTGAGACAGTCCAAATGATGGGAGTTTGCTTAGTAAGCCTTTGTGCAAGACCTGGTCAAAGGCTTACTAAGACTTACAGTGAAGTCGTCTTCCTGGTAATTAATATCCAAAACTCCAAACTTCCCATGCTTGTTTTTTTTTTTTTTTTTCAAAAGAGAGGGTTAGAATATTTGCTGTAAGCAATAACATTAAGCAAACTGTTCATCTATCGAGCAGGAAAAAAAAGAAAACCTCTTCACTCATCCAATACTCCTGATCTTTTCTCAATTACTTCTAATTACATCTTACATTTCCACTTTTGAAGTAATCTCTCATCTGCATAACTCAGATGACAGCTTCACAAAAGTTTCATTTCTAGTGGATAACACTTCCCTTAGTCATTTTGATGTCCTTTGGCATCACAACCCCAACTTGAAGACCTCCAAGATTCTACTCTTCCTTCCCATGGTCAGCTGTTTTTCCACTCTTCAGATATCTTGGCTGTGATCATATTAGAGAAATTATCCATGCTTAAATGAGTGTCTTAATTCTTCCCTCCATTTAAAACTCCTGTCCGATATCCAAGCCAGGTTTTTCAAAAGTGTGACAAGGCAGTCCAAAGAAAAACACATAATCATATGCTGTGTAAGACAAAAACTTAGCTGCATTCAGAGCTTACAACGAAGTTCACAATTACAATCTTTAACAAATCTAAATCTTTTAAAAACTAAATGCAGGGCCAATGTTCCCTCTAAGATGTGTGTGCACATTCACACCAATTCAAATGAAAGAAATGACTAGTAATTGCACACACAAAATTTTTCCTTTCAGAATTTCTAATTTACAGTCAATTTTTGCACTGTACTGTATGATAAATCATAGTTGTCGCTTACTTTATTTAGTACTCCAATGTCCTGATTCCCTATTCCAACTTACACTAATTGGTTACTTTTAGCCTGTACTGTGTAGGTAAACGATGCTGATGTCAGCAAGTTGAAGAGTCATATTTGTTTAGTGCCTACTGTCTAAACAGTACAATCACTTGTGCAAACAGTGATGGATTATTGTAATAGATTTAAGTGAATTAATTTAGTGCTTGCAATTCTACAAGTTATAGTTAGAAAAAAACAGGCAATATTAACATGAGAAATATTACATTGGTGGTTTTAGTGAGTTAAACCCTCAAAATGTCATTGTTGAAATCATGCAGAAAAGAGCCACGAATTCATTTAAACTGGAGTGGCTGGACAAATGTGACACTTTGTTTGTAAAATGCACATATAGCAGTATTTAAGAAACTGAAAGAGTAAGCATTTCAGTTGCTCTTATAGAAATATTTATCATGTAATATACAAGATCTTTTAATAGAGCCAATTTATATTACCAACATAAGATCCTTATCCATAGGGGAGGAAAAATAAAAATTCTAAATGAGGTGGTCAATTTGCTCTATTTTAAGGAAGTTTCAAGCCTTCATTTCTTCTTAAGATTTCAGCTTATGTTTCAGTAAGATTCATATCTCTCACAGAATTATTCAATTTGGCTAAGGTTATCAAATGAAATGCATACATAACTGGAAATTGAAAATACATATACAGTTCATGAGAATATACTGCATTTCAGGAGTAAGTATGCATAGTCCATGTCAGGTAGTTTAAAAATTGGACACAAACAATCATGAGATACTGATCTCACAGTCTACAGAAAGTTTGGATATTTAATTACAGGCTTCAACTTTTCTGGAAACATGTTAAACAGAAGGAAACGTATGCATGGTTTCTATGGCTTCCTCCATACCATGGCCAACATATAGCAGGAGACCAGACTTGGGCTCACCGGGTCTGGTCTCCAACTTTATACCCAATTTACACACTTTCTTGATTAGAGGAGTAATGCTCACTAGTTTTACAGAGTTCAATATTACCACACTACATATAAGGATGTAAAGGAGTTGTTAGAAGAGACAAAACCGAAGAGCGAGAAAGGTGAACATGGTAAGTCTCCTACCATAGAGGTGAACTGAAGAGGAGGGTATTGACAGCCAGTGAGTCTATATGTAGATTGTGCAAAAGGAATGATGTAGAATTTGTGATCTGTGGTCACTGTTTGATGGAAAGAAGGATTTGCACAATGCTGATGGACTGAACCTAATGGTTTTGGTGTTAGGTGTCTGAAGAGAGCTTTGTTCACCTAACATGCTGAAGTGCAAATTCAGAGAAACTTAAGGCAATTAGGGTGAAAGCAAGCGAGTTTGTGTGAAGACATCCATGAAGCAAGTGAGTGTGAGAATGACCAAGTGAGAAATCAAGTCTTTGAAGCAAAAATATTGAATAGGGTAGTCAATTCAGAAAGTAAAGGGATGCTGCAGTTTCTATATACTAATGCCAGAAGTATCAGGAACAAGAGGGAGGAGTTTGGGGCATTGGCTAGTGCAACCTCACCAAGTTATAGGCATTAATGAGACTTGGCTAACATCAGATGATGTAGTTACAGGATTGAATGTGTAGGATTTAGTATTTTCAGGGAAGATAGGATGGGAGGAGGGAGAGTACTGCTGATGATAGCAGATGAATTGCAGCCAAAAAGAATGAGAGACAGGCAGGAGGGTGGCTGTTCATTTGAAGCAAACTGGTGTGAGATTAAGGACAGTAAGACAAAAAATATAGTTGATTGTTGCTATAGGCCAGGGAGTTCCACAGATGAATTGGAAGACATGCATCACCAAATTAGTAAGAGTCCAGGTCGAGTGATTATTATGGGGGACTTCAACTATAGAGATAGATTGGAAGGAAGAAAGATCACACGGCAGGAAGGAAACAGAATTTATACACCTGCTAAGAGATAATTACTTAAGGCAGTATGTGATGGAAGGGTGAGGACTAGGGGTATGAGAGTACTGGACCTGGTCATAGAATCAGAAGGACCATGCAATCTTGACTTGGGAGATGGTAAAATATGAGGATTATTCTACCAAGAACTACAAGGCAGGTGATTATGCCATGCTTAGGAAAAAGCTTAAATCTGTACCAAGGCATAAAACACTGCAGGATAAGGATGTTTATAATGCATGAGATATAGTTAAGGGTCATCTAGAGGAAGCAGTATTAAATTGTATACCTACGGTAAGGAGAGTTAATCGGGTAGGAGTTAGATGATGGTTAAGCATGAGCTGCAGAAGAATATGCTATGGAGGGTATAAAAAGAGAAAGGTGACCAGCAAACTCATGAACAGTACAAGGCTCAGGCAAGAAAGGTGATCAGCATGTCAAAGAAGACAAAATAAGATTATGGCAAGAATCCAGCCAAGAAGGCCAAAGGAAATCCCAAAGAGTTCTTTCATTATGTGGCAAATAAGAGGAAGAACAACTATGGAAGATTAATCTTAATGTGTGAGATGGTCACGAGGAGACAGAAGTGGATAAAATAGAGTTATTGAGTGACCACTTTGCAAGGATATATCATCCTAATGAGGTTACTGCTTTAACCTATGTGACAGACACTAATGTGGGAACAGAAGTGGATGAATTGGAGATTCTTAGGATACTGCAGAGTCTCAATGTAAATATGGCTGTGGGATTAGATGGGACATAAGTCAGAGTTTTGCAAGAATGTGCAAGGGAACTAGCAATACCTTTGACTAAGCTCTTTAATTTAAGTCTCAGCTCTGGTAGAGTTCCAAGGGAGTGGAAAGAGGACAAAATAATTCCTTTGCATATGTGAGGTTCTAAGATGGCAGTAGCAAATTAGAGACCAATCAGAATCTTAGGCATGGTGATAAAAATACTAGAAAAATTGTTAAAAAAAGAGAATTCAGGAATGGGTAGATATGAGGGTCAACAAGGCTTTGTGAAGGGTTGATCTTGCCTTAGTAATTTACTAACTTTTTATAATATAGTAACAGCCAAGTGGGATAAAGGAAATAGCTACATAATGATTTTGCAAAGGCATATAACAGAATACAACATGGAACCCTGTTATGCAAATTAGAAAAAATGGGAATTGATATGATACTGGTTAAGTGGATAAGTGGCTGCTGGACGGATATCAAAATATGGTTATGAAGAGGCAGAATTGAGACAAAAACAGGTAACTAGTGGTGTGCCGCAAGGTTCAGCGCTGGGACCATTGTTGTTTAATTTGTACATAAATGATATTGGAAATAATCTGAAAGGAAATATTCAGTTGTTTGCTGATGATACAAAATTAGGTAGAGTAACAGTTAACAATGTGGAGAGCTTGCAGGATGATTTAAATAGGCTGTCAGTATGGGCAAAAGTTAATGGATGTCAGTTTAATGTAGAGCAATGTAAAGTAATGCTTTTTGGGATAAACAGATTACAAGCCATGTAATCACATTGATGGTACTGTACTCCAGGAAATAGGTGAAGCTAGAGATTTAGTGGTGGTGGTAGACAGAGAGTTAAAGTTTGGAGGGCATATTGCAAAGGTAGCCCATAAGATTACTTGGCTATTTAAGAACACATTAACAAGTAGAGATAAGGAAGTTGTTAATCCTTTTTTATAAGGCCTTGATACTCCCATGTCTAAATTACTGTGCTTAAGTCTTGTCCCCTGAGTTTCTTGGGGATAAGGAAGCGGTGGAGAGGATTCAGAGGCGAATGACCTAGAAGGTGAGTGGCCTGTGGAATGTTCCTTATGAGGACAGATTGAAGGTGTGTGGATTGCAGAAGTTGGTTGATAGGAGAAAAATAGGGGATATGATAGAAACATTAAGTTGTTTAAAGAGTTTTATAGGACAGATGCAGGGGAAATGTTTCATTTTGCTATAAGGACCAGAACAAGGGGTTATCCCTGGAAGTTGAATAAAGGTGTGGTTAGTATGGATGCAAGGATTAGATTTTTTTGTTTGGAGTTGTGAATGAGTGGAATGGGTTGCCAAAGTCAGTTGTGAGTGCTTTGTCTGCTAATGAGTTCAAGGAGAGGTATGATGGATTGTGTGGATAGATTGGTTCTCCTGTAATGGGTCTTGGCAATCCATGGAGGTGCCCATATAATAATAATATAGCAAAATGAGTCTGCACCAGTCATACACTTATGAGATATCTGCAACTTTAGATGGAGATCAAAATTACAGCCTAAAGTCAGCAATTCATCTCTCATCTAAAGACATTCATAAACATCCAAGCCCACATTGAGATTCAAGCCCACAGTTTGCTAGTTGGAAAATACAGTAACCACTCAGCTAACCAGCCCAGTAAATAATGCTAATTTTGATATTAAGCTATACTCTTATGTTTAGTTAATTTCAGAAAAGCATCAGCATATAGCTTAATATCAGATGGTCTTGAGGACTGTATATTACATTTCAGTGTTCTTCAGTAAGCTGCTTTTGCAGGATGGAAAAACCCTGCCATCCTTTGTATGAGATCAGCTGAATCAACTTCAGTTGAAAAGCCTATATAATAGTTCTTTGCATTCTAGATGGGCAGATTTGAACTAAAGGGTGTGGCTGTTATCAACTAAGAGTTATATTCTGAAGTTTTCATTCTGATAAACTTTACTAAGCAGAAAACTCTTTTATGTAGAAACTTTAATGACATTTCAGATACAGCATCGAACTTTGCAAAGTATCATCGCGTGATGCTGTCTAGTAACTTGTTAACCATTTCAGCACAATAAGAATAAAGGCAACAGTAATCCTTTCACTGGGAAAAATTAGTATGGCCTGGTGAAAACATAAAATTCCGACATTTTATTATTAGGTGGTACCTCCAGAAATGTAAGAATGTAGTTGTAAATTTTTAAGCATCAAAAGAAACATACGTCTGTATTAAAGTGGTTTTAAACCAAACTGTATACGTTTTAATCTTATAAAGTTGTGAAATCTAAGCGTATGATAATTTTATTAACATCAGGAACAATGCCACTGCTAAGTCGAGTTTTGTTTACACAAGTCAGTATCAAGCAATTATGAACACAGTTTGCATGATAGATGGAATTCCATTACTAGACAAATGTTGTGCCACTGCAACCAACAATGCACGAATACGAAAAATTAACTCTCTTTCGAAAATCTCCAAGAACCTAGCTTTAAAGGGCTTTTATAACAACAGCCGGCCGACCTACAATCATTCAGACTTATTTCCCTACTTACCAATTGAATTATGCGCTTTATAACAATTAAACAGTTCCAGTTTTCACACATATAACGATATATCAAGTTAAACTAAGTAGTATACATGTAGAACCGTTCCTTAGTGCCACCTACATGTAAAGTTTTCCTTTTAAATGCGAAAAAAGTAACTTTAAAATGTTATTACTGATCTGTAAGGATTAAGATATGTAGAGGAATTTACAGAATTATGAAGTATAATTACATAAAGCTATTTAATGACATGAGGATATTACAGCTCAGCTTCTTAATGTTTTTACCATAAATAATTTTGAAATAATCCGTTTTTAGCCATTTACACGACAGGTTTTGTCTTGCGTCGATCATGCTGAATAAGTATTTTCACACAAGAGGAACGAAATAATTTTTGACAGAAATCGTTTTTACCTCAAAACTTCGGCAGATTTTTATTCACTAACAACTTGTTACCGACATCATTCTAGTATAACGTAGGCTGGTTTAGTCTGAATTGATACCTACGAAACATTTTGTTCCAAACGTACAGCATTCATGTACTTCTACTACTAAACCTGCAGAAACCTCTGTCGCATTAAATTAGTATTAACACTAATATATTTTGCAGTCTATGCACACATTTATTATCGTAAGATTTACACTAATGACTACATTTTAATACCGTCCATAGGTCCAATTAACATACACTGAAGAAAGGAAAAAATGATAATCTATAACAATGTTACCATTGAACTAAGGAATGGATACACCATGATACTTTTGGATTTTGCTAAGGCTTTTGACAGAATACAGCATGGTAGACTCTTGCATAAATTGGAAAATATGGGTTTGGATTATGAATATTAGCGTGGATAAAAGGATGGCTGACTGACAGATATCAAAAAGTGGTATATGGGGGGATGTGAATCTGCAAGATTTAAAAAAAGGATAATGATAATGAAATAATTTAGGAATCCAAAGCGTTGTTGTCTTGGCGTGCACATCCCCTGAGACACTCGCAAGTGCAGCAGTAGGCAGCCTCCTTGGGGTGATTCCTGGACACCTTTGGGTGACTGACTGGCCTGCTATGCTATTCCTCCCTTCCAGGGTTAGCAGCTCTGGTAGGGTTAAGTTTCCTCACTTGCAACAACTCATCAGATGAAGGTCAGCTAATGCCTATGTTGTTCCCGTATATGGAGAAGGTGGGGCCGTTTACCCTATCTAACTTTTGGAGACTGAGTGGGCAGTTCAATCTCCACTGGTAGCCAATCAGAGAGATAGCTGGCACAGGGCTATCACTGATTCATCGGTACGCAGTGAAGACGGTGGCAAGCTAGTGCTGACATCTCGTGGTCTCTAACCCTAACATAATATTTTTAATGTCTAAAAATAGTGTGGGTTCTACGGTCGATTTTTTTTAGTTTACGGGTAGAAAAACCCGAGTTTCCGGGAGAAAAAACCCGCCAGCCCGTGCCAGAGATCGACTAACTCGGGAACCCGCCAAAAAAGGCTTAGAAAAATTTCCTCTAGTCGGCGACTAGATTTGAACCACCAAATCCTTTCTTCGTGCGGTCAAGCGCTGTAGAGTGCAAATGCCACTTTTACTGAGCTACTCAGATGAAGGTTCCAACTCTTATAGGCCAGAGCCAGGAAACTCGTCAAATGTGATTCCAGATGTCTGTTTCTTGTTTGGAGGTGATCCTGTCACCCGTTCCAGCTGCCTTAGGAAGAAAGTTAAAAGAAAGCTCTGTAAGGACTGTCATCAACCCATTTCTTCAAGTTCTCATTATGCTTGTTCCAGCGGTCAAGGAATTTCAAATCTCAGATACTTTGTGTGTCAGGTCTGCGATCATGCATTCTCCATTGCAGTTGGCCTTGGCGTGCATCGCACTTCAAAACATCCAGCAGAAGCCAATGCTGCAATAAGAACTGGGCACGTCAAAGCATGTTGGACTACCAAAGAAGAAAAGATCCTCGCCGCTCATGAAATCGAGTTGACGGATCGAGGGATAAAGAACATCAATGAGGCTTTAATTAGGGTGTTCCCATTAAGAATTAGGGTGTTTCCATTAAGATCTTTGGATGCCATCAAGTGTCATAAACGGAAAGCTAGTTACAAAATCTTAGTTCAAGAATTGGTAGCTCATCTGCCACAGGTAGGGACAGGTATATTCGTATCTCTTGTCCCTGCCTCTCCATCTTCCAACCACCATCCTGCTGTTGAAGAAGAGGCTTTGATTTTCAGATTGACATAATCTTCCTCTTCCCGAATATAACCATCAAATTCTTAAATCTCTCATCCAGACTCACCTTCTGGAAATGGATATCACAGATCATTTAAATGACTACCTCTATGCTGAATTCTCCGAACATTTCATGCCTCGTCAACATCAGCCTACGTCTCATTCTACAATGACTTTGTCAAATAGGAAGTAGAGGAAGATGGCCTATGTAGCTATGCAGGCCCTCTAATAAAAGAATAGAGGGCAACGTGCCAAGACCATCCTTGCTGGTGCTTCCCCTCCACCTCTAGCAGACTTACATGATGATTTTGTTAAATTCTGGAGTACAGTCTTCTCTGCTCCACCTCCACACTTCCCTGATTATGATGACCAACCTACGATATGGAGGTCCATTCTTGCCCTTCAAATATACCAGCTGGTCTCCATCAAGGAGATCAAAGCAGGTCTTACATTCAATTTCTCTGCCTCCAGACCTGATGCCTTTCCTGCGGCTAGGCTTCAGAAGGTGGTGTTGAAGATTCTTCAAGACTTATTGGACATTCTCCTTTCTAGTAAAGCAATACCACCATACCTACATGCTTCAAGAACTATCTTTATTCCAAAGAAAGAAACTTAAAGCCGTGCATCAGACTTTAGACCTATTACCATCTCTCCCTGTGATATTGAGACTATCATAAAATCTTAATTAAACGACTTCAGCAACATATATAGCATGATTATAGACAGAGAGCTTTTGTCCCTTCTGACGGCTATGCAAAGAATATAGGTATATCTTCTTTCTTCTCTTCTCTCCTCTGATTCCTGACGCCGCCTTAAGCATCTATATATAGTGACGCGGGACCTCCAAAAGGCCTTTCATAGCGTCTCTCTTTCTGCTTTTCTTCGAGCGCTGTCTATTGCCGGATGTCCAAAACCCTTTCTTTCCTATGTTATGGTGCTATACTTGGGTAGCTCTATCACAATCACTACAGGGACCCGTGCGACTTCTATTCCTGTAGTGCGGGGTGTTCGCCAGAGTGATACTCTATCTCCTATTTTCATTAACTGCATCATAGATGAGATTCTTCACTCTCTTCCTAGGTTACTTTCTAGGCGCTTCTTCCATTAATGCTATGGCTTTTGCGGACGATCTTATTCTCGTAGCTTCTACTAAGGTAGGCTTTCAGAAACATTTTAACTGGGCAGTTGACATTTTTCTATTCGAGGCATTTCGATTAACGTAGAAAAGTCCTGCTCTTTAGCTCTTGTCCCCTTTAGTCGTGACAAGAAGCTTAAGGTCGACACTATGGAGTTTTCCTTGCACTGGAGGCCATTGTATTCTTTGACCATCCTGGAAGAGTGGAGATACCTCGGTATCGTGTTCACCCCATAGGGAAGGTCTTCTGTCCCTTCTATCCTAGAAGCTGGATCGCTACTTTGAGGAAAGCTCCTCTCAAGTCCCAGCAAAGACTGTTTCTCCTTTCCCATTATATCCTACCTCGCTTTTATCAAAAATTGGTGCTTGGTAGGACATATATATCTCGGAACTGTCCCGAATGGATAGGGCTATCCGTTCAGCCGTAAGATCATGGTTCTGACTGTCGCCTGACACCCCATATTTCCACTCGAGCTTGAAGGACGGCTTGCTTGGGGTTTCATCACTTGGATGGCTGATCCCACACATGTAACTGTCCAGAATCGCGAAGTTAGAACTATCTTCTTTCCCCTATCTGCAGAGAGGCTTTCTATAGTCAATTAATACAAGAAGACTTTAGGCGAGCTAAAGGCTTGTCCCGTTATCAAGGTACCTTAATTGCGTCAGCACCTGCAGAACACAAGAAATGGGCATTTCTTGCTGCACTGTTCTGTAGATGGTGCACCTTTAAAAGAGTGTCTTTTAAACCTGGTGCCTTCCCAGCATGATTGGGTAAGGGATGACACCAGACTCCTCCCTGGGTTCGAGTGTATTGACCTTATCAGGACGAGGATCAATGCCCTACCCACTCGAGCCCGCACAGCTCGATGGGGCAGTGACGACTCGAACTGTAGGACTGGCTGCCACTACAGTGGGCATTGTCTCATATAGCCCAGTGTTGCTTCCGTAGCCACGGGATCCTCGTGCGGAGGCATGACGCCGTGGTCTCCATTCATGAACAACTGCTTTAAGAACAAAGGTTGGAAGACTGCGGTGGAACCACATTATAGGACCTCTGTGGGTTTGCATAAGCCAGACGTAGTGATTAAAAGAGATGGTGACGTTTGGATAGTTGATGCCCAGGTGGTGGGAACAGGGCGCCCACTAGCCAATAGCCATAACAATAAGGTAAACTATTATAAGAATAATCAAGATCTAGTTAGTAAGATACGGGAGGAGCATGGGGCAACCCCGAGGTTTACCAGCGCCACCATCTCTTTAGATGACGTATGGAGCGCAGATAGCTATAAGGACTTAAAACAGCTCTTTGCTTACACTGAAGGATATGAAACTTCGTTCCTTGAGGGCCCTACAGGGCACACTGGTGCATGGCGTTGCACCAGAGAATGACTACAATGATAACTAGAACAGGCATAGGGTAAAACACTTGTTGGCCTACGTCTGGACGTGATGTAAGAGTAGTACCGACCATAATCAGTATAAAGATTAATAATAATAAAAAAATAATAATAACCAACGGTGTATCACAAGGAACAGTGATTGGTCCACTTTATTCAATGTATACATTAATGTTATTGGGAAGGATTTGACAAGCGACATACAGCTATTTGCTGATGATGTGCAAAGATTGGTAGGGTAATCAGAAATACTGCTAGTATGCAGTACTTGCAGATCGATTTGAATAGCTGGAATTATGGGCATGGGAAAATGGACGTCAGTTGAATGTCAGTATATGTAAAGTCATGCACTTCGGCGTGATTAGATATCCAATGCCCTATTATATGGTGGGATTATGCTTCAAGACTGTCTAAGAAAGTGAGGAGGCTAAGGATCCTGGAGTGTTAGTAGATAGGAAGTTGAAGTTCAGGGGTCATGTAGAAAAGATTAAAAATACAATTCAAAAAATAATTGCAATGCAACGTTCACATGGAAAGATAAGGATGTCATTTTGACTCTTTACAAGAGTCAAAACACAATAGTCCAAGTGAGGCTTTGATAAGACCTCACTTGGACTATTGTGTGCAGGGCTGGCCTTCTGGTTTCCGTTGTGATTCTGATACAGTGGAAAGAGAGCAAAGGAGAGTGTTAAAATAATATCAGAATTGTGGAATACTGATTATGAAGACAGATTGAAAATTGGTAGACTGCAGACACTAGCAAACAGGAAAAAGAGGGTGTGCATATGCTAACATTTATGCTTACAAACTTCTGAAAGGATCATACAGGATTTCAATTGATGAAATTTTTCATTTTATGGAGGGTGTGGAAAGGACAAGAGGGGCATCTTGAAAGCTGAGAATGAATGCCGCTAAGAAGGGGTGAGGGCTAGATTTTTTTCTCATAGGGTGGTGAGTGATTGGAATGGATTGCTATTGGATGTTGTGAGTTCAAGCAGTGTGAATGAATTCAAGAATAAGTATGATAGCTGTTGTGTGTAGTATGTAGCCTCTCTCAATGAGTCCCTGACTCCCTGGAGGTCTCTCTTAATAATAGTAGTAGTAATAATAATAATAATAATAATAATAATAATAATAATAATAATAATATTATTATTATTATTATTTTTTTATATTTTTTTTTATTGATTTCTAAAATATTTACATAATTATAGTGACATTGCAACTCGTAATTTTTACAAAATTTAGCACTAAGTACTGCATATGCGATTCATTTTCTACATTGCATTTCAATTAAAATTTGGACAGTAATACTTTTTTTTACATCTATATTTACAACACGTGTTTTAATATAAACAATGAAGATTATACGGAAGTTTTGAATAAGGGATGATAATAATAATATGGTGATATCTCAGATAAATTACATACAAATAGGGATAGTAATAATAATCATTTATATATATATATATAATTTTTATAATACGTTACATCAATACAATTATTCATAACAGATACATGCACGTACATAGTATTTTTTCAAAAAAAAAAAAATCAACTAACGCCTTTTATCCCCTAATAGGGAGTAGGCGAGGCCTTTATACCCTATCTAGCTTTTGGAGACTGAGTGGGCAGTTCAATCTCCACCGGTAGCGAATCAGAGATAGCTGGCCCATGTCTGTCATTAATTATAGCAGCTACCGATGGAGAGGCTGGCAAACAAGTGCTGCCATCTCTTTGACCTAACCCTAACAAGATATGTCATTGTCTGAAATAATGTGGGTATGACGGTCGATTTTCTTGAGTTTACGGGACGAAAAACCCGAGTTTCCGGGAGGAAAAACCTGTGCTTGCCTGTGCCAGAGATCGACTAACTCGGGAACTGGTCGAAGATAGGCTTAGAAAAGTTCCTCCAGTCAGTAACTAGACTAGAACCTAGGTCTAACTTCAAGCAGCCAAGAACAGAGGTTGCAAGCGTCACTTCCACTGAGCTACACAGGCCTCCATAGTATTTTTTAAATAATAATAATTGTTTACAACGTATATTATTATACTATTAATATTGATGATTTATACATAATGTTTACGCATTATGTATAAAATATTTTTTTCTTTTTTCATCGTACAGAGCATTTACATATTTTCGATTAATGCATATTACACTTGATTATCTATACAATATTCTGTACGCAGTTAAAGGAGAAGAGTAGTATGGCACTAGTGACCAGATCAAGATCAAGATAAGATAAGAAATCGTGACGTCAATGTGTGATAAGATCATTGACGTCATTGTGTGTGATGTTGTGTGTGACGTCACGAGTGTGGAATGTTTGGAATTTTTCTGGGGAACATGTGTGTGTCATTGACATCATGTGGTGTGTTTTTGTTCGCATATGGAGTTGTGGGTGATATTAGAGATAAGGATTCGTTTCGAGATTGGTGGGACTATGAACCAAATAGGAGTAGGGTAAATGGGGAAAGCGACGTCAGTGTCATGGGTATGTGTGTGTGTGTGTGTGTGCGTGTGTGCGTGTGTGTGTGTGTTGCTATCAGCTGTAGATAAGTGACATAATTTGTTAGTTGTAAATAAGTGAGGTCATAGATTTGAACTGGGAAAGGAAGTTATAGTAGTGGATAAGGATTCGTGCCGTGATTGGTCGGACACTTTAAACCGAATAGGGGTAGGGTGAATGGGGGAAGAGACGTCAGTGTCATGGACATCTCATAACAACACATGCCCATGACACTGACGTCTCATCACCCACAATTCCATATGGTTTGCATATGGAATTGTGGGTGATGGTTAAAGATAAGATAGAGTATGGAATGTTTGGAATTTCTCTGGGGCAAAGCATCCGTCATTGATCTCACGTTGTACTTTCGGATTTTTAGATTTGCCAGCACGAATATAGGTTTGTGGTATTTCATTCCTGTTATTGAGTATAGGAATTTTTAGTTTAGAGTCAAAAGATCGTGACAGCATTTAGAACGTTTCTGAATAATTAATTATAGACTATCATTGCTGTCCCCCACACACACTTTTTCCCCATATACATAACTCATTCTAAAGTTTTAAGATCTTAGGGTTCATTACTTTTTCTAATTAATATTATCTTTATTACAAAATTTTTGGCTATTGGAATTTTTAGTTTAGATTCAAGAGATGGCGTCAGCTTGCTGAGATAAAAAAGAGTTCTTTTGTAAACGAAAAACCAAATGGCAGGTTTTTAAAAAATAAACAGAGATAAAAATGAATTACAAGAACTTTTGTATGTAGTCTAGAAAAAATATCTAATTATAATTTAGATTAACTTACTTTCTCTCCAGAATGGATCTTCTTGTAACTACGAAGTTCTGAATGCAAATAGATATTCCAAAATAATTGAATTATAACCATATATTCACAGCACAACACACAAACACAAGGGATGAAAGAACGAAATTGCTGTAAATAACCTGAAAATGTAGTTGACTCATGATCCCTTAGGTTTCTGTCCGTTCGTTAATTTCATTCACACTGTGGCTCATAGCTATGTTTTTTTTTTTTTTTTTTTTTCCACGGTTTCTGTCCAAAGTGACATCATAGATTTGAATTGGAAATGTCTTTTGCTAGTGGGTATGTGTGACTTCCTGTGTTTGGGTTTGGAACTCTCCGTTTGTGATTTCTTTTTAGAAAATTCTTTTGCCAGCACAAATAAATAGTTATTTCTTTTTATTTCAAATGAATATTAGCTTTGTAGTATACTTTGTTAATTTCTATGTTATAAAGTTCCAAACATTTAAAACTTTAGACTATAGTGATATGTTTAGTTAAGCGTAAAACTCAATGTGTCTTTTCATGACTAAAAGCCTCACTCCAGTGGACAACCCGAAAATTCGCATCTCTCGATGCGAACGTTTGATATGGTTCTGTTTTTTTTTTTCCCAAACTGATTGGTTGTTCTTCTCTATTTTACTTTTAAATTCACTTTAATTACATATTCTAACCAGTATAACTGAGCAAAATAAATAAATTGTGTGTAAATTCACTGTGACGTCAAAAAAAAAAAATATATATATATATATATGTGTGTGTGTGTGCGTGTGTGTGTGGTCTTACTTAAATTTGAATAATACATCAACGATACCAAGTTGTTCATTTAAATTTACACATTTTATTTGAGTGAAATGTTATTTATAATATTGTATTTACTGAATCTAGCTTACAAAAAATAAATAAATCAAGTGAAAAATACACTCTATTTTTCCCCCTTAATCTTCTTATGGTTAAATTTCTCTATTTTACTTTAAATCTTGCAGGGTTTTTACTTTTTTTTTTCGTTCATGGCATTAATTTCACAGTAGTGATATTTATATATATTTTAACTCATTTATTATATTAGGTATTTTTTCTAACGCAAATAAATAATTATTTATTCTTATTTCAACTGAATATGTTATCTTTATTACAATTCTATACAACTTCCAAAGATTATACTCTTCATAATCCCGTATTTTTCTTTTGCTTTAGTAAGTATTGAGTGAAAGGAAATGAGACAAACTAGGGTTGGAAGTAAAGTCACTGGTATCCTATTTTGTTAATTTTCACAATGTAGTGTGACAGTTGCCCTAAAACATGGTTAATTGCACTCTTAATTGTTTTCGCATTCATAACTAAACAGAAATTAAGACATTAAACTTAACAAGTGTCTAAAACTAGGGTTACCATATTTCTTGAAAACAATATGCAACATCAATGTCAAACATCAAAAATAAAAAATTTAAAAAAAATTGTAAAGAAAAATGAAATGTTTACCTTCAAATAAATATTTATGATCACGGCAACAAGAAATTCATCAGCTTTTTCAAAGTTTTGACCTTCATACCATATTTTTTTTCATCATTTGGAATAGCACAACCCAAAAATTCTAATTATTCGATGCGGGCTTTTGATATGTTTCTATATATGTATTTTTTTTTTTTTTTCAATTTGTTTGGTTGCATTTCTCTAGTTTACTTTATATCTTGCAGTACTATTTTCATAACGGAAATGTCAGCAAAGAGATTGTGTATTTCAACAACTGATTTTTCGGAAGTCGAGATATAGAATTAAAGAATTCTGAGGATGCATCTCATCTGAACCTCAGAATCCCAACTTTCTCATATTTATGAAAACTTCTCTGTAGCATTGAGCCGGCTTTCCCACATTTCTTAATAAGAAATATATATAAAAAAAAAATCAGCTAACGCCTTTATATTCCCGTATACGGGGAGAAGGCGAGGCCATTTCGCCCTATCTAACTTTTGGAGACTGAGTGGGCAGTTCAATCTCCACTGGTACCAATCAGAGATAGATGGCCCAAGGCTATCACTAATTAAGCAGTACTCAGTGAAGAGAGACGGCTCGAATGTGCCGCCATCTCGTGGTCCCTAACCCTAACATAATATATTTAATGTCTGAAAATAATGTGGGTTCTACGGTCGATTTTCTTGAGTTTACAGGACGAAAAACCTGTTTCCGGGAGGAAAAACCTGCTTGCCCGTGCTAGAGATCGACTAACTCGGGAACCGGTCGAAAAAAGGCTTAGAAAAATTTCCTCTAGTCGCCGACTAGACTCGAAACCAAGTCTTCCTTCGTGCGGCCAAGCGCCATGGCTGGCAAACGCCACATCCACTGAGCTACACAGGTATTAGGTAAGAAATATATTTCTCATAAAATTCAAATATGCTTTACTTTGTATATATCCTTCGTTGACATACAGAAACTGCTTATTGCACTCGAAATATATATTTTTTTCACAATCATAACTAAACAGAAATTAAGACTAAACTTAACAAGTATCTGAAAGAAGGTTTACCATATTTCAAGAAAACAATATGTGACATCAATATCAATGTCAACCATCAAAAAGAATATATATATATATATATATATATATATATATATATATATATATATATATATATTGTTGAAATTAGGATTTACTCGGGATGTATACATTTATAAAAATAAATTTAACTGACTAGAACCCGAGAAAGTATAACAAAAACCTTTAATACATCACAACTAGTTTCATCGGTGATCCGACTTCTTCAGGTGAGAAATAAAAACATAAGACATAAAATAACACGGTAAAAAATGAACTTTACAGCTTAATAAAAAGCAGAATAATAACAGTCATATTTGAATAGGTGACCGCGTGCTACCGTTGGCATGAGTAGAATGTGTGCGACAGCTAATTTTTGAGCGCCAGTACTGGATTACTGCGCTATGGGAATCGGGTAAATTGTAGCTAAGATTATTGTTTAAATGTGAAGGGTCCAGAACTATTTCTTTTGATTCGATGATTCTTCTTTCGAATTCATCCTTGCAAATATATAAATTAGTAGTGCGTTCCCAATCAACTTGATGTGGCTGTTCTTCAAGGTTAGAGTTTGCCGAGAAAAGGACATGACTGGAAAGGGCGCTCGCTCGTGCTCTACTGTAGGAGATGTCACGTCTATGTTCCTCAAGACGAAGTGAAACAGATTTGTCTGTCTGGCCAAAATAAGGTCGACCACAGTTGCACAAAACTTTATAAACACCAGGAAAATGCAGATGGTTGTGTTTTGGTTTTGGTCGACTCAGAAAAGAACGAAGTTTTGGCAGCGTAGTATAGTCGGTCTTTATGTTGAATTTTTTCAGAATCTTAGCTAGTTTTGGGGTAAGACTAATTAATTAATTAATTAATTTACTTCTAATTAATTTTTATCAGCACTCTTACCCCAAAACTAGCTAAGATTCTGAAAAAATTCAACATAAAGACCGACTATACTACGCTGCCAAAACTTCGTTCTTTTCTGAGTCGACCAAAACCAAAACACAACCATCTGCATTTTCCTGGTGTTTATAAAGTTTTGTGCAACTGTGGTCGACCTTATTTTGGCCAGACAGACAAATCTGTTTCACTTCGTCTTGAGGAACATAGACGTGACATCTCCTACAGTAGAGCACGAGCGAGCGCCCTTTCCAGTCATGTCCTTTTCTCGGCAAACTCTAACCTTGAAGAACAGCCACATCAAGTTGATTGGGAACGCACTACTAATTTATATATTTGCAAGGATGAATTCGAAAGAAGAATCATCGAATCAAAAGAAATAGTTCTGGACCCTTCACATTTAAACAATAATCTTAGCTACAATTTACCCGATTCCCATAGCGCAGTAATCCAGTACTGGCGCTCAAAAATTAGCTGTCGCACACATTCTACTCATGCCAACGGTAGCACGCGGTCACCTATTCAAATATGACTGTTATTATTCTGCTTTTTATTAAGCTGTAAAGTTCATTTTTTACCGTGTTATTTTATGTCTTATGTTTTTATTTCTCACCTGAAGAAGTCGGATCACCGATGAAACTAGTTGTGATGTATTAAAGGTTTTTGTTATACTTTCTCGGGTTCTAGTCAGTTAAATTTATTTTTATAAATATATATATATATATATATATATATATCATCAAATTCCTGCCATGTACCCCTTAAGGGGTGTACAGGATATGATAGTACTATATGAAAAAAATTACATCATTACTAACTTCCTATCTACAATTTTCCTCCAAATCAGTCTGTTACTTGTCAAGACTCCAACATTATCAGATCTTATATTTCTATCGCCTAAGGCACTTTATACCGTATCAATCCACCTATATCTTGGTCTCCCTATGGGTAGATTTCCTGCCAAGATGGCAGAGAACACTTGTTTCACTAATCTTTCCTCGCCCTTTCTGTTTAAATGACCATACCACCTGAGATTAGCTCTGCGAACACATTCCTGGATGCTGACAATGTCAAGTTCTTTCCTAATATCCTCGTTTTTAATACGATATTGCCATTGAGGTCATCTGTTCACACCTATAATCTTTCTCAGGACTCTCATATCTGCGGTCTCTAGTCTTTGGTCAAATGTTTTAGTTCTGACCCAGCTCTCAGATCCATAAGTGAAAACTGGTTTGAACACTGTCTTGTATACAGCTAATTTAGTGTTCCGACTATAACTTTTTTTATATGAATTTATTCAATTGACTTCCCACCATACCAGCTTTGCTTGTCCATTTCTATATTTAATTTACCATCTTCACTAAAAATCGTGCACAAGTAGCTGAAATGTTTTACTTGTTCCACAGGTTCTCCATTCACAACACAGTTGACATTTTCAATGATTCTGACTATTTTCATTGACTTTGTTTTTTTTTAATGCTCACCTTCATACCATATCTATTACAACAGTTACTCAATTTAGTCATTGAATCTTGCAGACTTGTAGCGGATTTATTGATAAGTATAACATCGTCCGCATAAATCAAAGACAATAACATCTCCAATTTTGATATCATGTTTAATACCACTTTCCTTCATAATGTGATTAATATAGATAATGAATAACAGAGGGGATAATGTACATCCCTGTCTCACACCAGATTTAACATTAAACCATCTTCGTGTACTTCCTTCAATTCTAACTGCTGACTTACAACTTAAATAAAGACTAAGTATTGCTTGATATAATGCCCCATTGACACCATATAACTTTAGCATTTTGAGTAGCTACTCTCTTGGCACCTTGTCATATGCCGTTTCCAGATCAACAAAACTTAAATACAGATCTTTGTTGTATTCCCATGCTTTCTCGACTATTTGTTGTATAGTGAAGATTTGATCCTAACAGCCTCTATTTGGCCTGAATCTAGCTTGTTCTTCACCAAGCTTTACTTGCATAATTCTTCTCAACTGTTTCTCAAGTATATTTGCATAGATCGTGCCAGGAACACTCAGTGGGGAAATACCTCTAATTAATTCTCACATTCAGTTTTATTTCCCTTTTTATATATGGGTACTATGAGAGCTCTACTCCAATCATCGGGAATTCGTCCCTCTGTTCAGGCTTTCTGCACTATGTAGTGCAGCCACTGCAAGAATTTTATATCACCATGCTTCAGTATTTCTGGTCGAATATCATCTAATCCTGCTGCCTTTCCACATTTCAAGCCTCCGATGGCTTTTTCTACTTCAAGTATGGACATATGTTCCTGACTGCTTGCCTGATCAGTGTTTTTTACCACTGTGCTGTCATCACTGCTTGTTTCATTTAGCAGTTTTTCAAAGTAATTACTCCAAACTTCAAGGATATCTTTTTCTCCCATTTTCATGTCACCTTTATCATCTCTAACTCCTTTTACAGCACTCCTTTTACTGGTTATTACTAACATGGTGTTAGTAATAACCAGTCCATGTCCTGAGCAGAAATCCAACAAGTATTTGCCATTATTATTAGCTTTGCTCTTTTCTCCAAATTTTCCCAAAATATTTTTGTATGTCGCACAATCATTTGCTACTCTGCTATTTACATCCGCCACAAGGACCAATTTTTCCTTTTTCATTGTGTCAGTTGCTTTTTCTAAACCCTCAAAAAATTTCTTCACTTCTACCTTAGTAGAACCTTTTGTGGGACCATAGGCACAAATGAGTCTCATTGTCCTGTTCCCCATTCTCATATTGGTCCACATTACTCTACTTGAGACTGACTGCCATTCAAGAAGATTAGCCTCGTATTTTGTGTTTAATACAATGGCTACTCCTACTTTTCCTTGATTGTCATTGCCTGAATATAGCATTTTGTATTTATTGCTCAGAAAGATCTCATCAGTTTTTGTCTTTTATGTTTCAGTCACCCCTATTATGTCGATGTGTTTCTTATCTAATTCCTCAGCTAGCTCCATTTCTTTGCCATTCAGGCTTGTTTTGTTGATAGTACCGATCTTAAACTCTGGTGATGTCGAGTTGGGATGTCTTATATAAAAATGTAAGGAAAAATAAAATATTTACCTTCAAATAAATATTTATGATAATGGCAAGCAAGAATTTCATCAGCTTTTCAAAGTTTTGAAATTCGTATCCATATTGTTTTTCATTTCGTATCATTTAAATCACGAATAGGTCTGCCTATTGAGTTCGTTAATGTTTTTGATTTTTCTCTTCGTATGGTGAGCAATATTTGATTTGCATGTTGATTCACTTGTTATATGCATATTACGATACCTTTTTTATTTTCTACACCAAACGTTTTAAGAGTTTTAGTAATGTGATGGGTTAAAATATCTACTGTCTCTCTATAAAATAACAAAATTCTAACAGTCGTACTGTCAGAATTTGGTACAACGAGCCTGTGTAGCTCAGTAGAAGTGGCGTTTGCACTCTACAGCACTTGACCGCACGACAAAAGGCATTCGAATCTAATCGCTGATTAGAGGATCTTTTTCTAAGCCTTTTTTTCTACCGGTTCCAGAGTTAGTCAATCTCTGGCACGGGCTAGCAAGTTTTTCCTCCCGGAAACTCCGGTTTTTCGCTCTGTAAACTCAAGAAAATCGGCCATAGAACCGATACTATTTTCAGACATTTAATACATTGTGTTAGGGTTAGGGACCACCAGATGGCGGCACGTACTAGCCGCCTTCTTCATCGATTAATCAGTAATAGCCTTGCACCAGCTATTTCTGATTGGCTACCAGTGGAGATTGAACTGCCCACTCAGTGTGCAAAAGTTGAGGCTAAAAAACGGCCTCGCCTACTCCCTATAACGGGAAGAAAAAGGCGTTAGCTGATTTTTTTTTTTTTTATATTCTAGTCTGGTGGAGGTATCAACACATATGGTAACAAAATTGTCACTTTTGAGTTCATTTGTACTGTATTCAGTAAACTACAATTCCGTGATTTGCTATGGGCTCTGTTTTTAATCCCCCACACCTAGAATGTATGAGTGGTAAAGTTGTGAAATAAGTTTTGCCTTGCAGTCACTTGATTTTAACTTTTATCATGTACAATTGTGTGAAAAGAAAAGAAAAATGTCGTTTCTCTTTATTTTTGAAAGCAGCATAAAGGTTTTCTGCCTATTTCTTCTTGTTACGTTGCACGAACATGAATTTATCTTGTCTTCTCACTCTGCAAAATTTGTATTTGTGTAATCTGCACAGTACGATACGTTTTTTTTTCTACGCCACACTTTTTCAGAGTTTTAGTAATGTGAAGGGTTAAAATTCTTTTATTTTTTCTATTCTAATCTGATGGACACATCTAATATGGTAACAAAATTGTCACTGTTTAATTTATTTTATACTTTATCCATTAAAAAACCCACAATTATGTTATTCGGCAGGTTCCTTAAAAGTCCAAACATTTAAAACTTTAGACCATAGTGATATGTTTAGGTGAGAATAAAACTCAATGTGCCTAATTATGACTAAAATCCTCCTCCCGTGCCCCAAAAACTCTCATCTCGATGTGAACTTTGGATATGGTTCTACATATATATCATTTTTTTAAATCTGATTGGTTGTTTTCTTCTATTTTACTTTTAAAAATTCAAAATATGCTTTTCAAAATGTAGTTTTATGTCTCCTTTGTTGGCATACACAAACGTCTTTTGCTTGCGAAACTGTGATGACCTAATTGACCTTCTCTGACTGTTAATTTTACCTTCCATTCCTTGTGCTTCAAACCTACTTCTGTAACTGAAAATTTTATTTTATTTTTTTCTTTAGCATTAGTAAGTTTAAGTAAATAATATTAGACAGACAAGGTTTTGGAACTCTCCAGCGATTTCTTATTTAGAAACTTCTTTTGCCAGCACAAATAAATAGTTATTTCTTATTATTTCAAATGAATATTAGCTCTGTGGTATACTTTGTTAATTTCTATGTTACAAACTTCCAAATATTTAAAACTTTAGACTATAGCGATATGTTTAGGTGAGCATAAAACTCAAAGTGTCTAATTATGCCTCAATCCTCCATTTTGATGTTTTTGCACGGTCCTTATGTGTTCTAATGACACCAACATTCTATTTGAGATTATCTGTTCGGGTTTTTGAGTATGTGAACAAAATGTTTAGATAAGTCAAATAATGTCAATAGGTAACATTAGACAATTTTCTAAAATAATTAATTTACATGATATCATTTTACCCACTTTTTTTCCCGTTCCCTCTATTAATTTCACAATAGTGATAATTTTTTTACAATAATTAAACAGAGTTGCTTTAAGGTATGAAGTTATGGATTTATATATCAACTTCTAAACAGAATAACTGAGTGAAACATTTCACTGTGGAAAATACAACAACAACAACACACATCTTTGTTCATTTAAGTTTACAAATGAATATTTTATTTTGCTGAAATATTATTATTTACAGAAAAAATTCGAAGCATGTAATTACCTAAAATATTTCACAATACTTAGTTTACACTATTAACATTTTCAAAAGAGCTCAATAAAAAAAACGTTCGGTAATCACTATTTCTTGGTTACATTATATCAAATTAGCTGGTCATGCAAACGAGTCTTAAGATGAGATACCATAAGATGCACAGCTCCATACATTTGATATTGTGTTAGTCTGGAAATGACACCATGCCTCCCTAAAATTTCTTTTGTCACCAGATATACACAACCAGTTTTCATATAATGTTCGTAAATGTCCCAAAATAAAGAATCTTTATAGAATTGAATAAAATCTTGAAAGTCCAATTTTACTATTGATGAATTTAGATGGTTAGCGATAATTCTTTCCATTATACGAATAGCTAGTAATTCAGTTTCCAAAAATTGTATATGATTATCAATGTCATACATTTTTTGTGAAAATCTCTCAGCTTCTTCACAACTAATAGTGAAAACTTTACTTCCACCAGCTTATGTATCATCGATCATTAGTTTTCCAGGTTGGCATTTCAGAATATAACAGTCACCAACATCCAATTTGTAGTCAACTCTTCTTTGCAAGTAGGCGAGAATATTAGACCACTTCCTGCATAACTCTTCCCAAGTTGTCCTGGATAACCACATTACAATGCACATATCTTCTAAAATAATAACAGTTTCCATCCTTTTAGAACTATGTGAAGAGTTTTGTCTCATGCTAATTTCCTGAAGAAAGAAATTTTCAATGACTTTTGTGGCTCACCCATTATTTTACTTTATCAGACATGAAACACCACAACACAATATGATAGCTGCACTGGATGAATGAATTCCAGTAACTGAAAATGCACTCAACTCGATTGCTTTTCCTTATAGTACTGTTTACTCTGATCGTTTCTTCAAAAATGTAACGTTCGCACAGATGACTCATGGACATGTTTTCGCATGCTGGTGTATGCAATATTCATGTGATTTTTATCTTACTTTGTGACATCATGGGACAAACCTTATCTCTGTGGGCTGAATGGTATTCTGTATTATTTATCCTTATTATGTTAAGTATTTTTATCCTGAAACAGCGTTTTTGATGTAAGATCATGTGACTAGTTCTGTCACTCGTATGTCCGAAAACTCGTATGTCACTCGTATGTCCTCACTCCCTCTCCTCCAGAAGTGTCACCCTCAGCCAAGGGGAGATGAGCGACCTCACTATTAGCAGATATCTTTTAGTGATGTCTCCTCAAACTGATAAAAAATGCCCTTTTTTGCTCCAAAGTTATCAGTATCAGTTTGAGGTGATATCACTAAAAGATATCTGCAAATGGCGAGGTTGCTCATCTCCCCTTCGCTGAGGGGACACTTCTGGAAGAGAGGGGGTGGGGGGAGAGGGAGCAATCTAAGGAAGACCACTGTCACCCTCTCGACTGCCCTTACATCAAAAACGCTGTTTGAGGATAAAAATACTTAATAAGGATAAATAATTTCGAATACCATTTGAGCCACAGATATAAGGTTTGCCCCATGATGTTACAAAATAAGATAAAAATCACATGAACATTGTATACACCAACATGTGGAAATATGTCCATGAGTCATCTGCATGAAATTTACATTTTTGAAGAAACGGTCAGAGTAAACAGTACTATATGGAAAAGCAATTGAGTTGAGTGCATTTTCAGTTACTGTCATTCATCCAGTGCAGCTATCATATTGTGTCGAATAAAGTAAAATAATGGGTGAGCCACAAAAGTCGTTGAAATTTTCTTTCTTCAGGAAAATAGCACGCACAACAAAACTCTTCACGTAGCTGCAAAAGGATGGAAACCTGTTATTATTTTAGAAGATACGTACATTTGAATGTGGTTATCCAGGACCACTTGGGAAAAGTTACACAGAAAGTGGTCTGATATCCTCACCTACTTGCAAAGAAGAGTTGACTATGAATTGGATGTCGGTCACTGTTATATTCTGAAATGCCAAGATGGGGAACTAATGATCAATGATACATGAGCTGGTGGAAGCAAAGTTTTGTCTATTAGTTGTGAAAAAGCTGAGAGATTTTCACCAAAAATGCACAACATTGATAATCATTTACTATTTTTGGAAACTGAATTACTATCTATTCATGTAATAGGAAGAATTATCGCTAACCATCTAAATTCATCAATGGTAAAATTAGACTTTCAAGATTATTCAATTCGATAACGATTCTTTATTTTGGGACATTTATGAACATTATACGAACTGCTTGTGTATATATGGTGACAATAGAATACATAGAAAGTTTAGGGAGGCATGGTGTCATTTCCGGACTAACGGCATTATCAAATGTATGAAGCTGTGCTTCCTATGGTATCTCATCTTAAGACTCTTTTGTGTAACCAGCTATTTTGATGTAATGTAACCAAGAAACGGTGAGTAATGAACATTTTCTTTATTGAACTCCTTGGAAAATGTTAGTGTAAACTAAATATTGTGAAATATTTTTATGTAATTACATGTTTCGAATTTTCTCTGTAAATAATAATATTTACAGAGAAAATATTATTATTTATATAATAATATTTTCTCTGTAAATAAAATATGCATTTGTGAACTTAAATGAACAAAGATGTATGTTGTTGCGTTTTCCACAGTGAAATGTTTTCAACAGTGAACTCAGTTATTCTGTTTAGAAGTTGATATATAAATCCATAACTTTATACCTTAAAGCAATTCTGTTTAATTATTGTAAAGAAATATCGCTACTGTGAAATTGATACTGGGAACGGAAACAAAAGTGGGAAAAACTGATATCATGTAATTAGTTATTTTAGAAAATTGTCTAATGCTATCTATTGACATTGTTTGAGTTATCTGTAAACATTTCGTTCACCTAATTCAAAACCCGAACAGATAATCTCAAATAGAATGTTGGTGTCATTAAACCACATAAGGACCGTGCAAAAATATCAAAATGGAGGATTTGAGTCATGATTAGACACTTTGAGTTTTATGCTCACCTAATCTTATTACTATTGTCTAACGTTTTAAATGTTTGTAAGTTTGTAACATAGAAATTAACAAAGTATACTACAGAGCTAATATTCATTTGAAATAATAAGAAATAACTGTTTATTTGTGCTGGCAAAAGAAGTTTCTAAATAAGAAATCGCTAATGGAGAGTTCCAAAACCTTATTTGTCTCATATAATTTACTTAAACTTACTAACTAAAAAAAATTAAATTAAATTTTCATTTATTGGAGTAGGTTTTAAGCCCAAGGAATCGACATTAAAATTAATAGTCAGAGGACAATCAGTTCATCACAGTTTTGAAAGAAAAAGAAGTTTGTGTATGCCAACGAAGACTCCATCTGGACTACTGTGCCCAGTTTTGGGCACCAGGGTTTCTTCGTGATGGGGAGAAAGTGGAGAGGATCTAGAGACGAGTGACCAAGATGATAGCAGGTCTGTGGAATGAACCTAATGAGAATAGGTTGTAGATTTGTGGGTTGCAGAAATTGGTCAATAGGCGCAGGAGGGGTGATATGATTGAGACATTCAAATTACTGAAGGGTTTCTATAAGATTGATCCAGAAGATATTTTTGAAAATATATCTGGTGATGGGAGGACTAGGGGCCTTGAATGGAAGCTGGGCAAGAGCGTGGTTGACAAGGGTGTTAGAGTTAGGTTTTTTACTTGGAGAGTAGTGAATGAGTGGAATAAGCTTCCAGAGTCTGTTGTGGGTGCTACGACCATGAATGAGTTCAAGGCAAGGTATGATAGGTACTGTGTGAATGTCGAATATTTGTTCTTGACATGATGTTAGGGCCTCCCTCGATGAGTCCGTCGACTCCTTGGAGTTGCCTGGAACAATAATAATAATAATAATAACGAAGGAGACATAAAACTACATTTTGAAAAGCATATTTTGAATTTTTAAAAGTAAAATAGAAGAAAATAACCAATCAGATTATAGAAAGCAAATAAATCCTATAAGAATCATCGTATCACTATAAAAACGACTATTATAAATTTCAGTTAGCTTTGAACTGTAGCTACAGTCCGTGTTGAAGTTCTATTGTTAGGCAGCTGCGTGTGTCTGATTTCAAGAATGTGCCAATATCGGAGAGCATAGCTGAAAGAGTCTGGTAGATTATAGCTAAGGTTATTATTTATGTGATGACGGTCCATAACAATTTCCTTAGACTCGACTATGTGGCGCTCCACCTCGTCATGGCATATATGAAAGTTTGAAGTTGTTGTTCAGTTTATCTCATGTTCATCATTTGTGTTTACTGAAAACAGTACATGGCTTGACAGTGCACTTGCTCTAGTTCTTTTGTAGGCAATGTCCCTCTGGTGTTCTTCAAGACATAGGAGGATGGATTTTTCAGTTTGGCCATAGTATTGCTTCCCACAGTCACACGTGATTTTGTACACTCCTGGGAACTGTAGATGGTTATGAGCTTGTTGGCATTTGCTTAAAATCGATCTTAATTTAGGAAGAGTAGAGAAACAGGTTTTTATGTTGAACTTTCGTAAAATTCTTCTTAATTAGTTTCATGGAGAGCGAGCTGATGTATGGTAAGGAGATATAACCTTTGGGATTGTCTTGTGTTTCTGAGTTGTTTTGATGGCGGCGGTATAGATGCTTATTAATAGTTTTCGACGAGTAGCCATTACTTGTGAAGGTTCTTTGTAGATGTTGTAGTTCATTTTTAGCTCTTCATCATCTGACAGTATAGATCTGGCACGATGTGCAGGTTTGAGATGATACCCACTTTCTCTGCAGGATAGTGATGTGAGGACGCATACAGGTATCTATCTGTGTGTGTAGATTTTCTAAAGATTGAGATTTTAATAGAATCAGATGTCTTAGTAAGTCTTACGTCCAGGAAGGGAAGAGATCCATTTTCTTCAACCTCCATCTTGGTGGAAGTTGTTTAGATGATTTAAAAAATGACCGAAGGTTATCGGTGCCATGATCCCAGATAAGAAATATGTCATCTACAAATCTCAGCCAAATTTTTGGTTTAAGAGAAGCTGAGGAGAATGCCTTTTGTTCGAAATCTTCAAAAAAATGTTAGCTAATATAGGAGACAGGGGGCTGCCCATTGCCAATCCCTTATTTTGTTTGTAAACTTTTTCTCGTATTGAAAGTAGCTGGATTGAATGCAATGTGATAGCAAGGAAAACATCTTTTTTGAAATCTTGTTCTTTAAATATCGAGAACCTCTTGAGTTTTTAGTGATTGATTTGAATAAATTTAATTGTTATTCTAGTCTCGGTTTATCACGACTGGTTTATCACTAAAAAAGATGTTGGTTGTTTTTGTGTTGTCTTTAGCGAATTAAACTTTCTGATAAGCTTATGTTTGTTTAAGTTTTGAGATCTTAATGCCCAACGTGTACTTATTTTTTAAACGTAATTCCATGACATGCCGTCTAAGGAGGTCGCTAAATGGTTTTCTAAAGAGGATTTTTGAGAAAACAGAAGACTAAATTACGTTTGGTATCGTTAATCCTCTCTCCTAAAAGTTCTAGTTTTGCTTTTTGGTAGATTCTGTGTGCATTTTCACTGGTGATGTCTTCTCTGAATTGTAAGAATTTAGGAATAATAGAAGAGAATTTACAACGTTTCCGGAAGATAAGTCTGTTGACAGCGAGTCCAATACTCATAAGGTTATATATATATATATATATATATATATATAACCATATCAAAAGTCCACATCGAGATGTGAATTTTCGGGTCGCAGGAGGGAGGATATGAGTCATGTTTAAGTTATGAGTCATAATCACCTAAACATATCACTATAGTCTAAAGTTTTAAATGTTTGAACTTTTAAGGAACCTACCAAATAACATAATTGTGGATTTTTTAATGGATAAAGTACAAAATGAATTAAATAGTGACAATTTTGTTACTATATTAGATGTGTCCATCAGAATAGAATAGAAAAACCAAAATAATTTTAACCTATCACGTTACTAAAACTCTGAAAAAGTGTGGCATAGAAAACAAAAACGTATTGTACTGTGCAGATTACACAAATACGAATTTTGGGGAGTGAGAAGACAAGATAAATTAATATTCATACAATGTAACAAGAAGAAGAAATAGGCAGAAAACCACCTTTATGCTGCTTTCAAAAATAAAGAGAAGGTAGATTTTTCTTTATTTTCACACAACTGTACATAATAAAAGTTAAAATCAAGTGACTGCAATTCGAAAATTATTTCACAACTTTACCACCGATACATTCTTGTTTGTGTGGAAATTAAAAACAGAGCCCATGTCAAATAACAGAATTGAAGTTTTGTGAATAAAGTACAAATGAATGGAAAAGTGACAATTTTGTTACTATATCTGTTGATACCTCCACCACACTAGAATATAACAGTCGTACCAAATTCTAACAGTGTGACTGTTAGAATTTAGTCATTTTACAGAGATACAGTAGATATTTTAATCCATCACGTTTCTAAAACTCTTAAAAAGTTTTGTGTAGAAAATAAAAAGGTATCATACTGTGCAGATAAAAAGTGAATCGACATGCAAATATCAAATATTGCTTGCCATAGGAAGAGAAAAATCAAAAAAAATTAACGACTTAATAGGTAGACCTGTTATTGATTTAAATGATATGAAATGATGAAAACAATATGGGTATGAATTTCAGAACCTTGAAAAGCTGAAGAATTTCTTGCTTTCCGTGATCATAGATATTTATTTGAAGGTAAGCATTTTATTTTTCTTTACATTTTTTTTAATATTTTTTATTTTTGATGGTTGACATTGATGTCGCATATTGTTTTCAAGAAATATGGTAACCCTAGTTTTAGACACTTGTTAAGTTTAATGTCTTAATTTCTGTTTAGTTATGATTGTGAAAAAAAATTACGAGTGCCAAAAGCAGTTTCTGAATGTCAAACAAGGATACATAAAAAGTAGATTTTGAAAAGCATATTTGAAATTTATGAGAAATGTATCTCTTATTAAGAAATGCGGGAAAGCAGTCTCAATGTTACAGAGCAGTTTTCATAAATACGAGGAAGTTGGGATTTTGAGGTTCAGATGTGATGCATCCTCAGAATTTTTTAATTCTATATCTCGACTTCCGAAAAATCAGTTGTTGAAATACACAATCTCTTTGCTGACGTTTCCGTTATGAAAATAGTACTGCAAGATATAAAGTAAAATAGAGAAAAACTAATCAGATTGAAAAAAAAAAAATATATATATATATATAGATAGATAGATACAGAAGCATATCAAAACCTCGCATTGAGTGATGCGAATTTCGGGTTGCACACTAAAATTTGATAAATATTGTTCTAACCGAAATACAAATTTCTTTAGGAAATAAAGTTGAGTCTTCATTATAAAGCTAAGTCATTTTCGTATTTTAACTGAATATTAATTCTCATACTATACTTTTCATGTTAAATCCTCTACTACAACTTCCAAAAAAAGATACATCCATACTTATCTGAAAGGAAATCAGTCAATCATTTCCTTTGAACAACAGCGAAAATTTAACAATAAGAAGATTAAGTAACAAAAAATATAGTGTATTTTTCACTTTATTTATGTATTTTCTGTGTGTCAGATTCAGTAAATACAATATTGTAAATAATATTTCACTCGAATAAAATGTGTAAATTTAAACACCTTACCGGCCATTGTGGATCAAATGCGCATCCTCTACACTTCGTATCCATCATATATTTCAATATAATATCAATGATATTAAAATTTGAATATGCACTTCACATCCATGACAATCTTGAATGTCTACAGACGTCTTGGCCAATAGCGTGGTTAAATGATCAACTTGGGGTCGTTGATGTGTTATGGAAATTTAAGTAACACGACATATATATATAATATTTTAAAAATGGAGATTTAATGACTTTAAACCGAGAAAAAATATTAAGTTTTAATGAGAACGATACAACTAGTTTCAGCTTTTTTACAGCCTTCATCAGGTATCCACTAAAGGATACCTGATGAAGGTAATAATAAAAATTGAAGTTTCTAAAAAACTGAGAATCACAGGTAAAAAAGCAATACATAATTGACATATAAAAAAAGTTGTATTTTTTCAAGTTGTCCTATCCAACGTGCCATTGTTTATTGAGTGCGCGCTTGTAGGCTCTCGTGAACGCCAGTATTGAACAACTGCAGTATGGATATCAGGGATGTTGTAACCCAAATTGTTGTTTAAATGTTCAGGATTAAGGAGGATTTCCCTGGATTCAACAGTTTTCTTTTCAAACTCATCACTGCAGCGAAAAATGTTTTCGGATCTGTCCCAGCAAACTGAGTGCCTTTGGAGATCATCATGAGAAGATTCTTTGAGAAAAGAACATGACTGGATAACGCCGTTGCATGTGATCTTTTATATTCCTCTATACGTATGATTTCTTATGTTCCTCTATACGTAGTTCAATAGATTTATTAGTCTGTAAAAAATAAGGAATATTACAATCACACCATAATTTATATACACCTGGATATTTTAGGTTGTGTGAATAGGCTTCGGATGGCTTATACATATATATATATATATATGTTAAAGATACCAAGCAATTTTATAAGATAGGTTTTTAAATCCTTTTTTCCCAAGTAAGCAAACAGACAAGTAAGTCAAGTTTGCATCTGCACATAGTGCAACACTAGGCAAAGGTGGAGCAAGAACTGATCACTTTCCTTAGAATTTTCCCCTAATGCAAAGCACATTTCCTTGCGAAAATGTATGATACTATGCACTAAGGTAATGGTCACTACCCATACCGGTTTCAACCTTTATTGAGGTCTCGTCAGTGGGCGCAAGACCGAAAAAATGCCTAGGGTGAAGTAATACAGAACTTATAAATATTTTACTTAAACAAGTTGCCATAAGGTGCTTTGACCTCATTAAATGAAAATCTCAGGATGAGAGTAATATGTAGAACGTTTTTTACGTTAGGTATATATTATGTTAAAGATACCAAGCAATTTTATAAGCTAGGTTTTTTAATTCTTTTTCCCAAGTAAGCAAACAGACAAGTAAGTCAAGTTTGCGGCTGCACGTAGTGCAACACTAGGCAACTCGTGGTAAAGGTAGATCAAGATATATTTTTATTTTATTTATTTATTTTTTTGAAGTCACAGTGAATTCACACACAATTTATTTATTTATTTTGTTCAGTTCTTCTGTTTAGAATATGTAGTTAAACTGAATTTAAAAGTACAATAGAGAAAAACAACCAATCAGTCTGAAAAAGAAAAATAGAACCATATCAAAAGTTCGCATTGAGAGATGTAAATTTTTGGGTTGCGGGAGGGAGGATATTAGTAATGAAAAGACAAGTTGAGTTTTACACTCACCTAAACATATCTCTATAGTCTAAAGTTTTAAATGTTTGGAACTTTATACCATAGAAATTAAGAAAGTGCATACTACAGAGCTAATATTCATTTGAAATAATAAGAAATAACTATTTATTTGTGCTGGCAAAAGAATTTTCTAAAAAGAAATCACTAACGGAGAGTTCCAAACCCAAACACAGGAAATCACACATACCCACGACCAAAAGACATTTCCAATTCAAATCTATGATGTTATTTGGACAGAAACCGTGGGGAAAAAAAACAAAAAAAAAACATAGCCATGAGCAACAGTGCGAATGAAATTAACGAACGGATAGAAATCTAAAGGAAGAAAAGTCAACTATATTTTCAGGATATTTACAGCAGTTTCTTTCGGCCCTTGTGTTCGTGTGTGTTGTGCTGTGAATATATGGTTATAATTCGATTATTTTGGAATATCTATTTGCATTCAGAACTTCGTAGTTCCAAGAAGAACCATTCTGGAGAGAAAGTAAGCTAATCTAAATTATAATTAGATTTTTTTCTAGACTACATATAAAAGTTCTTGTAATTCATTTTTATCTCCATTTATTTTTTAAAAACCTGCCATTTGGTTTTTCGTTTAAAAAAGAACTCTTTTTTATCTCAGCAAGCTGTCGCCATCTCTTGAATCTAAACTAAAAATTCCAATAGCCAAAAATTTTGTAATAAAGATAATATTAATTAGAAAAAGTAATGAACCCTAAGATCTTAAAACTTTAGAATGAGTTATGTATATGGGGAAAAAGTGTGTGGGAGGGGCTGCAATGATAGTCTATAATTAATTATTCAGAAACGTTCTAAATGCTGTCACCATCTTTTGACTCTAAACTAAAAATTCCCATACTCAATAACAGGAATGAAATACCACAAACCTATATTCGTGCTGGCAAATCTAAAAAACCGAAAATACAACATGAGATCAATAACGCGGATGCTTTGCCCCAGAGAGATTCCAAACATTCCATACTCTATCTTATCTCTAACCGTCACCCACAATTCCATATGCAAACCATTCACTTATCTACATCTCATAGCAACACACACCCATGACACTGACGTCTCTCCCCCTATTTACCCTACCCCTATTCTGTTTAAAGTGTCCGACCAATCACGGCACGAATCCTTATCCACTACTATAACTTCCTTTCCCACTTCAAATCTATGACCTCACGTATTTACAACTAACAAATTACGACACTTATCTAGAGCTGATAACACATATCCATGTGTTATCAGCTCTAGATACACAATCACTTTCAATAGTACCTTTTTATTACTTGTGTTCTGTTTGAGAGATAGTTCCTGAACCAGGTATGCAGTGTTCCTCTTATACCTATTGAGCATAGTTTGGTGAGTAGTATGTCGTGTTCAAGTGTATCAAATGCTTTGGTTAAGTCAAGCGGTATAAGGACGGCGTACTTGCTTTTGTCGAGAGCTTTGTTTATTGCGTCGGATGTCTTCTAATAAAGTGATGGTGCTTTTTTTTTTCTGAAAGCCGTATTGGTTTTGTGAGATGATGTTGTACTTCTGTAAATAGTTCTGTAATATAGTGTGTGTTATTTTTTCTAGAATTTTTGAAATTGAAATGACTCGTAGGGGTAGCTGTTGGTCTGTAGTTCTGACCAATCGTTTCTTTTTTTACCATGTTTGTAAATTGGAGTAATTATTGCAGTTTTTAGTTGTGGAATAATGCCAGTGTCGAATATTATGTTCACGAGTCTTAAAAGTATTGGATTTATTTGTTCAAAGTGTGTATAAACAGGTGTGAATATCATTTTGTCTATTCCTGGAGTGGTCTTTGGTTTTAACTGTAAAAGTGCTTCTTTCGGTTCCTGTTTTGTTTCAGGTGGAAAATATATAGTTTGTTGTCGACTTTGTTTCTATATTTTATTATTGATCGTTGGTAGTTTGTCTTTTTTGTGTTGTGTGATATTGTTTGTGACGGCATGGTTGAATGAGTCTGCTAGTTCCTCTTAGTTTGTATCCTGACCGAAACGTTTTGCAATAAAATCTTGTGCTGAAGTTTTCTTTTTTCGAGTTACTAATTCATTGAGTGTAGCCCATGTTTGCTTCATGTTGTCGTTATATTCCATGAATTTTTGGAAGAAGTAGTGTCGTTTTGCCCTACGAATTTTCGTTGTTAGTTAATTTCTTGTGTTTTTGCATAATGTTTGTAAATGTGTTACTGGGTGACTTTTTCAGTTTTTTTTCCATAGATTTCTTTTACAATAATACTATTTAGTATGTCGCCATTTATCCATGGATTATTATCTGTTTGTCGCCTCGTTTGTGTAGGCTTTGTAGCGTTTTTGTATATTTCTGTGAATTCTCATATAATGTTACAGGATCATTTATTTTAAGTAGGCAATTTCAGTCTGTATTTTTTACAAGGTTGTCGACAATGCTCTTTAATATGATCGAGTTTTGTCGAATTTTGTGGTGGTGGTGTGTGTGTGGGGGGGGGTAGGTAACGTAATAAAACGAAGTTGAGACAAAGTAGTGATCGGCAATTTTGACGTTAAGGTGGGGAAGATAAATGGAGATGGAAGTTTAACGTTCGGAAGTGTAAGGTTTTGAACTTTATGAACTGCATATGCAAGTATACTGGGAAAAGTAGAGAAAGCACTGAATCTTGAAACTAAAAGGCAGTTCAGAGGATTGCTGTAATATTAATCAGCAGAGATAATACAGCAAATTCCACTGTGCAGTGTCGTGATCAAGTCACATATGAACTACTTTGCTCAAATCTTGTTACTGGGATTTTGAAAGAATGAAGAAATTTTGGACTGAGTGAAGAGGCAGCTCACAAAAATAGTTTCTGGACTGTGGAATGTTAACTATGATAAAATAGATTGCAGGTATGTAATTTGCAGGGTTTGCATGCAGGAAGTGATGCATTATAGGATTGAGACATTCAAGCTCTTGATAAGTATTTAATGAATGAAAACGAGATTGGTTTATAGAAGGGTGAAGAAAAGGATGGGGGATAAACTATGGCCATCCTTGAAAAGTGCACAAGTGAGTGGTGAATAAGAGTGTTAGGGGTATTGATTTTACAATGAGAGATGTGGGTGACTTAAACGCATTGTCCAAATATGCTATGAATACTAAGAATGTGAATAGGTTCAAGGTTGACATAATAGATATGTCGTAAGCAGGGGAGACTTTATATGATATCTGTTGATTTTGGTAATATGTTTATAATTCTTATATAATGTATATTGTATATAATCCTCTCTCTCTCTCTCTCTCTCTCTCTCTTTCTCTCTCTCTCTCTCTCTCTCTCTCTCTCTCTCTCTCCTTTGCACCTTTAATTCCTTTCCTGAAAGGGAGTTGGCAAGGCCTTTCATCCCTACTCCTTTTGAAGACTGTGAGCAGCTAGTCTTTACGTTAACATTTCAGATTAGCTGGCCCAAGACTATCAATGATTTTAATTGGTATCTGAATAGCAGAGTATGGCCGACTACTACCACTATTATCTCGTGTTCCCAAACCCTATTATTGTCTGAAATAGAGTGAGTTCTATGGGTCGATTTTCTTGAATATTTGAGATGAAAAACACTAGTTTCTGAGAGAGAAAAGCCCTATTCTCGAGGTCAACTAATTCGGAAATCGGTCCAAGAAAGACTACTCAGAAAACGTTACTTTAGTCGGTAAAGAGAATCGAGCGAAAAAGGATCTCTCTTCTGATTGCTTAGCACAAAGGATGCAAACACCATATACACAGGGCTACAAAAATAATAAATAATTGCCCACTCAGTCTCCAAAAACTAGAATGGATTGAAAGGCCTAGCCTACTACCTATTATGGAATAAAATGCATTTGCTAATTTTTTTAAAAATGTTATGTTTAAAACATAAAACATAAATAAATTCACCAACGTTTATTGCTTCCTACCTCAAAGGGAGCAGTCAGAAGTCTTTCTGACAAATTACAATCTGAAATTCAGTCATGGGTTTCTGAGAATAGTGTAGATCACATACATCATGCAATCTACAGAATGCTTTTGCAGATTGGCTTACTTTGACCAAACCTGAATAACTATGAATATCCGCCTGGATATTGAACAAAAATAATTTGTCTCCTGTCTACATTATGCTTTCTCTCTCTCTCTCTCTCTCTCTCTCTCTCTCTCTCTCTCTCTCTCTCAGGGAGGGAAATTCTATTGATTTAGATTATCATTTTAGTGGAGAAAAAATCTTGATTATAGAGATGCAGATTTAAAGCTATTAGATTGTTTCTGTAATTAGTGAGAGCTCAACAACCATAACTTAATAATAATAATAATAATAATAATAATAATATCCAAGATGAGTGCTTGGCCTCCTTGGAGGCGTCCCGTAACCATAGTAATATGGTTCCGGTGGCTACTGAAGAACCTGGAAGTTAGAGTCATGAGACCGCCAGCTAGTAATCAAGGTCTCCTTGTTGTGATCATAAAGATCAAAAATTTGGGCTGTAGAGTATTTCTTTTATTACTCAATCAAATCATTTTTTTCTCTTTCCTCTTCATGCCTAGATGCTTGTGATTATTTTTGCCTTGTTTCTTTAAAGATTAGAGATCAAAACAAACTATTAGCTTAATATTTAAAAAAAAAACTTAGCTATATATAATCCTGATGTTTTTATTTATTTCCATTAAAATGACATGAATGATAATTGGAATCAAAGTATAAACACTTTAATTTTTCTAAATGCTTGAACAGACTGATGTATTACTAAAGGATGTTTAAAATATATTATTTCACTTTTTTAGTCAATAATTACAATATACGTTAGTCGAAAGTATAAGCCAGGATCCAAATCAGATGAAAATGACAAATCCGAACATAATTAAATTCCCATTTCTCATCGCAAAGAGTTTCTTTAAACGTGTATCAATAAATAAGGCATCTTATTTTTCAATGGATGTTTGGGCCATATGTTACTTTTCTTTAATAACTGTTGTATTCAATGAGTACCCAGATTTTTTTTAAAGAAACCAAATAACTGAATATTTGGATATCAACTTCAGAAGAGTCTCCATATGCTTGTGCTGGAATCAATGACGTTCTGGAAACACTCCAGTCCAGACACAACCGACGTGATATATTCTAATGGTTTCCAGGAAATGTGAAAGAACTCCTCTCATCGGTATGAATCCCAATCGCAAGCATTTTGGAATGCAGTAAAACACCTGTTCCCCCATATCCAAGGTAGTTCAATGGGATTTAGATCTGATATGGCCACCCGGCCTGAAAAAAAGTTACCACTAAGATGGACAGAGAAAAAATGTAATAAGATACCAGAGGAATGGATAAAGATCATAAGAAGATGAATTTCCTTGTTTGTTATAAGAGGATTGAATGATAAATGTTTGTTAGCGTAGTTCTTATCAATTCATTTCAGTCAATAACAACAACTGGAATTCATTTACATACGCCCTTTCCCAAACATTGTGATGTCTAATTGTAGTGGTCCTTTGTGCACCTTAGCAGTAACTTTTTTTTTATTACACAAGCATACCACCAATATTGGTTGTTCTGCTGTTATGTTCCATTTGCATTGTTCAGTGCATGATGCATTTAAATATATCAGCTCACCATTCCCGATTGACCAAATGTAGCTGATGTATTGCAATTTATAATTTTTATGATTAGCGCATCCATTAATTGCTTCTGCCATTGCAGAATTTAACTTCATGTTTTCTGGTTATGGATTTTCTACCATTCTTGATATACACAAGAATGGCTATGGATCTCAGAAAGTCGGATGGCTATGCAACAGCACGTAACCATCCGACTTTCTGAAATACTCTTAGCAGTCTCCTGGATCTTGCTGTTATCCCTTATTTCGGGTAATCAAATCGATGAGATGACAGAATGCACTGGAGTATGTTTTCATCTAACAATCCTGTCTTATATCTTTAGTCACGTATTAATTATTCATTGCATTTAGAAGTGGAGTCTATAATATTTTGGCTACTAAATGTATCTTCCTGCTGACACTGAGTGTTAGCACTAATGAATTCTAAAAAGGTATATATATTTCTTATGAAACAAGATGTGATTATCTAAGAATACTGCACTTCGTGCTGCTAACACCAATAAAACACTTAATGGTGAGAAACCACAAAACACTAGTTTTTTCAACTCGAAGTATACTTCAGTCATAGCTATATTCTGTAATATAACTATGACTTCAACATATAACAAAGTCTATTTATAGTCATAATAGATACTTTATTGTTTACTGTAAAAATCCTTTCACTCTCATTTCATACAAACTATTTATATACTATTACTTAGTAGTTAGAACATGTTCTGTTTCAAAACAGATTTCAAGAATTACCAGCAAAAGAACATATTCATAGCTACTTGCGTTTGTTATATGAATTAAAGCCTAATGATTATGATTTTCTCAGCAAGCAATAACTAGACCCGCAAATATTACTTATTTTACACATTTGACATTTCCTAAGAAATTCACAAGGTGAGCTTGTAATCCAATTGATATAACTAAAAACTACTTTGTTTCGCACATATGAATTTAGTTTCTTAACCTGATATACAATGCCTGCTTGACCTTAGGTCAGCCGGTGAAAACGAAGTTCGAAACAAAAAAAAACAAAAAAAAATTTAGGATGCCGATTGATGGTTCATTGTGGAGGCTTCTTCTCAAACTCGATACCAGTGCAATTCAAACCCACGTGTCAAAGGTCAACTACTGTAATTGTTATTTAAAAAATTATTATACGTAATTCATATGTAATGTAAATGTATATTGATATATAGGGCATGCACTTGTAAGTCTCCCAAAAATTATTATTACTTTAAAAAAAAATTAAGTTAACAATACGTTTAAATAACTATATGCAGATATAGTTATTATATCTATATTATATTATTATAACTATATATTGTAAATATTATGTGTGAATAATAATAAAGTTTGACTGATAGTTTGAAAAAAAATATTATACGGTATCTCCATGAAATCCGGTGACTCATCGTGGGAGACCCAAACTAATTATTATACACCCAAAACCTATCATACTTCTTAAACTCATTCATTATGAGGGAACTCAATTAATTCCGGCTATTCATTCCATCCCTTCACCACTCTCTCCAAACAAAAAATTGTTCCCACCTGCTTTCTTACTTAACCAACTTCCACGAATTGCTTTTAATATTTCATTTAATACTATAAATAATTAGAAGTGCATTTCAAATCTGGATTTCGTCTTTTGTTTATCAGTATTTCTTAGGGAAAGGAATATGTTTGATGTATTATGTAATTCATTAAACTAATTTATATGCATATTAATTTATTTAAAAGGTGTTATGGTAACCAGAAAACTATCGGTGCACTCCGGATGTTTCCAAATTTATCTGGGGAAAGAGAGAGAGAGAGAGAGAGAGAGAGAGAGAAAATCAGCTAACGCCTTTTTTATTCCCGTATATGGGAGTAGGCGAAGCCATTTAGCCCTATCTAACTTTTGGAGACTGAGTGGGCAGTTCAATCTCCACTGGTACCAATCAGAGATAGATGGCCCAAGGCTATCACTAATTAAGCCATACATAGTGAAGAGAGACGGCTCAAGTGTGCCGCCATCTCGTGGTCCCTAACCCTAACACAATATATTTAATGTCTGAAATAATGTGGGTTCTACGGTCGATTTTCTTGAGTTTACGGGACGAAAACCCGAGTTTCCGGGAGGAAAAACCCGCTTGCCCGTACCAGAGAGCGACTAACTCGGGAACCGTTCGAAAAAGTTCGGTTTCGAGTCTAGTCGCCGACTAGACTCGAAACCAAGTCTTCCTTCGTGCGGCCAAGCACCGTAGTGTGCAAATGCCACATCCACTGAGCTACACAGGCTTGAGAGAGAGAGAAATAGAAGTATAAAAAATGTCACAAATTAAAAGCAATTTAGAGGACATTATATAAATCAAAGTTCGATTAATGCTACGCTTGAAAATGCAGAAATATTTTTTTTAGAAAAATTATGAAATAAAAACTACCAGAAAGGCAAAACATACAATAATTAAGAACAAATTATTAAAAAAAATCAACGGAATTAAAACTAAACCAGAAAAGGAATAAAATATTTAAATAAATGACGAATATCTCATAAACAAATAAATGCTAAATTATAAAACAAGTAAGATAATAAATAATAAAGAAAAAATGTTAATAAAAAATAAAGTAAAAAATAAACTGCATAAACTTCAAAACAAATCAGTGATAAAAAAAGATACAGAACTTGTCAAAGAGCACATATTCGAAATTTATCTTCTGCTATCGATGAGAACGCTGAAATCTTAAGATTTTGACAAATATGAATATGCATGTATGAGAATTTGTTTCATTTTCACTTTGATTTGGAATAAATTTCAAAAGCGCTATAAAATGTCGCAATAAACAGAGTATTTCGTAAGAAGGCAACCGCAAATTTGGATGTCGTACTGAAGTTTTCAGAACAATCGCAGGAAGGTTGACAACTTGAAAATAACA